>NC_054470.1:74151440-74473107 GCF_017639515.1 Carcharodon carcharias
CCAACAAGCCTGATTCTATACTGGCTCAAAAACAGATCAAAACAGAACAACCTTAAACTTGAAAACCATTTCTCTATAAGTTAAAGCAGGTACTAATGAAGAAATACACTAATGGCTTGAATCTAACTTAGGGTTCAGACAGTCGTTATAATCCACCCAAATTTGATCTCAATTCATGGTGAAGTCTGAACCTCTCAATCTGATTAATTTGTTGTAATCACACCGAGGCTTCCATTATCCTCATTTTAATTCTCTAGTAATTACTTGTTCATTATGTGCATGCACTGAAATTCACATAAAAGTGACTAAATATTATTTGCAGAATCGCTAAGTCAGTTCTTATCTGTAATGAATAGGAATGAGGGAACGCAATGAAAACAGAATATTCTCACATGATTTATTAGAGAAGATTACTTTGTTATAATCTTTGTATCACAAATTAAACAAGGAACACTTCTTCATCCAGAAATGTGTGGTAACTTAACTCAACTCTGGACTTCCAATATTACTATTCTCCAGGTTCTGGTTGCATATTCTTTATTATCACATTCTTATTTAAAATTTTATACTTAATATTCCATGTCTTAAAACTATAGAGTGTATAAAGAAAAGAGTGTGACTACTAGATAGCAGAGTAGGGGAACCCAGGGGAAGTGGAGAAGGAGGTCCAACAGACATTGATCCTGCCCAGAAGCTACAAGGTACATCCTATCTATGAGGATAAGGATGCAGACTGTGGCATGGACAGCTAGAATGCTAACCATGAGCATGAGACAGTGAAAGTGGAGGTGGGTGGAGTGGGGGGAAGAGAAGAATAAAAAAATTGCGGTCAGGGGGGTTTAATAATTAGGGAGATAGATGGTCTTCCCTGTTGTCTGACTCAGAGTACAAAAGAAAGCATTGCCTACCTGGTAGGTGTAAAATATCTCTGTGCAGCTGGAGAGCAATTTGGAAAGGGGAGGATCCAGTTGTTGTGGTTCATGGTGGGACCATTGATATAGGGAAGAATTGGGAGCAAGCCCTGCTATGGGGGTATCGGAAGTTAGGAAGCAAATTAAAAAACATGGTCACATGGTTAGGGATCGCTGGATTACCACCTGAGTATGGGAAGGAGGGGTTCCATTATGTGGTACACTGGCACCAGTGCTGGGACTTTATGGTATATTAACCATTATAACAAAGGGATTGGAGTGTAAGAGTATCAGAGTAAATAAGTTTTTACCTTGATTGTATAGAGTCTTGGTGAGACCATGGCTGAAGTTCTTTGTGGATGTTTCTTACAGCTGAGAAGAATGAGAGATGATTGTATTGAAACATATAAGGTTCTTGACAGAGTAGATACTGGGAGGATGTTTCCCTGGCTTGGCAATCAAGAACATGGGGTACAGACTCAGTATAAGAATCGGCCATTTAACACTGAGAATTTGGAACCTTCAGAATTCTCTGCTCTTGAGAGCTATGGCACCCAGTCTTTGAGTAGATTCAATCAGAGCTCAGTAGATTTTTAGATACGAAGGGAATCAAGGGATGTGGAAATAGTGCAGGGAGGTAGATGATCAGCCTTGATATTATTGAATAGCAGAGCAGTTTTGAGGGCCTTTGAATGGCCCCCTCTGTTCTAATGTTCTTCTTACAACAGGAAGGAAATGCATCACTGCCAGGGGAGCCACCTGAACCAGATTGGGACATAATTGAAAAGATGAATAAGGTTGTAGTTAGTAAGTGAGCAAGCTGGTGGGGTGGGGGTGGGGATGCGGTGGGGCAGAGGGGGGATGGCGTGTGTGAAGGGAGGAGGGAAAGATCTGGTAAAATAGCAAATGTCTCAAGATAAAAGAAATTGGAAATTATAGTAAAGCTATAGAAGTAAGAGTAAAGAGCAAAGTTAACATAAAGGATCAGGGAACAAATGCAATTATAAAACAAAAGTATAAAACTAAAGTTAAAGGGACAACTGTTCAAGACAACATAGCAATGCACATAGCAACCAAAATAAAACTGGGGCACAGGAAGCAATAATCCATAGCAACCAACCAGATGTAATAGGAATAACTGAAGTATGGCTACATATCAACAGGACTGGCAATTAAATATTGCAGGTTATGACATAATCAAGAAGGATAGGGAAGGAAGATGCGGGCTGGAGTAACTGTATTCATTAGAGTTATCATAAATGTTGGCCCGAAAAATAAGTAACAGAAAGTTAGAATCCATTTGAATTGAAACAAAAAATGAGAAGAGATTTCTCAAGCATATAGGCGTGTATGACACATCGCTGAATAATGGGATGGAGGTGGAGGAAGACTTTTTTAAGCAAATATGTGAAATGAATAAAAGAAATGGAAAAATAATCCCAGTAGATTTAACAACCCACGAATAAACTGGCAAGAAGAGGTAATGAAACGGATACAGAGAATTATGTGCTAAAAATTGCCTTACCCTGTATTCAGGCACGGGGAGTTATGATTCATGTCTGGGCCGCACTGGTTCCATTGAAGATGGACAGCACATGAATTTGGTCCTGCCATCTTGTTACCTCTGTGCTCAGCAAGAAGATAAGCAACTATGTGCTAATAACATATGATGCAGCCTGTCTTCTTCTCTTAAAGGCAGTCTACTCTTCTTAAAGGGAAGTTGAACTGCATAATATGGCTGCAATTTAAAACATGGAAAATGCACAAAGCGCAGGGAAGAGGCCCTGGGCTGAGACACCTGCCTTTATCTTGTGCAGAAAGGGGTCACATCTGACATGGACGATGCTCATCAGAACAAGGAGCCTTCGGTAGGGAGACATTGTTGAGAGTTTATTTACAATAGAGAATATTATGTATAAGTGATTAACACCCGAGCCCAGGCTGTGCGAGTACATCTTCTTAACGCTTGGCCTAAATAGCCAAGTGGTTATGGTACTGGGTTTATAACCCCAAGATCAAGAGTTCAAATCTCACAATGGCAAACAATGTAACTTCATCTGAATAGGAACAGATGGAAACATGTTTGTACTCGAAAGAGTTACATCTCCTTAACTTTGTGCTCCTTATGTTTAGTGACCCGGCTGACCTGCGGAGGATGCGCGAGTGCCAGGAGGTCTACTCTGCCGCTTCTTCTGCCAGGATCAACTGGGGTAAATGTTCTGGACTCCTGGTCGGTCAGTGGCAGATGGGTCCCCTACCCGAGGAGCTCAGGCCTTTCACCTGGAGCAGGACCAGCCTCCTCTACCTGGGGGTCCATCTCTGCCCCGCTGAGGAATCCTGGCCGGCAAACTGGCAGGAACTGGAGACGAAAGTCACCGCTCGCCTGCGGCGCTGGACAGGACTGCTCCGAGTGCTATCTTACCGAGGTCGAGTTCTGGTCATAAACCAACTGATCGCCGCCATGTTGTGGTATCGGCTGGTCACTTTGACCCCTCCCCCGGACTTTGTCACAAGAATCCAGAGATTGTTAGTCGACTTCTTCTGGGACAAAAGATTGCACTGGGTCGCTGCCGAGGTTCTGAGTCTCCCGCTTAGGGAGGGTGGTCAGGCGCTAGTGTGCCTACGCACACAGGTGGCGACTTTCCACCTTCAGACCCTGCAGCGATACCTCTACGTCAAGCCTCCTCCTAGATGGTGTGCCCTGACGACGTATTTCTTCCGTCAGGTGCACGGCCTGAATTATGACGTGCAGCTCCTGTTTATAGAACAGCTGGGCCTCGGTGGCTCCTTGCAGGCGTTGCCCGTCTTTTACCAGGACCTGATCAAAGTCTGGAAAGTGGTCGCCTCGCGACGCAGCTCTCCCCCGTCAGGAGTAGCGGCTATCGTCAGAGAGCCGCTGCTCAGGAATCCGCCCCTCCGTCCTTTTCAGTGGTTGGCGGAGAGGAGGGCTGTGGCCGCAGGGGTGACCAGGATCGGCGACGTGCTGGGTGGCGGAGGACTGGGCTGGATGCTCCCGCAGGAGTTGGCGCGACGCGCGTCTGTGAGTGTCCAGGTCGCAGCCGATGCCATCCAAGACCTGAGAACGGTCGTGCTCGGACCCGACGTTATTTTGGGTCTTGAGGTGGCCCAGGTGTGCGGTGGTCTTCCGTCTGAACGTTCCCCTGTTCGGACGGAATTCCACATTGGCCCCAAGCCCCGAACCCTCCCTCGGGTGCTGGTGCCCCGCAATATGAGCCGCCTCGGGGACATACCCTCTGTGCCTTTTGGCACGGCAAAGAGGGGCTTTTTGTATGGACTGCTGCACACCTTCCATTTTCTCGCCCTTGTCCGTCGACCGGACACGCCCTGGCGTGCCTTTTTGCCGTCCGGCGGCGGAGGCCCCCGATGGGAGGCCCTCTACGGAGGTGTCCTCCCCCTTTCTATCGGGGACCTGGGTTGGAGGGTGTTGCATGCAGCAGTCCCTTATAATAAGAGGATGCATAGGTTCACGGACTCTCAGGACACGTGCCCTTTTTGTGGTCTTGTGGAGTCCGTGGACCATGTATACATAGGGTGTTGTAGGCTGCACTCCCTTTTTAGTTATTTGAAAAACCTTTTATTGATGTTTTGTTTGCACTTCAGCCCCACGCTCCTGATCTATGGGCACCCGGTGCGGAAGGGGGTCGGGAAGGAGGAGGACCTCCTCGTGAACCTGCTCCTGGGCCTGGCCAAGTTGGCCATTAACAGGTCCAGGCAGCGGGCGATCGACGGGGGAGTCCCGCCCTATTGTTTGTCCCTCTTCCGTGGCTACGTTCGCTGCCGGATGTCCCTGGAGAAGGAGCACGCGGTGTCTGCTGGCACTCTCGAGGCCTTCCGTGCTCGGTGGGCACCGCGGGGACTGGGGTGTTTTGTTGACCCCTTTAATCACATTTTGATTTAAAGTTTGTAAGTTTCCTTTAAACTTTGTTCTTGGTTTTACAGCTGACCTGAATTAGGGGCTGTGCCTGATTTATCCCAATTTTGTTGATTTGGTTTTCATTTAAAAGATTATCAAGAGTTCAAATCTCACAATGGGAAACAATGTAACTTCATCTGAATAGGAACAGAAAAATGAAAAATAGAAATGGGGAGAGTGTAAGCAAGACATCTGCCAGGTCAGATGATAAGTATGGAAAAACTCAGCAGGTCTGGCAGCATCGGCGGTGAAGAATAAAGTTGACGTTTTGAGTCCTCATGACCCTTCAAGGGTCGTTGACCGTTGAAGGGTCATGAGGACTCGAAACATCAACTTTATTCTTCTCCACCGATGCTGCCAGACCTGCTGAGTTTTTCCAGGTAATTCTGTTTTTGTTTTGGATTTCCAGCATCCGCAGTTTTTTGTTTTTATCAGATGATAAGTATGCCTGGCATGTATGGGTGGTGGGTGTTCCCATGCACGGGATGAGGTAATGAAGGTGTGTGTGAGAGAGAGTGAAAGGTGATGTCCCTTGATCTGGCAGTTAGTGAGGACCCTGTGGATGTGTGATGGATTTGTGAGAGTGAGTTGAAAGAGATAATAAGAGTGATTACCCTGGTGAAATGGAAGAGATCATTCATCCTCTTGCGGCACTAGGTAGCTGTCCTCTTTTGCAGGGCATTGGCGCTGACCACAGCTGCCACGACCTCCCAAGCCAGATTGGTGACATTGCTGCCCATCCTGCAGCCAGAAAGGGGGTAGAGGACATCACAGCGGGTCTCCATGGCATCCAAAAGGTGCTCGAGGGATGCATCATTAAACCTAGGGGCTGCAGTCTTTTTGCCTATTTGTACATTTTCCACACACCAGCCATGTGCTGCACTTTAAATGTGGCACCCGGCATGATGAAGCGGTGAGGTGAAGGCATGGCAGATGATGACACAATGACAGCCCGCCTGCCATGGAAACGGCGTGTTTCCCAGGAATGCATAATTAATGCGGCGGGTTTGAGGCGATACGGTATGAGAAGCCGCCATTGCAGCCGGCAAGTAAAGTATTGTTCTCCCTGCCCACTACTGCACTTAGTGCAAATCTGGGATGATTCTGTCTGTTATGTTAAACTAATACAAACAGTTAGACCACATTTGGATTACTGGGTACAGTTCTTGTCTCCATGTTAAAGTAACGTTCTAGGGGCACTGAAGTAGGTGCATAAAAGATTTACTAAAATGTTATCACAACTGAGTGAATATACTTATGAGGAATGATTGAGCACTGGGGACCATTTTTCAATCATCTTCTCCCTCTCTCCCTTGATCACTGGCCTCTCTCTCTCCTGATCACCTCCCCCTCTCCGACTCCTTCTCCTGACCACCTCCCCCTCCCAATCACCTCCTCCCTCTCTCAATCACCTCCCTGTCTCGCTCACCTCTCCGTCTCTCAACCACCTCCCCCTCTTTCTTTCTCGACCACCTCCCACTCTCCCGATCAACCCATTCACTCCCAATCACCTCCCCCTCTCCCGACCCCCTCTACCAATCACCAACCCCTCTCCATCTCCATCTCCCGCCCACCTCTCCCTCTATTGATCACTTGCCCTTCTCCTGATCACCTCCCTCTCCCTTCCCCTCTCTTGAACACGTTTCCTTCGTCCGACTACCTCTCCCTTTCTCAATCACCTCCCGCTCTCTCTCTCTCTCTCTCTCTCACTCTCCCAGCCACTTCCCCTTCTCCCGATTGCCTCACCCTCTGTCATCCACCACACCGTCTGTCAATCACCTCACCCTCTCCTGACCATCTCTGCTTTTCCCGATCGCCTCCCCCATCGTCCCCTCCCTCTCCTGATAGCCTACCGCTCTCTCAATCCCCGCTCCCTTTCTCGATCCTCTCTCACTCTCTTGATCTCCTCCCCCTTTCCCAATCACTACCCCATCACCCTCTCCCCCTCCTGACCACCTCTCCCTCTCTCATGCACTTCTCCCCCTCTTGATCACCTCCTCCGTCTCCTGCTCAACTTCCCCCTCCCAATCACCTCCCCCTCTCCCCCTCCTTCTCCTGGCCCTCTCCCCCCTCCACATCCCCATTCCCCTCTTCAGATCCCCACCTCCTCCTCTCTATCTCCTGAGCAGCTCCTCCTTTCCTGATCACCTCTCCCTCTCCCGATCACCTTCCCCTCTTCCGATTACCTCCCCGTCTCCCTCTACCCCTCATTCCCCCTCTCCCAATCAACCCTTCCTATCCCGATTACCTCTCCCTCTCCTGCTCATTCTCCCTCTCCTGATCAATCCTCTCAATTGCTCCTCCCCTCTCCTGATCACCACTCCCTCTCCCCATTGCTTACCCCTATCCCAAGCATCTTCCCCCTTTCCAATTCACATCCCTCATCCGTGAGAATGTAGATAAGGTCTTTGCTTGTGATGGATGCCAAAATTTTAAATGTGCTTCACTAGTGGGCTGCCTGTGGACATGTAGCAGGGGTCTACAGCTTGCTGGTCTTATCTAAATGAAGCCTAAGGCCCATAATATTATTTGTACCTTTGGCCTAGCTTTATTCAGTGCAGGGATCGTTCTCTCTGCTCAGTTTGTGTCAGCAGACCAGTGCTATCATTTTCACTGCTTCCCCACCATGTACGACAGCTAATCAAGTGACACAATAAATACCAATACCAGTAAAGCTATTACAGTTTGCACAAGCCATGTTTAATTTTTTGTTCTACAGAAATCTAGCAGCCTTGAATAGCTAACTCGGGCTTATTTCCTGCAGTCTGCTGGTAGTGAATTCTGGCAGGCTCAGGCTGGACTCTGAATATATAGCAAAGCCAACCTGAGGAAAGCCCACTTAAGACCAACCTGGGGCTATGCCGACACATTTTAAGTTTCCTGTTTTCCAGTTCAACTGCTTCACCATTGGGACTGGAAAGCTGGCGTCAACAGCTTTGTGCAGCTACAGCCTGTTAATCAGGCTTCAAAACACACTCACTGATATTCAGTGCTGCTTTTGCTCAAAGGCACACAATTAACCAGTATTGGACCTTTACAATTTCTGTGCATATGCCTTGTTTCTGCTAGCATTTTGTTAATAGAAAATCACTATTCAATGTTGTGAGGGCTACCATTGACCAGAAACTGAACTGGACTAGCCATTATAAATACTGTGCATACAAAAGCAGGTCAGACACTAGGAATCCTGTGGTGAGTAACTCAACTCCTGACTCCCCAAAGCCTGTCCACCACCTACAAGGCACAAGTCAGGACTGTGATGGAATATTCTCCATTTGCCAGGATGAGTGCAGCTCCAACATGAATGGTAACATCACGAGCTGCAAGTTGCCCTCCAAGCCCCACACCATCCTGACTAGGAACTATATCGCTGTTCCTTCACTATTGCTGGGTCAAAAAGTCCTGGAACTCCCTCCCTAACAACACAGTGGGTGTACCTACACCACATGGCCTGAAGTGGTTCAAGATAAAGCGGCTCACCACTACCTTTGTAAGGGAAATTAAGGATGGACAATAAATGGCCTAGCCAGCAACACCCACATTCTGAGAAAGAATATAAAAAAAAACATTCAATAACAATCTAAATTAGTCAATCCACTCCCCTTAAACAGGTGTCAGCAATGGCTCAATGGTAGCACTCTTGCCTCTGAGTCAGAAGGTTGGGGCTGTAAATCTCGTTACAGAGACTTGAGAGAGTAAGGGAGTGTTGCACTCAGATGCATTGCCTTTCAAATGAGGGGTTAGACCAACTGTCTAACTGCCCTTTATTTTGAAGACAAGCTAGGGAGGTTCTCTCTAGTGCCCTGAGCTATTTTTCAACCAACATCTCAAACAGATTATCTGATCATTATAATGTTGCTGGTTGTGGAGTCTTGCTGTGCACAAATTTCCCAAATTGCAATAGTGACAACATTTCACAATTAATTAGCTATAAAGTGCTTTGGGTGATCCTGAGGTCAGGAACATTGTCATAAAAATGTGAGCCTTGCTTCCTTTTACTGTGCTAACAATAGACTAAAGTGTTTTGCAGCTTGAACATTATTATAGCTGATGTACAACAAATGCAGGTACTGTGCAACCCACGATTCTTGTTAGCTGCTGTAGCAGTTTTCATGTGATGGATAACACCTTTTACAAAAGCAGTTATTTCTCTAACAGATGAAATGCTGGAGCAATTGACTTATTGCGGGGTTGAGACTGATAATTAATCAAAGATATGACCCCATTAATATTAGGTCAAGTGGTGCCACATTTAGCTCAAGGCTTTTAGGGACATGTTTTGCCCCCATTAATGCTTAGCTCAAAAGCAGGTAGCCTAGTGTAATGTATATTAACAATGCATTCTGTGTTGTATTTCATTTTCCACAACGATTTCAACATTTAAAAAGAATTGATATAACCCCACAAGCACAAAAATAGGAGTTGCGATATGCTGAACAAAAAACAAGTAGCAAAACAGGTTTCAATCACCCTATAATTTATGGCGTAAAGTGAATTATTCTGTAATTTGTCTATCCAAAGTAATTCAGCAATGCTTCAGGTACTCATACTTTTTATAGCCCCAAGACACATGATGTTCCTGTTATTTTCAAGGAGAGCAGAAGGCTGCAACATCAAAGAACTCTTCATCCATGAGCAATGACAGTGCATTTACTCCCAAATGTTATGTACTGAATGTATTATAAATAATAATAAATATCTGCCAGAGAATTATAAAACTGGTGGCAATCATAGATGGCAAGAGGCTTCAATCCCACAGCTTTTGTCTCAATTGGATTTCTGTCTAGTCATTTACTGAGAGGTGGTGAAGGACTTGACTAGCAGCTTGCTCAGCGTGACAAACAGACACCAATTACCTCGTCCGGAATAGGTGAGCAAATGAACAAATAGTTTTTAGATGTGCTTCTCAAGGAAACAAAGCTAAGGCACCAAAGTAATGACATATTACCATTACATAAGCAGTGAATTGCACAGTTTGTACATTAATCAGCATGAACATTTCCTCAAGCTGTAACCTTCTCCTTCTATTTGAATTGGCTGGTTCCTAACTTCCTTATACTTGCTCCAACTTTGTGAAAGCTTAAGAGTTTTACTCCAAGATATGGTTCAGCTTCCATCCCCTCTCCTCCCCATTCTTTTCTTCAGTTCCGAAGTCACCACCTGACCCTTCCGACTAGTAATGGGCAAAGAAAATCTAAAGATACAGCAGGGTATTTAATAGGGTAAAGCCAAGAGGCTAATCCTTAGTTTAAATTGTTTGTGTTATAAGGAAAGAGAATTGAGTTTGTCAATCTGTAAGTGAGGCACCTGGGAGCTAAATTTTTAGAGGCATATAAGATAGCAAATGGTATAGGAAAGGTTAATTCAGAATATTCATTTAAATTAAACAGTGGGAGTTGGACAATGGGACATGGGTTCAAGCACCGATATCAGGAAGTACCAGGTTATTTTTTTGGAACACCTCATGGCCCCACAACACAGTATATATATTTGGACTCCTCCTTACAACATACACTTTGCTCGGTTGAACCCTAAAACGGTATTGACATCAATGAACCTTGATTTAAATGCCTAAATTAGCGGGCTCTTGTTTTGAGTGGCTGTTACGGAGACCTGATAAAATGTTGATGGTGAGAATGGAGCAGTAAGCTCCCCCTGTGATTAACAGAGAGTTGCAGCCCAGTTTCTGCCAGATGGAGACCTCAAATATATTCCCACTCTACCACTATGAGTGTTAATAACACTGAGCTGACAGTGACCTTCTTACTTCAGGTGGATATTCTTTCTTTATAATAAACTATAATAAAAGGTTAAGACTGGTTTATGCCAATTACACCTATATACGGGAGACTTGTACCATTTACACATTCAAATTAAAATGCAAGGTCATTTGATACTTCTGCCATTGAGTGTCATTGCTGTTAGTTGGTAAAAGGTAAGATTGGTCAGAAAGAGCTTAGAGTTAAGTAACAACACTAACAGCACAAAACATGGACTTTTGCCAATTCCTTCAGTCCTACTCACAACCAATACCACTCACCACTTGTGGTACTCACAATCTGCCACACTCACAGTCAATGCCATTTGCTTGTGCCGGTGCCACTCTGAGGTAATGGTTCCTCTCTTGTGACAAGAGTAAGCTGCAGAATAATGACCAGAGAAGCAGGAATTGGTCAATAAGCCCTGTGAATCTGTTAGACTATCTGGTAAGACCATTGCTGATCAATATCTCAACTTCATTTACCCACCTTGGCTCCATATCGCTTACCCAATAAAAATCTATTGATTTTAGTTGACCCCTGCTTCAACAGCTTTTTCGGGGAGGGAAAGATTCAGATTTCAACAAGCATTTTTGTGAAGAGGTTCTTCCTGACTTTACTCCTGAATGGCCTAGCTTTAATTTTAAGGTTCCCTTGTTCCAGACTGTACCATCAGAGGAAATAGTTTCTCTCCATATACCCTATCCTGTGAAAAGGCCAGTTGTTGGGGGGGTGGGGGGGGTGAGATTTCAGAACTTCTCATAGAAGCCTGATTGCTTGAATTTGATCTTGCTACTTTTCATGCACTATTTCAATTAGGAGTGGGAATTACAAGCAGCAGAATGTGTCCAATCATTTTTTTATTCATTTATGGGATGGGTGTTACTGGCTAGGCCAGCATTTATTATCCATCCCTAATGGCCCTTATTCAGAAGAGTCAACCACATTGCTGTGGGCCTGGAGTTACATGTAGGCCAGACCAGGTAAGGACAGCAGATTTCCTTCCCTAAAGGGCATTAGTGAACCAGATGGGATTTTACAACAATCAACAATGGTTTCATGGTCATCATTAGACTTTTAATTCCAAGTTTTTATTGAATTCAAATTTCACCATCTGCCATGGCAGGATTGGAACCCAGATTCCTAGAGCATTACCCAGGATCTCTGGATTACTAGTCCTGCGACAATATCACCACTCCATTGCCTCTCCTCACACTATGCTGGAACATAGCAAAGAAAACATCGGAAAGATGGAGAGCACAACAGTGGAAGATGATCTTGAACTTGAGAAAATGGAGGTCTTTCAGTTGGCTAATGAATGACAACTAGTTAAAAACATCAATTAGATCACACTTGTACATTACTTCTAGTACTATGTCTTTATTAGAACTGCTGTAACATGGCTGCCCCAGCCTGTGCCACATGGCAGAGGTCACATGACTATAGCAAGCCAGGTAGGACCTTTAGTACCTGATTGCATTTCATTCCCAAACAGCCCCCTTTTCATAATGAACAAAAGACAAATTTGCATGCACTATCATGTGTAACTGTGAGTTGCTCAAGTTATCCACTATGCACCCACTGCTGTCATGCACTAACAAACTGTTCATTATTCTAGTCTGCACATGTATTGCATACATCATTGTTAAATTGTGCAGGTCTCTTAATGATACGTGTGCTTGTAATTGGCTGTTCATCTGTGTGATGTTCAGTCTCAGAGGAGAGCCGTTCCAAACTTGTTGTTGCCTTGGTAACTGTTGTTATTGTTCCATTTTCATAGTTGGGGGTTGGTGGACTGCTGGGAATGATGGTCATTCTGTACTCTGTAGCTGCTGAGATCTCATCTTCCTGATTGGCTGCCTGCAGTAAAGGAACAGCTTCTCCAGTTGTTCATATATGCCTGTGGTTGTGCCGGTATATTTGGTCGTTCACGTCCACTGTGTACGATTGAGATGACAACTGCTCAATGCCTGTCCCAAGTTTCCATGTGGGCTGATTTCTGTTAAGAGCATTAAAAATTTGTACACTGACTGGCTCTCCAATGCTCAATTCTGACAACTGTTTGGCAGTTTTGTCAAAATAAAATTTGGCTTTCTGCCATTTCACTTTGATTTTTTTCACTCAGGTCTGTTACTACTTTTGGCTTCAGTAGCTTTTTTGCTATTGGAAGAGTGGTTTGGTCGGGGCATGACATTAGTCTTTGGACTGGACTGCTTTCCATACCTTCAGTCGTGTGCTTCCTCACTCAAGGTTTGCCTTGTATACATCTGTGCTAGACTTGCTTGATTTCTTGATTATTCCTTTGGTGATTTTCACCGCCACTTCAGCTTTTCCATTTGACTGGGGATAGTATGGAGATGAAGTATAGTGTTGATTTCCCAATCTTTTGTGAAGCGGCTGAATTCTTCACTTGTGAATGGAGGGCCATTGTCACTGATCACACTGTCTGGAATGCCGCAATGACTGAAGTGTGCTTTCAGGCATTCTATAATTTCACCTGTTGCTATTGAAGTCAGCTGGTCTAACTCCCAATAGCCAGGATAGTAGTCTATGGTGATAAGATAATCAGTTCCTGCTAGAGTGAAGAGGCCTGCTCCCAGCTTTATCCATGGTCTGACTGGGATGTCGTGCATCATCGGCAGCCCTCTAGTTTGCTTAGCTTGGTATTCATTACAAGAACCACACTGGCTAATGTGGTCCTTAATTTCACTGCTCATGTTTGACCAGAAGAGCATTTCTCTTGCCTTCCTCAGATTCGACTCAATGCAAGGATGTGCTTCAGCATCTCTCCTCTCATCTCCTTAGGGACAATGGCTCTTTCCTTTATACAAGATGCCATCTTAGGCTGTCAATTCATCTCTCTATGCCCAATACGTTCTCGTGACTATAGATGTGTCCTTGATGCTCACAGGCCATCCTTTCATCACTACTTCTTGCAGCATTTGGAGAGTTGCATCCTGTTGTGTCATTCACTTGATTTGAGCAAGGTGCTTGTGTGTCAGATTCAATGTCCCTCCTGAGTTGATGACTTCCAGAGCATGTTGAGCTTCTGCCTCACATTAAATCTGAATATTTCACATTCTGTTTCAACATCCTCAGCTCTCTTCATAGGGAGTGCTGCTCTCAACAGCATGTTAGCAATGTATATCTTTTTCCCTTGCTTGTACATCTCTGTAAATGAAGTAACATTCTTTGCAGATGCTTTGGGATGGATAGTAGCTGTTTGAGGAAAATGCTTTGAAGTGGCTTGTGGTCAGACTCCACTGTCACTTTGTCTCTCCCAAGCAGGCATTGATGAAAATGCTCACAAGCAAAGTAAATAGCCAGCACTCTTTCTCGATCTGAGTGTAGTGTCATTCAGTTTGCGTTAATCCCTTGGATACAAATGCAACTGGCTGTCCTTGCTGCATTAGGGTTGCTCCCAGACCTGTCTCACTGGCTTCGCACTGCAATATGACTTCATCATTGATGTCATAGTATTTCAGCACTGGCGTCATCACTAGTTTATTGATTTTAGAGAATGCTGCTCCTTATTCTGTTCCCCAATACCACTGCACATCCTTGGCAGTGAGCTGACATAATGATTCACACTATGATGACAAATTAGGCAAAAATTTTGCTAACTAGTTCATGAATCTAACACATTGTTGTGTTGCTTTCACATCTGTTGGACACTGCATCACTGCTACAGCTCTCACCTTTTTAGATCCAGGTGAAGACCTTTTGCTGTCAATACATGACCTATAAACTTGACTTCAGGCATCTTCAATTGCAACTTTTTCTTCTTCAGCTTCAGGTTCATCTGGCGAGCTCTCTCTAGCAGCCGCACTAGATTCTGATTGTGGTCAGTTATGGTTTCTTCCATTGTGTCACCACATCTATAAACTAGCAAATCATTCACTGTGGCTTCCACTATGGGAAGATCACTGACTATCTCATGCTGCCTGCATTGATAATCTTCTGGAGCTGTGGAAATGCCAAATGGCATGTGCAACTATTTGTATCTCCTGAAAGGCATCCGGAATGTAGTTAGAAAACTGCTGCTTTCATCCAGCTTGACTTGCCAGTAACCATCTTTTGCACCAAGGGTAGTAAAGATCCTTGCCTTGGCAAGTCGTGGCAAAACTCCTTTGATGGTTGTCATGGGGTAGTGAGATCCCTTTAGCGTTTTATTTAGATCCTTTAGTCTAAACATACTTGCAGCTTTCTAATTTGTTTCGCTGCTAGCAGGCTGCTAATCCAGTCTGTAGGAGTTGTTACTTTCTTAATTACTCCCTTCTTTTCTAGCTCTTCTGTCTTGTTTTTTAAGTTTGACTTGATGGCAGCTGGAACTCTTCTCTGCAGATGCTGAATTGGGCTTACACTCTTATCTACTTTGAGATGATATTCACCAGGAAGACATTCAAACCCTGTAAGCACATCTTTGTACTCCTCTAGAATCTATTCAGCAGTCAATGCTTCAGTGTGTTGCGACAGATTGTGAGTCTCTTTCGGCACATTTAGGGTTACCAGTCCAAACTTTAGACTTGCTGTGGCTGAAATGAGTGGCATTTTCTTACCATCTATGACCTGGAACTCTAGTTCTTCAGTCATGCCATTGCATTTGGTTCTCAGACTAATTTGTCCTCTCAGTGTGAGTATCGTGTCATCATATAGCCTCAACCTTACTTTTAAGGGCTTCATTTTGGATCTCCATGTTGAGCCAATTCACAGGTGATGTGAAGGTCATGATGTTGCATGATGCACCAGTGTCTATCTGAGACTTCTTATTCGCTTGATACTCTCCTTCTGCGTTGATCGTTCTAACAGTCACAAGCCATTTATCACTGATAGACTTGATGGAACCAACCTGTTGTATGGTGTATACTGATTCATCAGATTCTTTGGCTGATACCTCTCCAGTGGCCATCTGTATTTGTATCTGTAATGCTTCTTTCTAGCCAAACACATTTGCAAAATCATCCGACTTCTTGATTTCAGAGCATTGCTTTCCTCACGCTGGATGTGCCTTATTTTCCTTTGTGTGATGCCCTCCTTAGGATTTGCATCCTGCCCTTTGTCTGTGATCGTTCTGCTTTTTCAGCCTGGAATGTCTATTAACATAATACACAGCCTACTCTGTTCTGCCATACATATGCTCTAGCTAACGTTTTATAACCTCTGCACTTTTGCACATATTGCTTGCTTTCTTGAGAGTAAGTTTCTCCTCTCTCAGTAGACTTGCTCTCACTACAGGATTTCTTATGCCTAAGATAATCCTATCATTAAAGAGATCAGCTTTTAGTTACCTGAATTCATAGGATTCTGCAAGCTGTGTTACTACAGTCATATACTAATCAATAGACTCTTTTTCACCTTGAGCCCTAATGTTGACACACACTGCAAAATTTTTATTTCAGCGGGTAGGCGCGTGCTTGACCTGCTCGAGCGTAAAATGATGCGTGTTGATGTCAGGCATGCGTCCCGAAGCCAATGCACTGTCGTGCAATATTTTTGACCTTGTGCAGCTGAATACAAGATATTTCTCTCAAATTGTTTGAAAAGCCTGTCTATGAGCATCCTCACAACAGACATCCTGTTGTAACAGACTTCCCTGCAGTAATCAAAGATACTATCAAGTCCTTTCACATTATCTTGTATTTTCTTCTGCAGAGTAAGTGAAATTACTTTTATTCCTGCTCAATTATTTGAAGGGCATTTTCTATCAAGAGCACAGAATCTTCTGAATGAGCTGATTTTTGTTATTTTCGAAGTACATTTCCTCAAAGACAGTATCATTTGATCAATGCTTTGTTCCACTTTAGTCAGATGATTATTGTATTTATACATTACAGTATTGTATGCTCATGCTCAAGGTTATTTCTTTAGAGGGAGTATGTCAGGACTCTGATGAAGCAACTCATGGAATGGCAAGATAGAGGCTTCCATCTATAATGTCCCTCAATGGGGTTGAAATTCCTCTGAGAGCTCATTTTAGGACACTGCTGAATGTACTTATGCCAAATTTCTGCTCCGCTATTTTAAATGAGTTAATGATTTTGCTAAAATTACACATACAGGAATTCAATGTGGAATCTTTACCTGGTGTGCCAAAAATAGCACACAGGAATTTCAACGCTAAAGCATGTTCCAAATCCCAGCATGCTATGAGAATCAGAAGGGGGGAATACATTGTTTCCTTAGAAAAAAGATAGAAAATCAGAAGAACTAGCTAATTTTGAAACATATGAGATCTTGACAAGGTGGATGCTGAAAGGATATTTCTCCTTGTGGAAGAGACTAGAAGTAGGGGATACAGTTTGCTCCTGTCCTCTTTCAGCTCCCACACTTCACACTTTCCAGTGGTAGTCAATTGGCAATGATCAGGAGGAGATACCCTGGCTAACACAGGAACACAGGCTTAGCTAGCCACATCCACATGCACCATTGCTCACACCAACCCTTCCGCCTCCTGAGTTGAGATCAGCTAATTCATTGTAGTTCAGGAATTGTACTTGGAATTTTCCTGACCTTGGTTAGACCACATATAGAATACAGTGCATAGTTCTGTCCTCCATATAACAAAAAGGATACAGAAGTACTGGAGAATGTTCAAAAAGGATTTTCAAGAGTGATACCAGAACTGAGAGGTAATAACTATTAGGAAAGAGTGAACAAGTTGGGAGTCTTTTCACTAGCAAAGAAAAGACTGAGAAGTGACCTGTCAGAGGTCTTTAAAATTATAAAGGAGCAAGGTAGATATAGATAAGATGTTTCTAGTTGTGGGGAGTCCAAAACTAGGGGCCAAAGATATAAGATCGTCACTGATAAATCCAATCAGGTATTCAGGCGAATGTTTTTTTACTCGGAATGAGGTGAGATTGAGGGACTTCCTACCACTAGAAGTATTTGAGGCAAAGACCATAGATAAAGGTAAGGGGAAGCTAGATAAGTTTATGAGGTGGAGAAAAACATACAAACAGAAAGAACAGAAAAGAAAATAAAAACCGCAGAATGATGTGTGAATATGGTGAGATGAAGTAAGGTGAGAGGAGGTCATATAGAACATAAACACTAGCCTAGACCTGTTTCTGTGTTGCAAATTTCTGTATTTCTATATGCAATTCATTTTCATAATAGGTTAAAAGGGAGTTTTAATAGAGGTGTAAAATTATGAGGAATTTTCATAGATTAAATAAGAAGAAGCTGGCCACAAAATTGGGCTCGGCAGTACTGCTGGAGCTAGAACCCAGAGAATGATGGCTGATCCACTTCCGCCACTTATGGTGTGACTTGGATGTGTGCTAGCTCTCTTAAACACCCTCAGCTGAACATGTGTTCAGCTGTACGAGGGACCTCTTACAAGAATTATTTAAAAAGCTTATGCTGACAAGGACTGGTTGGGCCAAATAGCCCATTTTTGTGCCGTGTATCCTTTATCCCATGTAATGATCAGCCTGGGACTTTCAGATGAGGTGTTTTTGACTTTTATCTGCTTCTACAGAGTTACTATTGTTATGACGCAGCAGATGACGTGTGCCAGGCAGATTAAGTCCATGAGGGAAATTTGGCTGGGCTATCTCAACTGTTTTGCAATTTATATTTATTATGAGAGGCGTGCACTGAATTCAGAAGTAATAAGTGCACCAAGACCTTTAGATTTTAAAAAAATATTTATTAACAAAATAAAAGATGTTAAGCACATACACAAGACTACAATTACTGCTGTAATAACTCCTAAAATTCCTAATTAACCTGATTCCTAGTTACACTCCGTTTATGGCAACTATCCAAAATAGATTTTAGATTTAAAACAGACTCAGCAAGTTAACACAGTGCCCTAGACAATGGCATTCCAAATGGCTTTTCTCCATCTTACATTTATTTAGACAGCAGACATATGCACAAATGCTGGAGGCTTCATTAAGGCCATTTCACACACTTCTGTTAGATTTCACAATGCCTTCTCCTGACACATAGCCTCATTCTTCTTTATATATGTTTCTGTTTTTTTAATATGTAAATTTGTTTGTTCCATATGTCTTTGAAACTGAATCTCCCTCATAATCTAAAAAAATTCAAGCTGTCACTATATATTGTCAGTAGTTTTTTGTTAAAATAGACAAATTCCTTAGCCTTGCTTAGCTGGCTAATTGTAAACATACTAAAATCCCTTTGAAATCCAAATATCTCTTCATTTATCTAGAAAAGAAAATTCCTTCATACCCTACATGCTAAAGCAGCATCCATGTGGAAGATAATTCCAAAGACTAAAAACGCTCTCAGAGAAGGAAACACCTTGGGGGGAACTGTGTCAGATTTGCACTAAGTGCGGTAGTGGGCGAGCAAAACGACGTTTTTCCTGCTGGCTACAATGATGGCTATTCACACTGTAACATCCCAAACCTGCTGCATTAATTATACATTCCCAGGAAACACACCGCTTCCATGGTGGGTGGACTCTCATTTGCCCACCATACCATCACCTTGCCGCTTCGTCAGGTCAGGTGCCATATTTAAAGTGCAGCCACGTGCAAACCTTTCAGTGCTTCCAGCCCACGACTGCTACAAAAAAGACATGGCCCTGAAAGGAGACTGCAGCCCTCAGGTTCAACGACACGTCCCTCGAGCACCTTTTGGACACAGTGGAGGCATGCCTTGATGTCATCTACCACTGCTCTGGCTGCAGGATGGGCAGCAGCATCACCAATCCAGCTTGGGAGGCAATGGCAGCGGTGGTCAGCGCCATTGCCCTGCAAAAGAGGGCAGCTGCCCAGTGCCGCTATAGGATGAATGATCTCCTCTGTTCCACCAGGGTAAGTCACTCTTCTTGTCACTTGCAACTCGCACACTCACAAACCCATCACATAGCCACAGGGCCCTCACTCACTGCTAGTTCAAGGGAAATCACCTTTCACTCTTTCGCACACACCTTCATTGTCTTCATCCCATCCACGGGACCACCCACACATGCCAGGCATACTTATCATCTGCCCCAGCAGGTGTCCTGCTTACACTCTCCCCATCTCAATTCATGCAGGGCAAGCTGGCACACAACGAGAGGGAGGGGTCGTTCACTTAGTGGAGGAGTGCCTGAAATCAAGGATTTTGAAAACAGAGCCATCCAGCTGACCGGTGAGGATTGGGACCACTCGTGCTGACGGTGAGGTCAGCAGCGCCCCACTAAGTGAGGGTCCAGCAGTGCAGCATCCATCAGATAACCATGCTGTGAGTGATGTGTCCTCTTTCACAGGCCACTGCCATGCAATAATTTTCTTCCTTGTTTTCACAGGGACATGTGCCAAACAGCCGATTGAGTCTGCAACCCAGGCCTCCAATCATGCTCCAAAGAAACCTGTGAAGAGGAACCTGGAGGCACCCTCCTTGAAGTCATGTAACAGCGCTCACCCACACCCTCCACCAGCGCAGAGACACAGACCTTCGTAGGACCAACATTTAGAGTAGCCTCGGGATCACAATCTGGTGAGCACATCACACTGTCTGATTCACAGCAGGCGGAGGCAGGGACTTCCCAGGTGTCCAGCACCTGGAGGACTGCTGGAGGCTGGAAATTTGCAGAGTTTGAGTCAGATGAAAATCCTATGCACTGGGTCATGACACAGTTGCTGGAGCTGCAAAGTTAAGCTCAGGAACATCAGGAAGGGATGTCCGCTGCACTCCTCAGATTGCAAGGCACGATGGAGGAGTCCATCTGTCCTCAGGCATTGCAACGCACTGAGGTCAACACCGGCAGGATGGTGGCCACCATGGAGACCTTGATCCAGGAGGTTGCTCCTGCACTGCTGCATGGGCTTAACTCCATCGCTGATGCCATAGTTGGCCTCCTACAGTGTGTACGTGAGAGGGGTGCAGGGTAGCCTGATCTCACTCCAGCTACCCCTTCTCCTCAAGGAGACAGCCAGTGACCCTTGCGCACCCATAAGGAGGAGGATCAGCAGGTGCACACCCCAGGGCCATCCATCCAGGTGTCTGGCCTATCCGAATCCTCTCTTACTGTGACCTCAGCAGCTTCAGCTCCACAGGCCAATGAGGGTGCCACTGCCACAGAGCACAACCCCAAAAGCAGGCCAGGGCTTTCCAGGTCTCAGCCCTTCAGAGGTTTTCCACCAAGGTCATTGTAGATAGGGCGTAGCAGTCACCAGGTTGCCTTCACCTCTGCTGTAGATGTCCAGGGAGCACCAAGATGTAGTGTCAGGGTCAGGAAGGTGGGGCTGGCCCCCATCTCTTCAGCATCTGTGACCAGTGATGCTGTGCTCCTGAAGGGGTCAGTTTCTGAAGGTGGACAAGTTTCATGGCTGCGTCTCTATGACATCAGTTCTGTTGAAGGGTCATGAGGACTCGAAACATCAGCTCTTTTCTTGTCTGCCGATGCTGCCAGACCTGCTCAGTTTTTCCAGGTAATTCTGTTTTTGTTTTCTATGACATAACCCTGATCATGGAATGCAAGTGAGCTGCCCTCAGCCAGACAGGAGTCAGACATTCTCAGAGGGTATGTGCAGATCTATGGGCTGTCCTCACTGCATGTCATCATCATCCTCCTCCTGCAATTGAGTGACTGTTAGAGCCTCCACTGCATCTTCATGACAGGAGCATTATCACAGAGGGTATTCGCGCTGTCATAAGCCAGACTGGAGTCAAATGTTCATGGATGCAATGTGAGGATCCATGGTGTCTCCTCACTGCACCTCGTCATTATCCTCGACAAATCTAGCAGCTATAAGGACCGCCAGAGCGCATCTGTCTCATCTAGCCAGTAAAAGGGCCTCATCGTTGTCATCATCACTTTCAAGGACCTCCTCATCATCATCCCAATTGGTGTCGTCCTCATCAGAGGAGACCTCCAGCCCCTCCAACTCCTCCTCAGTCAACATCTCTCCCCATTGCAGTGCCAGGTTGTGAAGGGTGCAGCAGGTTACGATGATGCGTGACGCCCTCTGTGGACTGTATTTCAGGGCTTCACCAGACCTGTCCAGGCACCGGAACCACATCTTCAGCATCCCGATGGTCTGCTCTGCCAAGTTGTGACCTGCTGCATGAGACTCGTTATATCTTCTCTCTGCTGCAGTCTGAGGCCGCCACACGAGTGTCATCAGCTACGGCCTCTGCAGGTAGCCCTTGTCCTTGAGCAGCCATCGTTGCAGCCTCTGTGGACTCTGGAAGATGTCAGGAATGTGTGACCGACTGAAACTGTAGAAGTCGTGCACACTCTCTGGAAACCATGTGCAGAGCTGTAGGATCCATTTCTGTTGGCCACATGTCTGCTGCACATTTAGCGAATGGAATCCCTTGCAGTTGACATAGTTGACCGCTTGTTGCGATGGAGATCTGAGCACCACGTGAGTGTAGTCGATGGCATCCTGCACCTGTGGGAAACCTGAGGTCTGGGTGAATCCAATCGCTCTTGTACCTTAGCTGTCCTGGGCCCGGGTGAAAAGCACATCGTTGTGTACCCTCACGAAGATGGCATCTGTGACCTCATGGATGCATTTACAGGTGGAGGCTTGTGATATCCCACAAAGGTCACCTGTGGAGCCCTGCAAGGAGCCACTGGCATTGAAACCGAGTCACTTTCACGGAAACTGGCAGTAGATGCCATCCATGTCCCCATGGAGCCAGATCCTGCAGTAGCTGGCAGATGTGTCCGAACAGTTCCCTAGAAACGCGCAATCTTCAGCGCCACTGGTTCTTAGTCATCTGCAGGAATGAAAGATGGCCTATAGACCTTGGATCTAGCTAGACACCGACCAGTGATGGCTTGCTGTGGCTCTTCAATGGCGTAATTAGGAGCCTTCTTCCAGAGGGTGTTGCTCCTCCATCTGTGCAGTTAGGCACGGCAGTCACTCTCTCCTCTGTCGTCTTCACTGTCTGTACGCCACGAGACATACAGCTAGTTGACCAGTCTCCAATGTCCTGATGTACTCCTCCTGCAGGATGAAAGAGAGAGATGCCTGGGTTAGCGTGGGTGTACTAAGAACCTCTCTTGATTAAACCTGAAGGCCCTGTAATGCATCGCATCCCGGCGAGTACTGGCACCACTTGGATGGCCAGAGATTAGTGTGCTGCCCGATACCCCAACTTCCTCTGCCCCACTCCACGTGACCGACTGGCAGCAGCTTTGCCCATTGGACTGCATGCTGTACTCTCAACGCAGGCATAGGCATTCTCTTAACCCATGCTTCAAGACTATGCGTTAGCTTGAACCATGGGGGAGACTGGTCCAAACCAGAATGATGACATCGGAAGGGGCTGTGAGCATCTCCACCAGTGACTGCTCCATGGCCAGCTTTAGCAAGAAGATTGCACAATGTGCCCAGTTGCTCAGCTGTTCTGCGGTCCACTAAAACGCTTACTAGTTTGCAGTGTGTGTCTGAGGGACGAAAAGATCTGGAGCACTTGGTGGCACTTTCATGCCTCTGCATTGCTTGAGTGGGCAAATAAGCTAGGTACCCGACTCCAGTCATATCAATGTGGCTATGCCTGAACTGTCTCAGCTGCAGGGGAGTGCAGAGGAATGGTCACTTTATACAAGGTTTCCCTAATATGTGGCTACTTCCCTCGCTCACCCGCATGCCCCTCGCACATGCTTGTGCACTACCTTCAACCGCAGGGCAGACTTTGCCACACCCCATCCCCTGCAAAGTCACCTGAATCACAGGGCAGCCTTTGCGGCTGCCCCTACCAGCGTGCCTCAACCTTGAAGTCCAGCAGGCATCCCTCGTGAGTGCTCCGCAACATTACTGTGCGCTCAATCCCGAGTTCTGCTCAAAGCGCAGCCCGCCTAGTGCATGTTTTTTATATGCTGTTGTGAAACATGTCAGTGTGCTGACATGGGCGGAAGATCCAGTGGGGTGGGCAGGAATGAGTCTGGCGGGTTGGCCTTATAATGATATGTTGATGTATTACAATGAGGTCCCCGAAGTCCCAATGCCATGAAACAAATTTTTGGCCATCTTGCCATATTGCCCATTCACGTGGTGGAGCACACCTGACGTCAGCAGTCGCGGACGATTCCGCTTCTTATCTCTGAACTGTACCCTCTGGTCCTAGATTCGCCAAGAGAGGAAATACCTTCTCAGCATTTACCTTGTCAAGCTCCCTCAGCGTTGAGTTCAAATAGATCCCATTTTCACTGCTATATGGGCCTTATCCTGTAATGTGGGAGTTATGAATCTTTAGAGAAGTCATAAATGCCTTTGAAGGGCAGATAAGGTCTGCAAACCTGTAAACCAGTCAAGTTATTTAAATGGTCAGCCCTTTGAAATTGATAAAAACTGCCTGTCTGAGTCTGTGAGAGTTGAAAACAATCTATTCCAGCTGTTTCAATAGATGTTAGTTGACATAACTCTAAGTGCTACAACCTATCATTATCACAGTGGTAGGGCTTGGGGGTAGGGAAGGGGGTGGTATGTAAGTTGACAGCTCCAACAGGTTATTAAAGGAGTAGTTGTCGTTGATGTGGGGTATGAATATGAATGTTTGTTTTGATTAGGGATTAAGTACTTGAGGGTATTTTAATATTTTGAATGTGATTTCATGAATGGGACTATTTTTTAGGGGTCTCTGCTCCTGAGGTCTGTCCATAGTGGATACTAGGTGAGTTGGTATGGAAGGTGTAAGGACAAAGGGTGGTTGGGCGGTGCCATGAGTTGGCATGAACTGGCACCAAGATAGCATAGAGGTTGGAAGGGGCCTTGAAGATGGGTGGGAGTCATGAGTTGACCTTAAATTGGCATAGGGGTTATAAGAGGCCATGGGTATGGGTGGGAGATGGGTTGACATGCCGGGTATCAGGGGCTATTGGGGTGGGTGGGGGTCCTGGAGTGGCATGACCTGGCATGTATAGCATGGGGATTGGGTGGAGGTTGGTGTGGGGTGTGACTGGTGAAGGTTAGAGGGCCTAATGTTTAAGAAAACAACTGAATGATGTCCCAGGCAACTGAAGTGAGCCTCTTAACCAGCTCACCTCCTGTCATTCAGAGAACTTTTTTCCTGAGATGGGTCGATCAAGGCAAGAAATTTCCAACCACTCACTGCCCAACTTGGGTGTGAAAAACCAGACCTTTGTATTCTCCTCACAACTTGCTTTCCCACCTATCTTTGTATCATCTGCAAATTTGGCGACCAGACAGTCTGTCCCTTCATTTAAGCCAATACACCAGGCTCTCCTTTACCTGCACTGCTTGTTACACCCTCAAAGAACTCTATAGATTTTTCAAACACAATTTCCCTGCACTCTACCTGATTATATTATGATTTTCTAAATACCCTGCTACTACCTCCTTCACAATAGATTTTAACATTTTCCCAATGACAGAGGTTAGACTAACTGGCCTAGCTCCCTGTTTTCTGTCTCCCTTCTTTAATGAATAGTGGTGTTACATTTACTGTTTTTCAATCTGCTGGGACCTTTCCAGAATCTAAGGAATTTTGGAATCTAGGGAATTTACAACCAATGCATCCACTATCACTTCAGCCACTTCTTTTAAGACTCTAGGATGCCGGTCATCAGGTTCAGGGGATTTGTCAGCCTTTAGTCCCATTAGTTTTCCTGGTACCTTTCCTCTAGTGATTGTGATTGCTTTAAGTTTCTCTCTCCCTTTTGCCCCTTGCCTTTTTACTATTCTTGGTAAGTTTTTTGTATCTTCTATTGTGATGACTTTTACAAAATATTTGTTCAAAGTTTCCTTGTCTCCCATTATTAATTCCCCAGTCTCATCCTCTAAGGACCAATGCTCACTTTAGCTACTCCTTTCATTTTTATATACTTGTAGAAGCTTTTATTACTTTCATATTTCTTGTTAGTCTTCTCTCATGCCCCAATTTTCTCTCTCTTTATTATTTTTTAGTCATTTTTTGCTGGTTTCCAAAATTTTCCCAATCTTTGGGCTTACCACTCATCTTTGCTGTATTGTACATCTTTTCTTTCAATTTAATATCATCCTTAACTTCCTCAGTTAGCCACAAATGGTGCCTCCTTTTTGAAGAGCCTTTCGTTCTCAATGGATTATGTTTTTGTTGAGAGTTATGAAATATCTCCTTAAGTATCTGAGCTACTATGATGATCCAAAAGACGGCTGCTTGGTGACAAGGGCTACTGTTGTACACATAGTTCAGGATTACCCTGCACCGCCTGACCACACATGGACAGTGTGTGCACAACGAAAGCCAGGGGTGTCTTAGAAGACACAATCATCGTTCTAAAACAATGGTTCTGCTGCCTGGACTACCGAGATGAACCTGACAATGTTGGCCAGAATGTATCTCCAAATTCATAGCAGTCTGCTTCTTCTACACAATCTAGCTCTCATGGGGTCACTGTCCTTGCCACTTGGCATATGGAGGCCGCTGCAGGAAGAACAAGAGAAGAAAGAAGAAAATGTGAAAGTGGAAGAATAAGAGGAAGTGAGGAGACATCTGGGACCCCATTGCTCTGAATGGGCTGTTCATGAGTGGCTAATCAGATTCTGGTTCTAAGGTTATCCTTACATCACCACTGCTCCACAATTCTCCACTTCTCCATCCATCTGCTATGCATCGCGACCCCTGCACCTGAAAACTGACACCATTAAATGTTTATTCATTCAATTGGCAGGGCCCAAAGAAAATAAATTTAAGATAATTGACAGAAATGCAGTGAGTTGTTATGTTCTGGTATGGACTGCCCAAAAGGATGGTGAAAACTGGTTCGATAGTAACTTTCAAAAGGGAGATGGATATATATCTGAAAAGGGAAAAATTACAGGTCTATTTGGAAAGAGCAGGATATTTCAACTAATTGGACAGCTCATTCAAAGAACAAGCAGTTGCACAATGGGTCAAAAGGCCCCCCTCTGCCCTGCATGATTCTATGGTTCTTCTATAATAGTAATCGAACCATTCTACAAGCTTTTGGCTTCCAGCATAAAATGTGTACTCGAATGGGGGCTGGGGGTGTGGTAGGGGGGGTGGGGGTTTGTTGAGAGAATTGGGGCTATAGCACTCCCTCTGAACCGTTGTCTATTCAAGTGTTACTTACCTGCTGGGAATCTGGGATTGGTGAATTTATCCTTGTATTTTGTTTCAAAATAAAGTAAAACTCCTGTAGAAAGACAACACACTAATTAAATCAATTTACTGTATAGGCTATTTAAAATCTCAGACTCTTTTAATAGTGACCGGATCTATGTCAGTATATCCTAATCCGACTGTAATCTGGGGTAAAACTTTTAGTGTGGTGGGTGGGTATGCGCTCAAATGTAAAATGACACTTGTTGACATTGGGCAAGTGTCCCGACATCAACATGCAGTCGTGCGATATTTCATTCGGCGGGCTCATGCCGGAGTCGGTAGCATGCCCGCTAACAATTAAAACACCTGTTAAGGCCATTAAATTATCAATGAACTTGAATTTTTCAATGCCTGTCCAACCTTACGGTTGGCTGGCAGGCGAAAAGGCCAAGCGGCCTTTGCACTTTTTAGGAAACCTCATCCACAGGCGGGATGAGGCTTCCTAAAGCAAATGGAAATAAAATAAAAATGTTAATGCTTGATTAATAACATGTCCCTGCTCATGTGACAGAGTCACATGAGGGGACATGTTGCATTGCATTTTTTTTTTACAACTCATCTCTCTGAGGCAGCTCTCTTGCGCGCATGTGCGATGTTCGCATTTGCCCCGCTCGCAACCCCCGTCAGTATGAAATCGCCTTCCAGCCCCGATCGTGGGTAGCGGTCTGCTTCCCTGCTGACCATGCTCGACAAGGGTGAAATTCTGCTCCTGGTGTTCTCCCCCTTCCATTTTAGTTTAAAAATTTCCATGAGGAAAGTCCATAGCTGTTGGATGTTTCTGGATCGGTCATTTTATTGTACGTTAATAATTAATTTACAGGTTAATAGATGAAATAACTTCCTATCTTAATAAGTTAAAATCTTGGTGAATTTATAATATTTGTATTGTAATTCATTCAGAAGCAAATTTCAAAGAACAGGTTATTGCTGATTAACTGATTTGAAATAAGTAATCTTTCTTTCTGCAGTTCCAATTCCTTCACCAAGAAGAGCTAATGTAGGTGTCTAAAAAAGTTTGAGGAAAGTAATTAAATAATCATCTAAAGGCGGCTGTAATCTGCTGTTCAAACCCCTCCCCTTAATCTTAAAAATCTCCATGAGGCAAGTCCAAAACTGTTGGATATTTCTGGATTGACCATTGTATTGTACCATTAACAAGATAATCCAGTTTAGGAAGTCACACCATCAAACCCAGACACTGGTGAATGAAGAGCATTGAGGGAAGATTGTCTCACTGCTGTATGTAGTGGAATTATAAAGAAAGAAACACTTTCTTTACATAGCACTCCCCATGAACTCAGGACATCCCAAAGTACTTTTGAAGTGTAATCACTGATGTAATGTAGGAAATATGACAGCCAGTTAGCATTGAGCAAGGTCCCCCAAACAACAATGTGATAATGACTATAATTAATAAATGGACATAAGGAAAATAGCAGGAAAAAAATTTCTTGTTAAGACTTCATTAAAGACCAAACCCAAGAGGATAACAGAGGATTGAGTAAGAGTTGAGGAGGGAGAAGCTATAGGGTGGAAGCGTCCAAGATTTGCGCTAAGTGCAGTAGTGGGTGGGAAAAAGGGTGTTTTACCCGATGGCTGTAATGGCAGCTTTTCACGCTGTATTGTCCCACTCCTGCCTCAATAATCATGCAACGCCGGGAAACACACTGGGTTGCTGGTGGGGCCTCTCATTCACCTGCCACCCCATCACACCAGGGCATCAGTAAACCGGGTGCCATATTTAAAGTCCACGCCTGCAAAGAGCTAGCATTCTTGAAGGGATAGGAAGCTGCTGGGAACTGATGGCTGCCAAAGGGAGGAAACATACTGCCCCCAGATTTAGCGATGCCTCCCTTGAGCGCCTACTGGACGCACTGAAGGCCTGCTGCTATGTCCTCTACCTCCCCTCTGGGCGAAGGTCAGCAAGCAAGGTCACAAATCCAGAATGGAAGCAGTGGCAGCTGTGGTCAGCGCCAATGCCCTGCAAAAGAGCACAATCACACCTGTGCCAAAAGAGAATTAATGGTCTCATCCGTTTCGCCAGGTAAGTCACTCTTCTCATCACTCTCAACTCACACACTCGCAAACCCATCTCACTCCTCAAGGGACAACACCACTAACTCTCACACACACCCTCACATCTCCACCAGGCTCATATCGTCTCGAACTCACATCCTCATCCCGTCCATGGCTCCGCTCATCACACAAACATTCCATGCAGTGCCATGTGTCCTGCTCACACAGTCTCCATCTGTTTTCATGCAGGAGAAGCTGGCTCTCAACAGCAGGAAGAGGTCCCAGACGGGGGGTAGAGTGGCCCACATTAAGCCCCTCATTCACTTTGAGATGCATGAGTGGTGAGGACGAGGACTGTGCCTGTGGCAATGGTGAGGTCGATGGCGGACATCCACGTGAGGATCCTGCACCACATCATCCCTATCTCAACGCAAATGTAAGTGCTCTCTCCCTTGCTTTTGACTCTGCTGCCATGCATTGCAATGCATCTCTACTTTGGTTCAAAGGGAGGTCTGCCAAGCCAGCCCCTCAGCTCCATCCACGTCTTCACCTCCAGCCAAGAGGACACCTTCTCCATTGAAGAGCTAGAAATAAGTAGCCTAGAAGACCCTTCACTGTGCTTACCCACACCCTGCACCAGCACAGAGACACACATCTCAGTGGGACCTAGGTCTAGAGCAGGCTTGAGTTCACAACCTAGTGGTCACCACATGGATACATGTCCACAGCAGGAGGAGGCAGGTTCAGTTGAGCTCCACAGCACTTAGAGGACTGCTGGGGAAGATGCATCTGTGAGGTCCGAGTCAAATGACAAGGCTCTGGATCCAGCCTTCCAGCTCATTGTGGAGAGTCAGCGGAAGGCAGGGGAACACTTGCTTTCAGATTACAGGTAAATAGGAGAAGTATTTTACAGATTGATAAACTAAATACCTGTAGGAAATTTAAAAACAAATTGAAAAACTAATTAAATAAAATAGAGATGCAGGGCCAGGTGATGTGTTGTAGCTGCATGATGTGGGAGCTGGTAGACCCCATTGTGGTTCCTGGTGACCACATCTGTAGCAAATGTTGGTTGCTCGAGGAACTCCAACTCAGAGTTGATGAGCTGGAGCCTGAGCTTCAGACACTGCGGCACATCGGGGAGGGGGAGAGTTATCTGGACACTGTGTTTCAGGAGTCAGTCATGCCCCTTAGATTAATTACCTTAAATATGGCCAATGGTCAGGGACAGGAGAGTGTGACTATGAGTGAGGCAAGTAGAGGGATCCAGGGATTAGCACTGCAGGAGCCTCAGCCCTTGCCCTTATCCAACAGGTTCAAGATTCTTGCTCCCTGTGTGCAAGAGAGCAGGAACTGTAGAGAGGATGAGCAAACTGACCATAGTACAGTGGTACAGGGAGCCATTCAAGTGGGGGAGAAAAGAGAAATGTAGTTGTAATCGGGGATACTATAGTTAGGGGAATAGATACTGTTCTGTGTAGCAAGGATCAAGATTCCTGAGGCTGTGTTGCCTACCTGGTGCCAGAGTTAAGGGTATCTCATCTGGGCTGCAGAAGAAAATGGAGTGGGAGAGGAAAGATCCAGTTGTCATGGTCCACATAGGTACCAACGATATAGGTAGAATGAGGAAAGAGGTTCTGCTGAGCGAATACGAGCAGCCAGGGGCTAAATTAAAAAGCAGAACCAAAAAGGTAATAATCTCCAGATTACTACCTGAGCTATGAGTTAGTTGGCACAGGGTCAATAAGATTAAAGAGGTAAATGCATGGCTCAAATATTAGTGTGGGAGAAATAGGTTTAAATTCATGGGACATTGGCACCAGTACTGGGGAAAGAGGGAGCTATTCCATTCAGACGGACTCCACTTAAATCATGCTGGGACCAGTGTCCTGGTGAATCGCATAACTAGGGTTGTAGATAGGGCTTTGAACTAAATAGTAGGGGGGAGGGTTCAGTTGCATGGAAATATAAAAAAATCAAAGTTTAAGGATAAAGTTTAACTAAGAGTGTAGGTTAGTGACGAGGCTGATTGTTACCAAAAAGTGAAAGGAAGGGACAGAGTGTGTGAACGACGTATCGCACCAAAGAATCATATAAGAGTAGGGAAAATTGACAGTAGGGCAAACTTAAAGGCTTTGAATCTGAATGCACGTAGCAATCTGAATAAAACTAATAAGTTAACGGCGCAAATAGAGATAATTAGGTATGATTTAGTGGCGATTACTGAGACGTGGTTGCAGGGAGAACAGGCTTGGGAGTTCATTAACCAAGGGTACTCAGTGTTTCGGAAGGATAAGCAGGAAGGAAAAGGAGGTCGTGTTGCTTTGTTAGTAAAGGAGGAGATCAGTGCTATAGTGAGGAATGGTATAGGTACTGGAGAGCAAGACATAGAGTCAGTCTGGGTAGAAATAAGAAATAGCAAGGAAAAGAAGTCCCTGGTGGGATTAATCTATAGGTCCCCAAACAGTAGTTCAGTGGTAGGGCACAGTATAAACTAGGAAACACTGAGAGCGTGTAAGAAAGGCACGGCAATAATCATGGGTAATTTTAAAAGCATATAGATTGGACTAATCAAATTGGAAAAGGTAGCCTTGAGGGAGAGTTCATAGAGAGTTCATAGAGTGTATTAGAGATTGTTTCTTGAAGCAATATGTTGTGGAACCAACCAGGGAGTAGACTATTCTGGATTTGGTTTTGTGTAATGGATGGGATTAATTAATGATCTCATAGTAAAGATCCTCTAGGGAAGAGTGATCATAACATGATGGAATTTCAAGTTCATTTTGAGAGCAAGAAACTTGAGTCCCTCACTAGTGTTCTGGAGATAAACAAAGGTAACTACATAGGCATAAGGGCAGATTTGGCCCTAGTGGACTTGGCAGGAAGACTACAAGGTAAGACAGTTGATAAGCAGTGGCAGATATTTAAGGAAATATTCAATTCCTCCCAAGTAAAATATATTCCAAAGAGGAAGAAAGATGGTGAGAGGGGGAAAAAGCATCTATGGCTTAGCAAGGAAGTTAAAGATACCATAAAGGCAAAAACTAAGGCATACCAAATTGCAAAGGTCAGTGGCAGGCTGGAAGATTGAGAAACTTTTAAAGATCAACAAAGGGTTACTAAAAAAAAATAAAAAGAGCAAAGGTAAATTACGGAAGAAAACTAGTGCAAAATGTAAAAGCTGATAACAAAAGCTTCTAAAAGTATTTAAAAGGAAAGAGAGTAGCTAAAGTGAATGTTGGCCCCTTGGAGGATGAGACTGGAGACATTATAGGGGGGAACGCAGAAATGGCAGAGACACTTTATCAATATTTTGCCTCAGTTTTCACGGTGGAGGACACTAGTACCACCCCAATAGTAACAGGTAGTGCAGACGGTATAGAGAAGGAGGAACTTAGAACAATCACCATCACTAGAGAAGAAGTACTGAGCAAACTATTGGGATTAAAGTGTGACAAGTCCCCAGGACCTGATGGCCTACATCCCAGGGTCTTAAAGGAAGTGACAGCGGAGATAGTGGGTGCATTGGCTATAATATTTCAAAATTCCCTGGATTCTGGAAAGGTTCCAGTGGTTTGGAAAAATGCTAATATAACCCCCTTATACAACAAGGGGAGGAGGCAGAAAGTAGGAAACTATAGACCAGTTAGTTTAACGTCTACCATTGGGAAATTTTTGGAATCCATTATTAAGGAAGTAGTAATGGGGCATTTGGAAAGTCAAAATGCAATCCATCAGAGTCAGCATGGTTTTATGAAAAGTAAATCGCGTTTGACTAATCTGCTGGAGTTCTTTGAAGATGTGACAAGCAAAGTGGATAATGGGGATCCTGTAGGTGTAATATATCTGGACTTCCAGAAGGCCTTTGATAAGGTGCCACAAAAAAAGATTAATACACAAGATCAGATCACACAGAGTTAGGGTTAATATATTAGCTTGGATAGCGGATTGGCTGTCTTTTTCTGGATGGCGAGCTGTAACTAGTGGGTTGCAACAAGGTTCGGCCCTTGGGCCCCAATTATTTACAATCTATATTAATGACTTGGATTCAGGGATGGAAGGTACTATAGCTAAATTTGCAGATGGCACCAAAATAAGTGGGAAAGTAAGTTGAAATAAAAAATTTACAAATGGATATGGACAGGTTAGATGAATGGGTCAAAATTTGGCAGATGCAGTTTAATTTGGATAAGTGTGAGGTTATCCATTTTCGTCAGAAGAATAAAAAGGCGATTTATTATTTAAATGGAGCGAAACTTCAGAATGCTTCAGTGCAGAAGGAGCTGGTGTCCTCATGCATGAATTGCTGAAAGCTAGTATGCATATACAGCAGGTAATAAGGAAGGCAAATTGCTAAAGGAATAGAGTATAAAAATAGGGAAGTCTTGTTGCAACTGCACAAGGCATTGGTGAGACTGCACCTGGAGTACTGTGCACAATTTTGGTCCCCTTACTTGAGGAAGGATGTATTTGCATTGGAGGCAGTTCAGAGGAGGTTCAGTAGATTGATTCCAGAGATGTGGAGATTGAACAGTTTAGGCCTATACTCGCTAGAGTTTAGAAGGATGAGAGGAGATCTAATTTAGGTATATAAGATGCTAACGGGGATAGACAAAGTAGACGTGGAGCAGATGTTTCCCTTTGTGGGGCATTTTAGAAGAAGAGGCTATAGTTTTAGGCTAAGGGGTGTAGATTTAAATCAGAGATGAGAAGGAATTACTTTTTTCAAAGGGTCGTGAATCTGTGGAATTCATTACCCCTCAGAGTGCAGTGGATGCTGGGATGCTGAATAAATTTAAGGAAGAGATAGACAGATTTTAATTAGTAACAGGTTGAAAGGTTATGGGGAGAGAGTGGGAAATTGGAGTTGAGGCCAACATGAGATCAGCCATGATCGTATTGAATGGTGGGACAGGCTCGAGGGGCTGAATTGCCTACTCCTGCTCCTAGTTCTTATGTTCTTCTGTTTTTATCATGCAGAGCTGTTGGAGGCCCTCCACAGAGTGGCATGCAAGTCGGAGGAATGTGTCTGCGAGCCCTCACATGTGTGCATAAGGAGGTCTCCATGGGGAGGATGGTGGATGCCATGGAGACCCTGGTCCAGCAGAATGCAGAGATGCGCACAGATCTGCATTCCATCATGAGAGCCATGGATGAGTTACTGCAATGGGAATGCGAGAGGGAAATGGGGCACCTCGACTTCTCTCCAGGTGCTCCTTCCCCTCAAGGAGTCAGGCCAGAGCCCTCGGGTGCCCAAAGGGAGGACAAGCAGCAGCTGGACGCCCCTGGGACACCTACGAAGAAATCTCTGAGGCTGTCTGCTCCATCTGAGTCCCCTTTTCCTGTGGCTTCCTCAACCTCGTCCTCTGGTATATGCAGTCAAAACGAAGCGGGGCCCTCAAGGCCTTGGCTCTCCAGAGGACACATGCTGAAGTCTTCAGGGACAACAGGGCCAACCATTGCACCGGCTGTCTCCACCCCTGCTGCAGAGGTCAGGGAGCACCTAGAAGTGGTAGACCTAGAAAAATTAAGAATTTCTGATCACAAGTGGTTGCATGGGTGAACACATTTTGTCATTTTATAATCTGAAAATATATTCACTTTCAGTGAATAATGTGTAATGGTGTCTTTCAGCTTCATTGACAGGCTTCATGAGTCCTCCCCCTGCATTCCACCCACACCCCCCTCCACTAGCTGTTCAGCTGCATGCAGATGCCCCACAAGTGTTTCTGGAGAGAGAAGTGTGTGTGTGTGGCAGGGCCTTTCAGAGTCTCATGCAAGTACTGTATCACACACACAGATCTTTCCTGCACCACACTCATCTCAAAGTCATGAGCATTTTGTTATGACACAGTAGTTGGTAAGGCTGAGTTGTTTAAGCCCCAGAGGGAAACTTTAACAACCAATATAACCTATATTTTCAATTGGTATGTTTGAGATGCAGCTCTGAATTCAGGAATAAGACCACCAAGCCTCTGGAGGATTTTATATAAAACTAAATTAAACATTTATTAATTTACAACAAATTAAACACATACACATGTCTACAAATTACTACCATAATAACTTTTAAACAAATCCTCAATTTAATCAATCCAAGTAAATATCCACCCAGGCAACAATAAATAACCCATAGACTTTAAACAGACTCCAGGCAAAGCACATTTGACCGTACGAATTCAAAATGAGGTTCCTTGTAATTCGTTGGTTCCTTTTCAGATGCTGTTTTAGGCTTACAGGCTGGTTAGATCTCAAATGCCTCTGCCTTACACACACAAACTGCTTTCTGTTTATACCTAGCTTTTCCTTTGAATGTAAATTTTCCATTGTCTCATTAGGCTTTCAATGTTACATCTCCTAACAATAATATATTTTTATTCCACTAATTTTATTAGTAATATAAAGACATTGCTTGGCGTCTCCCAGCTAGGTGCAAGATTTTCCTCCCACTCTTGAATGCTTTATTCAACAAATGCAAATTTACATTTTACCTTCTATCCTCGTTACATTTATCTAACTAACATCTCAAAACTCCTTTATATCAAAGTACCCAGGCTAGCTGGCTCTAATCCAATTAAGATACACACAATCACACATATAGACAAGGACCCCACTACAATTCAATTTTAAAAATAATTTCCAATAACATTATAAATATTAATATTTCTTCATGACAATTTTCAATGCTGGTTGCTGGGGTTCGCTTTCAGTTGTCCATCTGAGCTGACCTGCATCTCCACCCACCCACTGATCACACTCCAATGCAGCACCTGATCCCCCCAAGTCCCTTTCACTTTCAATTTTAGAATCATGTTACTGGTGAAGTTTGTATTTAGCTCCCCAGTCCTTTCCTGTTACCCATGTCCTTTCCCGCATCACTGTTGATCCCCTTGGCATCATTGTTCACCTCTCCACGATCACTTAGCAGCCACAACCCTTTTCTTCCTGGGCTGTCCAGGTGAACGTGTACGTTCCCTAAATTCCCGAGAATCCCACCCCCATTCACATTCGCCTCCCCAAACTCATCCTGCCCACTCCCAGGGTCCGTGTCTGCCCCCGGATCCCCACCAACCACCCTCACCATCCCTTCTACCACTACTGTCGCACCCTCACCCTCCCACCATACAGGCTCACTCTGCCTCTCTCATTCTCACCATTCCCTCCTATCATTCCCACCCTCATTTTGCTCCCCAAGAGGCAGTCATCAACCCAACAGACCCCTCCCTTGCACCCCTCCCTGGACATTCCTTCACTCTTACTCCTACCTCCACCCTCACTCCTTGCTGCCCCTGGAACGCTTCCTCCTTGTAGAGTATTTCCCCTCTCCAAACTCTTTCTTCCCCCAAAGTCCTGTCCCCCTCCGAACTCCTTTCTCTATCCAAAGTCCTGCCCCCCCAATCTCCTTTCCTTACACCTTCCTCCCCCCAACACCCATTTCCCCAGTTGCCTCATTCTCCCCCCGTTACACCCTCCTCCCCCCATTCTCCCTGCCCACTCCCACTCCCAACCTCACCTCCCCCTGACACCATCGATCCTCCCCTCCTGATCTCACCACCCCCCCACCCCTGTATACCTTCCTTTCCCAATCAAACCTTGATCTTCCTCTCCCATCCCATGCCGTCAGTACACCCTCTTCCCCCAGTCAAACCTACACCTTCCCCACCACCAGCTTGATGATAATCCTTAGCAGATCATGACCAAGACACTAGTGGCCCAAAGCAGACCCTCGATGGCAACCTTCAACCTTCCACCTCTCGTGTGCTGCTTTGCGGCAGAGCCACGTCCATGAGAATCCACTGAGCATGTGATGGACGTTCTCCCAGGGTCCGGTTGCTGTAGAGCTCCAGCATCTTCTGCTCCTCAGGTGTCCGCGATGTGAGCAGGGCCCTGACAGTAAGACCCGACATTTGTACATCACACTTGTCAAGATGTGTTCTGCACTGACGTGTTTTTCTGCTAACATGGGCAGTAGATTTGATGTGGGGGGATGATTCTCGCGATGCAGGTGTATGAAAATGAAGTTCCCAATGTGTGGCGATGGGAAACATGGCCTGCCATTGACAGGCAGAGTGGACAATTGCAAACTGGTTTCATGATGATAAAACTGACTTTTGGCATTCTTGCCATTTTGTCCGCTCACGCTCGCCATGACGCCCAATGTCAACAGGCACGGAAAATTATGGCCATAGTCATAAGAGCTTGAACTCCCGTTCAGAGCAGAAGTAACAAAGGAAAGGCATGAGTTAAAAATATCCGTGTAGCTTGTGTTTAATATTATTGTATAATGCGATGTAAAATCAACAATTATCATATATTTTACAAAAATAAGTCAAATAATTTCATGGCAATATTTGGTTCAGCATGCAATACAGTTGTAAATGCCAAATACATTGTGAAGGTGTGTTGAATAATTCTACGTCTGGAATGGAAGAGAACTGTTAGACAGGAGTCTGAATTGCAGTTAGGTCTATAACAGCCTTGGAGAGCGCCATTGTTGAATTTGTTTTAATGTCCACTTGAAACATGTGCGTAATGAAACCAATTGTATGAGTGTGTTATGCTAAGAGGAAAAATCAATCGTATTATTTAGCAATGGCAGAAGACCTAAACATTTTTCCCCATCGATATTTAATACAAAGCTCCTCGCTAAGTATAGCAAAAGCTAAGCACTTTGCTGAAACATAATTTCACTGTTATCACTTATCCATTTTGAAAACTCAATCTACAGTACTAGAAACAATTCACGTGTTCAATTTTTGATGTTGAACTGCTTATTATTTATCACTTTAAAAATTTGACTACATCGAAGGAATCAAATTGATATGGGGACCTTCAGTATTACATTTTTTATGTGACGATGGGGTTACAGGGTAAGTCATCTTGATACTCCACAGGGTTCTTCTGTTCATTCTTTGTAACTCCAAAGGGACTCTAATAAAATTCCTATAGGGAATAGACATGAATATTAAGTTTGGCCATTTACATGTTTACCTGAAGGTTCTCTGGACTCCTGCCAGACTTACCACATAAGACTAGATGAACACCATACCCCACCCCAGAATTTCAGAGATAATTTGGTATAGAAACTTTTCCCCGTTTCAAAATGACTCACTAAATACCGACCCCCTCAACCTTTCTTGGAGATAATAAATCAAGCAAAACTGAAAACAAACCTATTTTTCTTTAGTGTCTCCAATAAATTTATTCCCAAAGTAGTGCAAAAAGAAACAGCAAATGTACGGTGCATGGTGGGAGCTTTGCTTATCCATCACCAACTCAACTGAAAGAATAAGATAAGGGGCAGATGCTAGCTTTTGACAGGGGCAGAAAACATCTTCGAGGAGATTGGCTGCCCATATTCATCCCAGCAGATCTTCCTTTGGTTTGAAGTCATTAGTATAAAGTAGAGTAGCATTACTTCTCTGCAGTAATTCTGGTCATGGAATCAGAACATGGCTGCCCATATCATCATGATCCTGTATCATTTGCAATCATGTGCATTTGGAGCCAAGGTCCAACATACTGTTTCTGGTATATCATGCAACTCATTATGCATTCCCTCCTCTGAGTTCACTGCCACTTATCCTCCCTTAATCTTGCTCTCCCCTACCTATCTTCACAGCCACTCACCTTGACACTGCCATCTCATGTGGCCTCCCTAAATCAAAGATATGGTCATCTCTGATCACTTCCTTGTATCACTCTTGACCTACATCGCCCTTCTCCCTCCCAACACCACTATCTCTGCGTCCGGCCCCGGAAGAACCACTCTATGGGGAGTTAGTGGTGTCGTGGCAATGTCACAGGATTGGTAATCTAGAGACCCAGGTAAATGCTCTGGGACACAGGCTCAAATCAGGCTGGCAGCTGGTAGAATGTAAATTCAATTAATCAGTCTGGAATATGAAACTAGTCTCAGTAATGATGACTTTGAAATTATCATCGAGTGCTCTTAAAACAAAAACCTGGTTCACTAATGCACCTTTAGAGAAGGAAATCTGCTGCCCTTACCTGGTCTGGCCAGCATATGACTCCAGACCCACAGCAATGTGGTTGACTCTGAAATGGCCTCCTGACTCCTCACTCCACCTTTAAACTTACCTGATTTACAGCAGCTAGTGCCAAAAAAAGGGGCATATCTTCACTTCCACTGACAGCACTGCAGTAGACAAAAAGTCCCTGAAGCTGCTGCACTGCACTTTTGTCATCAGGCTTCCGATTGTCACTCCTCAGAAGTTCTGGCCCTATACTTACTGTGATACCACTACTTTTAGCTTCTCCCATCATTTGTCTGGTATCAGTTGCTATTATCTGCCAATTTTCCTTTTAAATCTCACAGATGAAACAATCCAGTATTCCTTAAAAAGACATCATTAAGAGGAATTAGAATAAAATAGAAGATTCACTTGCCCCGAATTTGCTCCAGTGTGCCTGGGAGATGATGCCACAGTGGTAATTTCACTGAACCCATAATCCAAAGACTCTGGCTAACACTCATGGGGCATGGGTTAAAATCCCACCATGGTAGCTAGTGGAATTTACATTCATTAATTAAATCTGGAGTTTAAAAAAAAGCTAGTCAGTAATAATGACCATGAAACTATTGTCGATTGTTATAAAAACCCACCTGGTTCACTAATGTCCTTCAGAGAAGGAAATCTGCTGTTCTTGCCTGGTCTGGCCTACACCTGACTCCAGGCCCATAGTAATGTTGTTGACTTTTAACTGTCCTCTGAAATGGCCTAGTAGGCCACTCAATTCAAGGACAATTAAAGATGGGCAACAAATGCTGGCCTTGCAGGCGATGCCCATGTCCCATGAAATAATAAATAAAAAATAAAGAACTTTTGGCATAATCTAAGAAAGAATCTTAACTCTCTAGTCTAATGCATGACACAAAAGATAATCATTTGGAAGGAGATTTAAGGTTTGTATATGGTGAGACCGGTATCATTCACACAATAATTATGCTCTTCAGTGATTCAGTTAAATTTTCAACACAAAAACATTCCTAGATAAAGGAATTACTTTATTGAAGGAAGATGTTGTGCAGCATTTTTGAATACATAGGAGAGATAAAAAAAAATCAAACTCAATTTCAATATGCCCAGGAATGGATGGCCAAACTACTCTCCTTAGGCAGATCTGTTACTAAAATTTTTTCCCAGGGTCTCTATTTTAACAGGATTGTTATTTTTAACCCAGGGAGGCCATTTTTCCCAGGGTTGAGGAATGTGGAAAGGATTCATAAGCTAAGCATATTTACAATGCTGTTTGTTGCCAGGTGGAGCAGGAGCATTTCCTCCAAGCCCAATAGGCCTACCTCTTTACACAGGCCCCCACTTTGATCTCCCACTCGCTGCTGCTGAGCTCCAACTTTGTCCCTTGCCAAGACTGATAACCCCCTTAGATCTCACTTAGTTTCCCCTTATTCTGACGTCCTTCATAAAGTGAATATCCATTCAATTTTCTGCAACTGTGCAATAGGCTACAGTTATTTTTTGAATTTAATTCACGAAAGTTCTACCCATTTACAGATTTTATCAAACTTTTAGGTTTTATCTAGCTTCTGCTATATTACTTGTAATATTAGTGTCCATATTATTTTATCAACTACTGGACAAATGCATTTTTATTCTGGGAGTTGGAAATGTAATTGATAACCTAAATTGAGAACATCACTGTCACAGCAAATCCCATTGGCATGCTGATGAGTTGTGGTGTGGCATATTTTGATCACATACATTTGCATCAAATGTAAAACTGACTCAGAGGTTGGTAAATAATGAAACTCATGATAACTTAGTCATATATTGTTCTATCAGTGAACGAATATTATACATATATATATATTTCTTAATTTTACATTTTTAACATTCCTCTTTATCCTTCATCATATCACAACTATTCTGCCTTTCTTCAAAGTTATGGAAGGAAAGTTTGATTTAAATTAACAATGGATTGCTGAGTTCATAGAATAATACTATATAGCTTCACCCAAAAAAATTAAATAACAAAAGCCTTGCCTTCCAAGAGATTGATCTGAGTCTGAATCTTGTAGTTTTTAATCTCACTCCAGGGCCTGAGCACAGAAATCTAGTTTGACACTCCAGGGCTTTACCGAGGGAATGTGGCACGTCATAGTTGGTGTCACAGTTGGACGTGACATTAAACCAAGTTTTTCTCTGCCCTCGAACGTGAACATAAACGATCCCATGATGCTAGTTCATAGAAGAACAGAGTTATCTGGCCGACATTTATCCATCAACATTTACCCAAGACCACAAGGCTCTTGACACAATGTTGGGATGCAGCAAGAAATCCAGGCATGATCTCCCTGATGGTCTCCTCTCTGCAGCATCAATGAGAAACAGACATGAGGCAGCTTGAACTTCCAAAGATCCTCTTTCTGTCAATAACTCATATGTGAATGTGGGTTCAAAGGGTTTGTTCCCATGTTGGCAACTACTCGCCCTGGAAATGATGGCCAGTGTGGGGTTCTTATCTAGGTGCTCCCCCTCCATCCCCTTACATGACTGACTGCTATGACATTGCTTTGGCCGGGTGCTTGCATGTGCTGCCTGCGGTCCAGGTGCTAGGATCCTCATTCACTGCACTCTAACACTACACTGTTTGGAATAAACATGAGGGTAAGTGTTTAGTCAGGAAATCAGATTATTTGAAGGGAGCCTGAGACTTCTCTTCTGTGAACCGTCCAGTGCATGATTCTAACGCACTTCTGAAGCTTGTCCTGTCACCCAATTGCTCGGGAATGTGTTATTACTCTGGGGAATTTCCATGCTGTGAACAAAGAGTTAATACAAGGTGATCGATGTGTGCCACTTTGCGGGATTAGTCTCACATGAATGTACATCATTGCTTCACTTTCCTGATTCCCTGCATTGTCATTGAAAGGCTCCAACATGTCTCAGCTGTGCCTCTCTCCTCAGTTGGGAATTCACAGTTCAGTTGGGTGACTCTTTAATCAGCCCCCCCTCCCCATTAAAATGATCAAGCAATATGAATCCCAGGTGGGCAATTAGAGTTGAGGTACTGTTCATCCTTACAATTTTTAATTCTTTCACAGAATGTGGGCATTACTGGCCAGCCCAGCATTTATTGTCTATGCAAATTGCCCTTGAGAGGATTGCATTGAGGTGAGCCAACTTCTTGGATACAACTGGGTGGCTGTCCGAGGGCAGTCAAAAATCAACCGCATTGTTGTGGGCCTGGATTCATACTCAGGTCGGACTCCCTTCCCTAAAGGCCATCAGTGAACCAGGTTGGTTTTTACGTCATTCTGTTTAATGGTCACCATTGCTGATAATAGTTATCTAATCCATATTCATTTAATGGATTGGATTTAAGTTCCCCATTTGCCATAGCGGAATTTGAATTAACTTCCAGGATTATGAATGCAGGTTTGTGATTACGAGTCCAGTAACATAACCTCTTCGCTACCAAACCCATTTCAAAGGGAATGCCTAAGTTAGAGCATTTTATGCCCATGTAGTTTATTACTTTGACATTTGAGTGGCCACAGTGCATTTTGTCCACAGGACTAAATTTAATTTACTGTGCTTTCAGGGTAAATTTCAGTGTGTAAAACATCAATAATTCATGAATGACTGCTTGCCTTACCTTTACTGCCCTTGTGAGGACATTTAACTTCTTGCACAGGAGAGGAATTCATGACCTTAGGGAGTTGGCACAGCCTGAATGTTTCACATTCTTCCACATGGTTCTAGCTACTGGATTTCTAGGTCCTTGTGACAATTTGCATACCTCCTGTGCCTTATTTCACTAAGCAGATCATTAATATCACTCTCTGAGACTTTAGCTGCTCTACTTTTATTTGTTCCTAAGGAACTGGTTTTGCCCTTCATTGCCTGAGTATGCTGTTTCAGGTCTAGCCTACCTTTAAATCCAGTAACTATGGCCTCACAGTAATTTCTTCCCCCCCAAAACATGAGTTTTGGTGCCACTCAGGTGCCACGTGACAATTGCACATATTTGTCCCACCTAATAATTTTGCAATGAGTTGATATTTGGGCCATTAGATGTGCGGATTCTTCACCCCTGACATTCTATGGGAACATAGGAAAGAACATAGGAGCAGGAGAAGTCAATTCAATCCCTCAAGTCTGCTCTATCATTCAGTTAGATCACAGCTGATCTGTATCTTGAACTCTATTTATCTACCTTCATTCTGTAACCTTTAATAATCTTGACAAACAAAAAGTCATCAACTTCAGCTTCAAAATTTTCAATCGATCCCTAACCTCAGCAGCCTTTTGAGAGAGAGAGCTTGTGTGAAGAATTACTTCCTAACATCACCCTTAAATGGCCTGGCTCTAATAGAGTGTCTGGGTAATCCTACCAGAGGAAATTGTATATTCTATCCATCCTATCAACTCATTTAATCATAAACTCCTCAATTTGATCACCCTCTAATCTTCTGTACTCAAGAAAATCACGCCCAGATTTAGTTCTACATGACCATCATGCCACTGAACCAAGAGACCCAAGGATGGATGGACACCAATGCTGGACTGCCTGCTTCACCAGCAGTGTCCCTCAGGCAAGTTCCAGGAGGTGGGGCAGGAATATGATACATCGGACGGTAAGCTGGTGGGGCAGCACTTGTGATTCCTGTGAAGTCAAAGGAGCATTCTTGTTCTTCTGGGCTCCACAGGTTTTTTTTTAAACAACTTTTAATTAGCTTATATGAAGTGTCCAATTGCAGGAGTCACTGAAGCATCCTGGCCAGGGCTTATTACTGACTAATTTCTCAATGGAGTTCTTCAGCAGATATTAGGGTTTATCACTGACCAATTTCTTGATTGAGTTCTTCAGGTATTAGGGCTCATCACTGACTAATTTCACAGTGGGGTTCTTCAGCAGATATTAGGAACTTAATTTACATATTTGTGGGTTTTAGTGCTAGTTTTAAGTGTTCACCTGTGGCACCCCACATATTTAGCAGTGCTAAATTGGTATGTTTTACATCTGTTTTACACCTGAAAAATGGGAGCAACAAATACTAATTTCTATCACAACGTATTGTAGTTAAATAGTGAAGTGATATTAGAGTAGAAAGCAGTTGAAAATTAAATGGATATGAATTCTTCAATTCCACAGAGCGAAGCAAATATTATTGTTAGTGAAAGCTGATAGCCAAGCAGATAATATGCAAGACATTTGTGAGGAAACACACAATCACACACCAGAGTCAGGGAAATAGCAGCAATGGAGAGAGCCAAAAGTCAAGTAAATAGTAGTGTGAAAGGAGCTCAGTCTGACGACAAACCTGTTGCATTGGATGGAGCTGAGAAAATGTTGTGCGAAGAAAGTTTGGGATTGTAAATCCCTATCTAGTAGATAGCAATCCTGATCTGGGAGGAATGGTTGAATGTAGAATTGGTGTTCTACAAATCGAAGACCTCTACTGGGAAAAAGATTTTACTTGTAAAATCCCTGTCATGTATTCTTAACAAAGAACAACTTATACACAAGCTGGTCTTCAAAAATGTACAGGATCTAAATGAATGAAGGGTTTGCTAAATAATCTGGCTCCCACAGGTTTTCAAGTTAATGAGGTTTTTTTGTAACTGGCAACGTGAAAGAACAAAATGCACGTGTATGGTATAGAAAGAATATTGGAAACAGACATTACAAATCAAAAGCAGTTACCAAATAAAATAATAATTAGATTTATTTCTTATGGAAGGAGATTTACAAGGACAGATTTAGATAAGACTGTGAAAAAAAACCTACAAAATGACAAAGGTGTTAAACATCACACCAACTCATAAATACCTCATCCCAGGCCAATACAAAAGCACCAGTGATAAATCATGGTGTGCCTAAGGTCCTTATGTTTACGTTTTCAGGTGCTGCATCTTGGTGCTGCCCCCTTGCTGGCACTGGCATCTGAGACAACCTGCTGACTCTGCTGTCCTGTTGGCCTCGATGACTTTGGTGGTCGTCCTCTGGCCCGTGGAACCTGTGCTGGCCCCGCCTGGAAGGGAGCTGCCAGTTCCATAGCTGGCATCTCCCCAGTCGTCACAGCCTCACCGGTTGCAACGGTCACTGGCAGAGGGGTGGAGGAGCTGCTGCCCTCATCCAGAGCACCATTAGAGGTGCCTGCAGAGACAACAGATGGCTGCTGCACCAACGTGAGGTTGCTGCGGACCTCCCTGCTCACCGTGGATGGATGGACACCAAGCTGGGAAACTTGCCTCCCACACTGGCACTGACCAGCTGAGGTCAATGCTGATGTAAGGGTGTGCTGGTCTGAGCACATCCCTAGGAAGCCCTGATTGGTCTCCTAGAGGAGCCTTTCCACGAGAGTCACCACTCTCTCCAAGGGGGACGCATGGCGCTTGGACATGAGGCTCATTACATCGGCGATGGTCCTCGTGGACTCCTCCACCATGGACACCAAGTCAAGCATAGCCTCATGTATCTCCACCAGATGCTCCTGCACACCCGACTGCATTACCTGCATTTGCTGCGTCCCGGACGACTCCAGAGGCATATCATCAGCCTCTGACTGAGCACGTGCCTGGTCCCCTGCAGTCCTCTGGCTGCTGGTGCCATGGGCGCTCTCTGTCTCTGCCAACTCCTCCAGCAACTGTGAAGTGCCCTCACTGCTGTGCCCCAGGATGCTAGCTGATGTTCTAATTCCCATCGAGGTGCTAGTGCTGGTGCCTGCCTGGCAGAGATGGTGTGACACTGGTGAGTCCGTGACTTCAGGGCCATCAGGTGTGAGAGGGGTACCCTGCTGCTCCTCTTCCTGGCCCTGCTCCACTGATGCTGAAAGGATGAACAAGGACATTGGATCAGTTAACGTGGAGACAATGTCAATGTGCATCCCTGTCCCCAGGAGCATTATGTGCTCATCCTTCCATATGCAATGGTCAAGCCACGTTGCAAGCTTCAATCACTGAACATTCAGCACTGCCATGGCTGTTGGGAGAACAATGGTGACCTCACTGCTGGGCAAACATACCTGCCCGTGGCACCCCAGCTTCACCAACACCGGTGGACCTGGGCACATGGCGCCTCTCCAGATCTAGGGCCTCCTGCTTGAAGCGGCTGAGAATCACCAACTCAGAGGCATTATGTGCATTTTTCTCCTGAAAAGGAGAGAAGAGCATTGATTAGTGCTACATGTACCTGGATTCTCTTTGTGCACGGCCCACCCCAACCAGAGTGGGACATTGCAGGGCTCCAGTGTCTCCTCATCCCGCTGCTGCCAAACACTCACACAAAGATGCTCGGCCTGTTCCACCACCCCCTCCCCCTTGGACAAATGCTGCCTATATCACATTAGGCACCACATGGTCTAACCTTCCATAGCAAGGAGGCACAAACACGTGGAGCGCAGAGGGCAGCAGATTGATCAGTGCCAAAGCCACCTTGAAGCTCCCCTCCCAGCATATCATCACCTGCCTTTGACATGTCCTGGAGTTCCAACACTGCGCCTAGGTGTAGCATATCCAGGTTGCCCTCAAAACTGTAATGTGGGTCTCAGTGTACCACATGCTACGGGGGCAGAACCCATCTCTTCACCACCCTCTCAGGGTCACCTCGGCATGGGCATTATCTGCTGGCCCATCCAGCGAAGGACACACATGCCATCAATGATTCAATGCAATCACTATACTCAGACTTGGGGTGGGGGTGCCGGGGGGAAAGCCTACCTGCTGGGTTAAGTGACCAATGCCAACATGGTACTCACCCTTCCCGAGTGCAACAGGACATTGAAGCGTTGCCGCACTGTGTCCACGTGCGTCGCACCACGTTGTGGGAGCTCATGATCTCCGCCCAGGCACATTTGGTTATGTTGGGGGGGGGCCTCCTCCTCCCATCCTGGCATCCTGGGCTATGAGGACCGCCCGCCATGCTGTCAGCTCCTCGAGGAGGGCAGCAAGGCAATCATTGGAAAAACAAGGGGCACAGTTCCCCCTGCCCTACCCTCCTGCCTGGCCTGCCCACCAGCAGCGCTCTTTATCAGTGTAATGGAATAAGTAATTTGCAAGCTCTTGTCTGCAATGATCGTGGTTTCAATACCTGCTTTTTTGAGATGGTCCTTAACTGAAACAAAACCCAAAATTTGCATTTTCTAGGAGTGGCTTGTAAATTGGAATTCCTGACTGTGACATCAGGCTTGTGAGAAGCCTGCGATTTAGGTTGTTAGGAAAATGGAAGCTAATTTGGAAGAATAAACAAAGCTGAGAAGTCAATTTTCAACCAGTGGTCAGAACAGACACAGGGCTCTTGGACTATCTACTGAAGAACAGCTCAGAAAAGCTGTGAAATGAGGATGTGAGTGTAAGGCAGTTAAGGTGAAAAGTCGTGGCCCAGCTGGGGAAGGAGTTCAAAAAGGCTGATTATGGGAGCAATGCTGTGAAGAATCTGGAAAGGTGTGCCACTTGGTGGACATTGTACCCATGAAACTCAGGGGGTGGTAAAGCTGTTGCCGGATGGGAATTCAGGCCTAACTCCTGCGTGAATAAAGGAACTGAAATTCTACTGGGAAGAGCAGAGTTTTGTGGGACTCTGGCTGAAATTAATGCCATATATACTGAAGGATTTATCTGAGAAATCGATTAGATTTACCTTCATTGTATTGGTTAGTGTAGTTTATGGTTTCCATTATATACAATTTGCCACATTTTTAATTTATGTTGTTTTGATGTGATTTTTACAGTAAATGCTTTAAAAAGTGAAATCTTATTCAACAATTGTTTGTGAAGTTTGATTTTTTTACATTATTGGCCTCCGTGGTGATTGTTGTACCAACATTGTTAACTTCATCAATACTTGCCTCTTAAATTTGTGCAGTGCCAACGTCTGAGCTGGTGGCTGTGTGTGGAAGATCAAATGATGGTGCCTCTTCACCATCACTGTTTTCTTCTTCTTCCTTCATTGACTGGGAAGGGTCAGGTCCTTGGAAAGCTGAAATGAAACAAGGGGTGGTGGTGAAAGGAGAGGAGAAAAAAAAGAAGTGCTTGCTTACACCTTCTACAGCTTATGGGGAGAATTTTCTCCTTGTCAGGTTGGCTGGGCGGGCAAGCGATCGCTGCCCGTGATCAGCTGTGCACCGCCATTTTTAGTGGCTCGCCCAGCGTGACACACACCTGGAAATGCTGAGTGCTCCCTGTGCGGGTAGGGGGAGGAGGCTGAGTCGGGGCCTGCACTCTTTCGTGCATGCGTGCAAAAGAGCGCGGAAATCTCCCTGAGGCTCAGAGGTGCTTCAGGGAGATTAGTTTGATTTTAAAAAATTTAAATAAAGAAAAAAATGTTTAAGATGTCCCCTCATGTGACAGTGTCACATGAGCTGGGACATGTCCATGAATTTTATTTAAAAATTTTTTTTAAACTTTAAAAACCTTCATGAAACATTACCCCCTGCCGTGGATGAGGTTTCATGATAAATGCGAAGGCCACCTAGGCTCTTCATCTGTTCGCGAACCTGAAGATTGGATGGGCAGCTATGTTAATTATTTTAATTGATATTTAAATAGCCTCAATAGACCTTTGACAGTTCGGCGGGTACGTAGCCGACTCTGGTGTGCGCCCGCTGAACTGAAGGCCTGAATGATGCACGGTGACATTGGGACGCATGTCCAATGTCGCCACGCGTCATTTTACACTTCGGTGAGTGGGAACTGCCCCTGCTCACTGATCCAAAGATTCTGGCCTATGAGTCAGAAAGAGATTGTGGGATGAGGGAGACATGGTAATCAGGGAAGAAGGATTAGGTATGCCCATACCATCACCATTGAGCCTTCCAGCCCCAGCAATGTCCATGGCCTCAGCAATGACCCGTTCCATAATGGCCAGCACAATCCATTGAGGCTAAGACATGCAGGCATGTTTATCTTCCTCCAGTTCTTCACTGCTGCTTGCTATCCTGTGCCATCTCCTCCTGCAAGAGAAAGGGAATTGTGTCTGTGAGTGTCCTGCAAAATATTTGGGTGATGCGATTGTACGGTTGAATAGGTGCTAGTGTGTGCTAGCTGTGAGTTCTGGGTATGAGATTTGAAACACTACTAAGTGTGTGAGGTGAGATAAAGGGCAGGATTTTCCAGCCCTGCTCACCGGCGGGATCTTCTGGTCCCACCAAAGTAAATGGACGTTTGGCTGGCTTGCCACATCTGCTGCTGCAGGACCCGCTGTGCTAGGGCCATAAAATCCTGGCGAAAGCATATTATTTGAAGGGTTGATTACTTAATGAGGTTGTTAGTAGGAGGATGATGGAATGGGGTGGATTGAGCAGTCGATGAGGCCAGTGATACGATTTGAAGATGATTTTACTCACCTTGACAATGACGAGAGATTGAGCAGACTAGGCCTTTTTCTCTGGAGTTTAGAGGAATGAAAGAAGGTCAAATTGAAACGTATACAATTCTTAAGGAGCTTGATAGAGTAGGAGCTGGAAAATGTTTTCCCTGGCTAGGGAAGCGAGACATGGGGTCATTGTCCCATAATAAGTGGTTGGCCATTTAGGACTGAGATGAGGAGAACTGTTTTCACTCAAAGGACGCTGAATCTTTGAAATTCCCTACCAAGCTGCTGTGGATGTTCAATTGTTGAGTGTCTTCAAGTCAGAAATTGATGGATTTTTGGGCACTGAGAGAATTAAGGGATATGAGAATAATGCAGGAAGGTGGAGTTGAGGTAGAAAATCAGCCATGATCTTGTAGAATGGCGGAGAACGCTCGTAGAGCCATTTATCCCACTCCAATTTCTATTCTATTCGGTTCTTATGAGGTCGCAGACGAGTTCTGCTGCAGAGAACTCAGTTGGGTACTTCCAGACACTCTACAAGAGAAAAAGTTCTTAAAAATCACTTTACCTGCAATTTGCATGTCTGGCCTTTTAAATAGCATTAGTGCAGGGCCCACTTGCACTATATACTTGCAAATACTTGTTTGCATACAAATTCATTATCTGGGTGGACCGTTTGTGGCTGTGTGACGTCAGTATAGTGTCAATTCAAGGCTTTCTGAGGGCCTTGTGTCCACACAGAACAACACAAGGACTGTACAGGAAGCAGCCAGTGGCACAGGGCACTCCACAAATGTGATTGGATTTTGCACCTCTGATACCTTTATTATTTTTATTTATTTGGAAAACCTGCTTCAAACAGACATCAGTGAATGTGTTGTTTGACATTCCAAAACTTCAGCACACAGAATCATTTCACTGTATTATAATAATAATAATAATAATAATAATGAAGGGGGAAAAGAAAATCAATGAAATTGATTTCCATGGGGGCTTCCTGTCCAGCCACTGAATTGAGTTGAAGGTAGATTATTGCACGTAACCCTGGCCTGTCATTGGTGATACATGTCAGAAAGAAGTTAGCCCAATTGTGACAGATTCAATAACCTACAAATGACTATCAATATGGTCTTATGATTAAAGCAATAAAGACTGTCATATCTTGCTAGTGTTCCATACGTTGCTTTAATCAATAATGCCCAAGCTACATCAGCAATTACCTGGATACAACATTTTTCTGACAAGATGATCGCTGATGTGTATGAGGGAAAAACTGTAGTCATCTGTTTGTTAATAGTTTCTAGGAAAGAACTTGAGAGAACTTGCATTTATATAGAGCCTTACATGACCTCAGGATGCCCCAAAGTGCTTTCAAGCCAATGAAGTACTTTTAGAAGTGTAATCAGTGCTGAAATGTAGGACATGTAGCCTCCAATTTGTGTATGGCAAGGTCCCACAAACAAAACTGAGAGAAAATTTCTTTCAGTGATGGTGGTTGAGGGATAAATATTGGTCAGGGCACTAGGGATAACTCCTTGGCTTTTGCTTGAATAGTGTAATGGGATCTTTTACGTCCATCTCAGAAAACAGATAGAGCCATGGTTCATTGTCTCTTCTGAAAGACAGCATCTGTGACAATGCAGTGCCTCCTTTGTGCTGCGTGAAAATGTCTGAAGTTTATACCCATTCTATTTTATCAGGTTCTTTTTCATTCCTTGATTTTTCTCCTTCCAGATTTTCCTTTCCTTTTCCCATATAGCTTCTTTCTCTATTTGCTACAGCTTGTGCGGTGGCATAAGATTTTAAAAACGATTTATGTGCATTTCCTGTGGAAGGGAACTCCTGATGGGGGTCATTTTGACTTGCAGTGACTGTGTAAATGTGCAATTTTGGTTCCACCGCCTGTTAAACACCCATCCCTAATTTTCTTTTCCATCTAAATTAATAGAAGGGAAAATCTATATAGGGTTTTCTAAATAGTAAGAAGCTAGAAACAGTGGATAAACAGAGAGATTTAGGAGTCCAAGTACAGTAATAGCTTATGGACAGGGACAAAACATTAATATTATTTAAAAAGGCTAATGGAATGTTGATGTTTATCTCAATAGGAATGGAGTACAGTGGCATGGAATTATGCTACAGACATACAGAGCTCTGGGTGGACCCCATCTGAATTGCATTAGTTCTGGGCATCGCATTTCAGGAAGGATATTTTGGCTTTGGAGCGGGTGCAATGAAGGCTTATCAGAATGATACCAGGGCTTCTTCTTCTTGAGTTCTCTGCTTGAAGGTACATGTGACCCATAATGCCATGTCCTCTGTTACAGGTAAGACAGGTTCAAAATCCACCCCAGCTGAAACATGGATCGAACCTCGTGTCGTTGGAACCAACCTGATCCACACCAGCCATCCAGCCCCTCAATGGGAATCTGAGATGCTATGGCAACATACACTTTTACAAGCATATTGTAGCCTGGAGCTATGGATAGTGATGGTAGAGGCTCCAATTTCTTTCCATCACATGGCTGACCAGGAATCTCTCCCACTCTCACCACCTGTCATTGGTGTATGTTGGAAGGATTTACAAGTTGATACCTGTTTGGCCGTGTTATGAATGCAATTTCCTTGGCCATCAAGTTTTAGAGTGGGACTTGAACCCAGAGCCAGTGGCTCAGAGGCAGAGAAGCTAACCATTGCGCCACAAAACTTCCTCAAAACAATGGGAAATAACATTAAAATTATAGGTCATTGTTGAGGGCTGAAGACACAAAGCACTTCTTCACACAAAGAATAGTGGAAACCTGGGACTCTTTCCCCCTGAAAAGCTATTGAGGTTAGGTGAATTGGAAATTTCATAGCTGAGATTGAGAGGTTGTTGTTAGGTCAGGCGATTAAGGCATAAAAAATCAAGGTGGGCAAATGGAGATAAGATCACCCATGATTAAACTGAGGAATAGGCCTTCAGGGTTTGAATGGTTTACTCCTGCTCCTATCCTCCTATATTCCTATGCTCCAGTTTCCATTCACTGCAAAATATTGCTCCCCTCTGTCCCTATATTTTGGGTAGGTTTCTTCACCCCTCAAAACACCACTCCTGCACCTTCCCCTCTCCACAACATTGCTGCCAGCTCTCCTTGCATCCTTCCGGTAATATTCCAATATATATATGTTAGAGTGCTCCTTTTGGCTTCTCCTTTCTATCTGCTCCTCCCCACAAGTTGCTGCTGTTTGCTTTTCTCATTCTTATCCCTTCCCAAACTGCTGCTCTGGCATCACTTCTCTCACTCTATCCCTTTCCAAAATGTCCTTCTTGGGTCTTTCCTTCTCTGTTTCATGCCCCCCCCCCACCCTCCCTCACACACACCCAGTTATAACTGGCCCTGGTATTCCCTCTCCTCTTTGTGACATATCTCACATGTGCCCCTCTCTATGACTTTAAGAACCACTGTGCTTTTCTTCCTCCAATTCACTTGCTTCTATACTGTTGTGTCCTGGGACCAGAATTTCCATTCTAATGAGAATTCCTGCTCACACCTCCAGAATTGAAGTAGGAAAACCAGAATGTAAGGGATTAGGAACAGGGCTTGGGGAAGTGACCAATATGTCTCAGGAACACTGACTATCTATGCTAAAGGTCAAAGATGACATGCATGATGGAAGGTTGCATTAAATGGGCTGATTGAATTCCATTTACAACATTGTCACAGATGACATTTCCTACTCCAGGTGAGGATTGGAGGTGAGTTTTAAAACAGTCCCTTTCACATTCAAGGTTAGGCAGCCTGCAAACAGTCACTGGGGTAGAAATTTGTATTTTTTGGCCATAAAAGAGGCACAAGACGTATCAGTTTAGAAATGAAATGTGTCTGATCTGTACAGGCCTCCCATAGCCAAATTTTTGGTGTCCATTCCTTCGTCATCTTGGGCGGTGACCTTGAATATGGAGTGATAGTAGCGTAATGGTATTGTCATTGGACTAGCAATCCAGAGGCCCCACAGCAGATGGTGGAGTTTGAATTCAATAAAAACCTGGAATTAAAAATCTAATGATGACCATGAAAAACACATCTGGTTCACTAACGCCCTTTAGGGAAGGAAATCTGCTGTCCTTACCTGGTCTGGCTTACATGTGACCCAGACCAACAGCAATGTGGTTGACTCTTAAATGCCCTCTGAAATGGCCTAGAAAGCCACTCAGTTGTATCAAACCACTATGAAGTCTAAAAGGAATGGAACTGGATGGACCACTTAGCATCAACTTAGGCACTAGAAACAGCAACAGCAAACTCAGTCCTATTGACCCTGCAAAGTCATCCTTACTAACATCTGGGGGCTAGTGCAAAAATTGGGAGAGATGTCTCACAGACTAGTCGTAACAGCCTGACATAGGCATATTCATGGAATCATGCCTTACAGATAATATCCCAGACATCACCATCCCTGGGTATCTCCTGTCCCACCAGCAGGACTGACCCAGCAGAGGTGTGGCACAGTGGTATACAGTTGGGAGTGAGTTGCCCCGGGAGTCCTTGACATCGACTTCGGACCCCATGAAGTCTCATGGCATCAGGTCAAACATGGGCAAGGAAACCTCCTGCTGATTACATGTACCGCCCTCCTTCAGGTGATGAAACAGTGCTCCTCCTCCATGCTGAACACCACTTGGAAGAAGAACTGAGGCTGGCAAGGGCACAGAATGTACTCTGGGTGGGGGACTTTCAATGTCCATCACCAAGAATGGCTTGGTAGCACCACTACTGACTGGGCTGGTTGAGCCCAAAAGGACATGACTGGTTGTGTGGCAGGTGGTGAGGATACATCCAAATCCTCTTGCTACTGATCCTCCTGCCGTTGTGAACAGTTTCTCCATATATATTCTATCAAAACCCCTCATCATATGTATAAGAGGAAACTTGACAAGCATTTGGAGAGAGGGAATAAATAGGTGGTTATGATTGTAGATTTAGATCAGAAAAGGTGTGAGCAGACTCGAGTGAAGCATAAACATGGGCATGGACTTGTTAGGCTGAATAGCCTGTTTCTGCATCTTTTATCCTATATAATCCTATGTATTAAATCCCACCTTAAACTGCCCTGCAAGTTATAGTCAATAATTGATGGATGTACCTATACCATTGTATACCAGGAAAGCTGGACAAGGTTCAATATATTACACTTTTCTTCCCACAGTTTTGGGCCTCAATGTTATCTTTTCTTCATTGCTGATGAAAGTTCCATGATCATAAAAGAATTAATGTTTGTTTGGTTTCTGTATATATATATCAAAGCCTTACTAGGCCTTCAGGTTGTGGACCACTGATAACAGTGACACTTGAAGCCATCCATACAGTTCGTTGTCCTATATTTACTTCAACATTTTGAATCCCTCAGCCATCGCATCAACACAACATCCTCTTTAATATTTTCTTTGTGACCTTAGTGAAGGTTTCTAGCTATCTGCTTCCTGCCCCTACAGATTGCCCAATACCGAGTACTTTCACAGATTAAAAAATATGATAGAGCAAACATTCTCATCATTATAAGCCTAATTAAAATTTCTAATCTTCTGCGGTTTGTTTGTTTTCAAATATGTACAGCAGATGTCTTGTAAATTTTGCAAAAATCCTTTGCTGGATTTTACAGCAGATTATATGGCTACAATGGGGAGTAGCAGGAAGGAAATATTTAACCACGATTCTCCAGCTCTATGAAGATGTGATGGACCAGCTGCAGTTTTCCTGCTTGCCAATTTCATATGCTTGTATGAATTATGGGTTGGCAGCCATAGGCACAGCCCTGAGGAGAGCACACTTGCCACATTTAGGGTTACGTGCCAGCCTAAGCTAACAGATAGGAAAGGCAGCATAGTAGGAATGTGACAAACGTAAAATACTGCGGATGCTGGAAAGCTGAAATAAAAACCAGAAACTGCTGGAAATACCCAGCAGATCAGGCAGCTTCTGTGGAGAGAGCAACAGCATTTCAGGCCTGTGGCCTTTCATCAGGACTGGGAAAAGTTAGAATTGTAATCATTTTTAAGCAAGTAATAGTGGGGGGGGCAAGAGTGGGAAATAGAACAAGAGGGAGGTTTGAGATAGGAGGAGATCAGGAATAATTAAATGGTAAAAGGTTTCATGGTGCAAGGCTGAAGGGAGTTGTAATGGGACAAGTAAATGAACCAAATGATGTGTCTAGAAGAGGTGTGAATGGCAGAATGATGAACAGCTGCCGTCCAAAAACAGAGGAAAGGAAATAAGAGGGAAACAAAAGAGAAAAAAGTCAAACCAGTGAAGAAAAACATTATAAAATAGCAGCAGAGGCTATGTCTAAATTTGTGAACTCAATGTTGAGCCCAGATAGATGTAAAGTGCCAAGTCTAAAGATGAGATGCTGTTCCTCAAGCATGTTGAGTTTCATTGGAACACTACAAGACGCCAAGGACAAAGGTCAGAGCGGATACAATGTGGAGAATTAAAATGACAGACGTTTGGAAGCTCAGGGTCATGCTTGCGGGCTGAAAAGAGGTATTCTGCAAAGCGGTCAACTAGTGAGTGTTGGTCTCCTTACTGTAGAAGGTGACCACATAGTGAGCAGCGAATACAATATATTAAATTGAAAGAAGTACAAGTAAATCATTGTTTCACCTGGGAGAAGTGTTTGGGGCCTTGGATGGTGAGAAAGGAAGAAGTAAAAGGTTAAGTGTTGCATCTCCTGCACTTGCGTGGAAAGGTGTTGTGATAAGGAGAGGATGTGTTGATGTGATTGAGGAGTGGATCAACATGTTGCAGAGGGCACAGTCACTTCGGGATGCTGAAAGGGAGGGGAGTGGAAAATCTGTTTTGTGGTGGTCTCATGCGGGCAGTGGTATCACGCTGGAGACGGTATCATGCTGGAGGTGATATCATACTAGAGGTGGTATCACGCTGGAGGTGGTATCACACTGGAGGTTGCAGAAATGGTGAAGGATGATTTGTTAAATATAGAGGCTGGTGGAGTGGAAAGTAAGGACGTGTCTGTCTCAAAAAATACAAGCTTTGAAACCAGACTCCATCAAACTGTGCCGAAGAAAAACATAGAAATTCCTGGCTAGCTTGTCACCTAGCAAATACTTCTGCAAAGACCCCTTCACAATCTGTACACTTCTTTCTGCAGTACCATTTGATGCTGGGTGATATGATGGTATTAGAGTGTGTTTGACTCCGTTCTCACTTAGAAATATTTCAAACTCTTCTGATGTAAACTGTGGACCACTATCTGAAACCAACACCTGTGGCAACCCATAAATTGCAAACCAACTTCCCAAAACTTCAATAGTTTTGGCACTTGTTGTATTGGGATTGACTCAACAGTTATCCACTTGCCATAGCTATCGACTAAAACAAGGTACTCTCACCCTTCCACTTAAATGGAATCAACATGCACTAGTTCCCACGGTTTTCTATGACCACGATTGAAAGGAACCTGGATTGGATTATTTCTCATTCTGAGACACACTTCACAGCTTTTCACCAACTCTTCAATATCTTTATTTACCTTTGGATACCAAAAATAGCTTCCTGCTACTGCTTTCATAACAATTATCCCTGTGTGCTCCTGATGAAGTTCCTGTAACGATCTCTCTCTATACTTTGGTGGAATAATAATTCTTAAAACCCTAGGAGACAGCCTTAATCTACATTCAGTTCATTTCTATGTGTGAAATACTCCTGCAATTTCTCATCAGCACACTCTTTAGGCCAGCCCTTCATGACACTATTGAGCATTTTACTGAGTTCCTTGTGAGATTCTTCAGTAATTTCTTTGGCAGACACTGGCATGTCATTTGTGTACGTAAAGTAATTCAAAAATAAATCAGTGATTAGAAATGAATCAGCATTCACGGGAAATCTGAAAGGGTCATTTGCATGATCTGCTAATTTATGATATTTAATATCATACTGATGGGTCATCAAAATCAATGCCTGCCTCTGAGGCCATGCTGCCGCTAGGGATGGTACACCTTTTTTTGAACCAAATATGATTATAAGGGCTTGGTGGTCAGTTAACAAAGTGAACTTCCCATGGTATAAGTATTTGCAGAAATTAGTAACACCATATATGATTGCTAATGCCTTGTTATCAACTTGTTAGTACTTTTGCTCTGATTTTGTTAAAGTACATGAAGCATATGGTTCACTACACCATTTTCCATTATGTGAGATAACACCACATCTAATCCTCGGGGTGAGGCATCTCACAATAAAACCAATTATTTCTTGGGATCATAGTGGATCAAAACAGCATTACTAGTCAGTAATTTCTTAACTTCTTCATATGCTTCCTCACATTCCACACACCACTCCCAATCTATTCTATCTTTGAGCATTGGTACAGTGGATCAAATGTATTACCAACCCGGGGATAAATTTAGAAAAATGCACAACAATCCCAGTGAATGTTCTAAGTTCTTGTTTGGTCTCTGGTCTCTTTGCTTTCAAAATCCCCTCAACCATCTCCTGTGTTGTGTGGGTACCTTCACCATCTATTTGGTGACCCAGGTATCTTACACATGACACAATGCGGCTTTTTAGCTTTGATGCCATACTCCTGAAGTTGATCTAGTACTTTGTTCAACTTTCAATGTGCTCTTTCTCTGTCTTTCAGCTAATTAGAATGTCACCTAAGGATCAGCACACTCACTTCATCCCACTTAATACCTGATCCATGTCACTCTGGAACACTGCAGGGGCAGGAGATACCCCACATGGTAACCTTTGGTTCTAGTACAACTCTTGTGTGTATGAATGATAAGCAGTTTCTTGCTCTTGTTAATTAATTCTAATTGCAAACATGTATTTAACAGATCTATCTTACTGAACATCTTCCCGTTTGTTTAAGTAGAAAACAAATCTTCACTGGTCGGCAGTGGGTAGGTATCATTTTCAATAGCTTTATTTACCAGTTGTTTATAACCTCAACAAATCTGAACAGACCATCTGCTTTTTGAACTACCACAATTGGTACAGCTCATTCATTGCTCTTCACCTTTTTAATTGCTCCTGTTCTGCCTAATCTATTCAGCTCTTTACTCACTGTTTCTAACTGCATAAGGCACTGACCTAACCTTGCAAAGTGCTGGCTGTGCATTCTCCTAATGGATAAATCTTGACTCTGGCATTGTGATGCTTTTATCATTTGGTCCTCCTTGCACAAAGACCACTTTGTGTTCTCTTAGCATTTCCTCAATGACAGATGTACTCTTACTGATCCCTCAGCCCAACTAATGCCACATGGACTGCAGTGGTTCAAGAAGATGGCTCACCAACAGCTCCTCAAGGGCAATTGGGGATGGGTAACAAATGCTGGCCTAAGTGAGTGGCACTCACATCCTGTGAAAAAATATAAAAATACTTAATCCTTCTTGAGACAATTCCTTCCTATCAGGGAGACTTTTCTCCCTCCTATTACCAATGGTAAATAATCGGATGCATCATCATATTCCACTCTAACTTCACCTAACACTGGAATACAGTTATTGAAATAACTAGGCAGTTTCACACCAGTTTTACGTAAGGGAATGTGAAATAGAACATCCTTCCAAGATAACAGAGACTGCTGCGGCTGTACAAATAATGAAACTAGGCTGTGAATCTCTGATGTTAATTTTTACTGTAGGTGCTGGAATTATATCTTCACCCGTTTACTCTCACCTTCTATGTGCTGCTTTTCTTGCTCTGTACAACGCTTGATCACCCTGTTTGATGACATCAGCTTCTGTTTTCATAACTGTCGTATGCATATTCAAGGATTTCCAGACTTCTGAACTAGCTTTAAATCAACCTTAACCTCGATCTGGTACATGGGTGCAACTTGGAGCTTTACCACAACCTGGATCGTTACTGTTTTTTCTACTCCTGCATGCTGTCTGCATGTGACTGCCTTTTCCATAGGCACAGCACTTTGACTGGAAATGGGGGTATTTAAATAGTTGGTGACTACCATGGCAACAGTAGCATGTACATTTCTGACTCCAAGACTGTGAACCTGACTGTCGTGGCCTGGATATTACTGAAATCCAGTGGACTTCTGCTGCCAGTTCAGGAAAAGAGCTCCCTTGCAATCTGCAACTATTTCCGCCATTTTCAGCCCTCATGGCTGTGGCCTTATTGCAGGTGCAGGCCTCAGCTTATTGCCTTGCTCAAAGGCTTGGTCTGGATTTTATTGTTCTTTAGGTCTTCTACAAATGTATCTCCAATGTTGGTTTCTGAGTTTGCTCCATATGCACAGTGATGAGAGTTTCTTTGATTTTTTAAAAATTATTTGTTCATGGTATCTGGGCGTTGCTGGCTGGCCAGCATTTATTGCCCACCCCTAACTGCCCTTGAGAGCAGAGTGGCTTGCTAGGCCATTTTCAAAGGCATTTTTTTTAAAGTGTTGACCACATTGCCGTGGGTCACATGTAGGCCAGACCAGGTAAGGACAATAGATTTCCTTCCCTAAAAGACATTATTGAACCAGATGGATTTTATGACAATCAACAGTGGTTTCCTGGTCATCTCAGAATTTTAATTCCAGATTTTTTTTATTGAATTCAAATTCACCATCTGCCATGGTGGGATTCAAACCCAGGCTCCCAGAGCATTAACCTGGATATCTGGAGTAATAATCCCACTGTGACGCCGCCTCCGCATCATGAAAAATAAGGCTGGACTGCAATCACTAGAGGGTGAGAAGCCTCATGAGAGGGCACAAGAAAGACTCATGAGGGAGCACAAGGCATGGGTTCTTGAGTCCTCACTGTGCGTACATCATTCTGAATAACAGTCCATCCTAAAGGCTCATGTTGGGACCAGAGCAAAAACCATTGCTCTTTATGTTCCCTCTTTCAGGTCAGCCACACGAACAGAGAGCTGCCAATGTTCACCCCCTTTTGAAGAGTAGGAGGGAACCTCAGAGGGTCCAGCATCACATCATTCCCCTGCTCACACCACCTCAGATACTTGTACATTGCTGAGTATGTGTCTGTGTTTAGATTCAGACTCACAGCCTGGTAAGAGTATTGCAAACATGCTGGACCAGCTGTTGGAGGCTGTGGCAGCCAAGGCCACTGGCAGTTGGAGGACTGTGGGAAACCGGGTCTATGTTGAGCCCCAGGCTGATGATGAGCCTCAGGAGTGGTCCATAAGGCAGCAGATGCTGAAAGTTCAGCATGAACTGCATGAAGATCTGGTGGAGATTCTAGAGATTATGTACACCCTGGCTCAGACACTGGAGGGGCCTATTTAGGCCATGAATGCTGCCATGTCTTTCTCACCTGCTCATGTGGCCTGCTGCATTGAGAGGCTGGCAACTCTCATAGAGAACCAGATCCAGCAGATCAGTTTGTGGATGCTGGAAATGCACGCAGACCTGCATACCATCACCTTGTACCTGAGCTCTATGTAGCAGTGACAAGACGAGAGGGGGACCAGGTGCTGGGAGTCTCTACCAGGTCCTCATCCTTCTCATGTCAGCAGGGAAGTACAATTATGTCTTGTGAGGGAGAAGGAGTGCTGCCTTCTGCTTTTTGGGGCTCCTCCCAGAGTGGTCCTAGGTGGACAGTGGCTTCCTCCTTCTGCCCGTAACACCAGCACCTCAAATTGTTACAACAGAAGAGGTTCCTGCACCTGTACAGCAAACCCGTCTGCATGCTGGGATCCTTCCAGCGCTCAGGCAGCCCAAGGACAGCCGCCAAGATCATCCCAGACCACAGGGCAACAGGGCCAACAGCCTGCCTCAACTGAACCAGTAGCGAAGGGGCAACACCATATAGGGGCACACGTAAAAGAATTAAGAAAACACATTAAATGCATGCTGGTATCATGGTGAATAGGGGGTGAAGGTGTTAATGTGTGGTCTGATTTGTTTGGAATAAATTTGTTGGAATATTTTCTGCAAATTTCTATCTATAGTTGGAGGCCCTCTGGAAATGCAGGAGTACCATGGCTCACCACAAGGTCTGTTTGGGAGGGACCATGGCCAGTGAAATTGCCTTTTGGCAGCCAAGAGGCACCAAGTGGGCAAGGGGACCTATGGTTTGAGGTGAATGATAATAGTGTAAGTGCAACATAGATTTTTACTTGGCTGAATGGCTGCAGTAGCAAGGATCATCTGAATCAAGTGTGTATGAGCGCCTCCTGTGCCTTCCTCACGCATATGTCATTGTGCTCTCCATGCAGCCCCTCATGTGGATCAAGGTGATACAGTTGGTCATCAGCTTCCTTGTCTTCATCCTCATTTGAGGATGTCTTATGCTCCACTAAATCCTCATTGACCAGGGCTTGCCCCCTCTACTTTGCCAGTTGGTGCAGAGCACAACAGACCACCATGATCTGGGAGACCCAGGCTAGGGCATATTGAAGTGTCCCACTGAATGACCCAGGTACCTGAATCTCAACTTTAGGAGACCAATGGCTGGCTTGATAGTAGCTCAGGTTGCTGCATGGCTCATGTTGTAGTGTTCCTCTACCTCCCACCTAGGATTCCTCATTGGTTTCAGCAGTCATCGCTTCAGTTGCCATCCCTTGTTGGTAAGAAACCATCCTTGAAGGCGTGTAGGGCAGTATAATATTCTTGGTATTGTTTGACTAATACAGAATATATACTGAGCCTGCAGAGGCTATAAAACAGGAGCTTTACTGAGACACATCTTATTGTGCTGTCTACATCTTACCCAAGGCAAAGACAAAGAGTAAACCATGTGGTGTTGCATCGCTTCCTGTGATGATGTACTCAGTATCTGATTAGCATGTTGCACAGTTAGAATTAACCCCTTATAATACACATCCTGGGTGGGGGAGGCAATGGCATAGTGATATTGTCACTGGACTAGTATCCAGAGACCAGGGTGCTGCTCTGGGGGACCCCAGTTCAAATCCTGCCACAGCAGATGATGGAACTTGAATCCAATAAAACTATGGAATTAAAGTCTAAAGATGACCATTGTCAATTGTCATAAAAACCCATCTGGTTCACTCATGCCCCTTTAGGGTAGGAAATCTGCCTTCCTTACCTGGTCTGGCCTACATGTGACTCCTGAAAGAATTGACTTGGCAACAGAAACGACAACAGCAAACTCAGTCCTGTTGACCCTGCAAAATCCTCCTTACTAACATCTTGTGCCAAAATTGAAAGAGCTGTCTCACAGACAAATCTGACATAGTCATCCTACAGAGGAAGCATAGAGGGTGGCAAGGGTGCCGGACGTACTCTAGGTCAGTGGGGGCTTCAATGTCCATCACCAAGAGTAGCTCGGTAGCACTGCTACTACCTACACCACACGGACTGTAGTGGTTCAAGAAGGCAGCTCACCACCACCTTCTCAAGGGCAACTAGAGATGGGCAATAAATGCTGGCCTAGTGAGCGAAGCCCACATCCCGTGAATGAACAAAAAAAAGTCTGACTATTGTTAATTGTGGAGATCAAACAATTCACAACTTTACCTTTGGTGTGCTGCAGTTCCTGCATCTTGCTTCCTTCTGTTAGGTTGTTTTGTTTCCTCCATTCCTTTTCTATAAGGAAACTGCTCTGGTGGTTTCTTGTGTCAACCAGAATGATTCCACTTCTTTTTGTGAGGGGATTGGAGGTTTGAATCCTGTGGGTGGTCTCTCAGAACCCCTAGCAGGAGGGCAATTAGTAAATGGCTCAGGTTCATCAGTCAGGTTGTTATCTGGGTTAATGGATGAATGCAGCATCTCTAGCCAATAAGATTGGGTAGATGATTTCTTCCAAAGGATAGGAGGTTACTTCGGAATGGCAATCAGTGCGCATCTGTTCTGTCTCAACATACCTGTCTTGTATGGATGAGGTTAAACTGTGTGTATGGTGTCTGTTCAACCACTTGTCGACTGTGAGCTTGCTCTCGGACCCAACTATGCTCTTCTGGCTTCTGGTTGGCAATCAGGTAGGGTGTGTGCCTTGTTACATTTGTCATAGTTCCACATCTGTCTGGAATGATACTCGTCCTCTTTCGCTCTCACTTTGTCCATGTCATCAGCTTGTACTTGCAGCATGATTGTGTGTGGGAGAGTAGGTGAGTTCTCAGTCTTCTTACCATGAGGAGTTCACATGGTGCTAACCCATTTTGGAGTGCAGCTGAACAATAGCTTAGAAGTGCAAATTGGATGTCATTGTTCACCTTCAGCAATGCTTTCACTGTATGCACCCCTCTTTCAGCTTTACTGTTGGCTTGAGCATATTTTGGTGAGCTGGTGCTATGGACAAATCTATACAACGTAACTGTGGTCCATTGTCTGAGATTGCAAGATCTGGGATTCCATATATTGCAAAAAATTGCTTCAGTGATATAATCGCTGCTTCAGAAGTGTGCCCTAGTAGTTACTTGACTTCTATCCATCTTGAATAGTAATCTACTACAATTAAGAACGCCTTACCTGTGTTCAAAGAGGTCAATCTCAAGACATTCCCACGGTCATGATGGAAGGGAAGATGGCATCAATGGTTCTCTTGTCTTCTGACGATGAATAGAACCCATAATATAGTTTAGTATCATCTCTTCCAATGATTTTGAAAGTCCTGGCCACCAAGCAGAATACCTTGCACTGGCTCAACATTTTGTGATACCCAAACGTCCTTGGTGCAATTGTTGCAGCGTGTTGAGTCTCAGAACCCTCAGAATGTCCATTTTCTCATCATAGATGAGTAAATCATCAACTACACTGAGGTGTCCACTCTGTACATTGTACTGAGATTGGGATTGTACAGGGTAGCATGCATGCTGGCTATCCTTTGACACAGTTCTCTCTGACCTGAGTGCATTCTTCAATAGATTTCTGTGCATCTCTGGTTTAATTTAGTCACTGGGAAAAATTCCCCCCCCCCCCCACTAGGGGGGAAATGCTGGAGTGGGCGTGGGTGCGCATCCGATCGGCACCCCCATTGTGGGCGCGAAAGAGTGCACTGATCTCCCTGAGGCTAAGTGTGGTCTCGGAGATTGGCACCAAATTAAAAATTGTAATACGAATGATAGGAAAAGCTCCCTGACATGTCCCCTCATGTGACACTGTCACATGTGCAGTGATAGAGAAGTTAGCTGTCACATGGGCTTGTGAAAATTTTTCAGATTACCTTCTTGGTCTCTATATCAAAATAGAGGCAAACCACAAACCTTTAGTGGCACTTAAATTCTAAGGATTTAGCAAAAGTGCCTCCATGACTACAACAATTCAGACTGAGGATGTTGAGGTTTGATGCAAAGACAGAGTATGTTCTGGGAAAGCAGCAGAGTACAACAAATGCAACCCTGTCACATGAGTTGGGACATGTCCATAACTTTTTTGAAACCTTTATTAAAAATTTAAATACCCTCATGAAACCTCATCCCGCCCGTGGATGAGGTTTCATGCTTTTTCTTAAGCCCACCAGGGCTCCTGGCCTGCCTGCCAACCTTAAGGCTGGACGGGGAGGTTCATTAATGATTTTAATTAGTTTTTCAATGGCCTCAATAGTCCGTTGACAGGTCGGCGGGCGCACAGCTGATTCGGCTGCACCCCCACCGACCTGAAAATGGAAATGATGCGGGGTGATGTCGGGCGTTCCACCCAATGTCATCTCCCGTCATTTTACACGTTGGCGAGCAGGCCCTGCCCCCAGTCGCCGACGGGAAAATTCTTCCCACTGAGTTGTTGCTGGTAGAGGTGTGTTTGTTATTGATGCAAAGATTTCTACCCCTTCAACAAGGGCTACATCACCTTGTTCAGGCCTTGCTGCTTGGATGAAAGACAAAGCATTTGTTGTACTCTGCTGCTTTCCCAGAACATACTCTGTCTTTGCATCAAACCTCAACATCCTCAGTCTGGATTGTTGTACTCGTGGGGGCACTTTTGCTAACTCCTTAGAATTTAAGAGTGTCACTAAAGGTTTGTGGTTTGCCTCCATCTTGACATGGAGACCAAGAACGTAATCTGAAAAAATTCCACAAGCCCATGTGGCAGCTAATTTCTTTATCACTGCACATCTCTGTTCTGTTTCTGTCAGTGGACAGGGTGCATAGTAAGCTGGCCTAAGCTTTCCATCCATCTGTCTCTGAAGGAGTACAGCTCCCAGCACTGTAGAAGATGTATCTGCAGCAATGATAGGGATTAGCTCTGGATCATTGCGAGATAAAATATCAGGTGATATCAGCATCCCTTTGATTTTCTCAAAAGATCTCTGTTGTGTTTCCTCCCAGCACTGGGTATTGTCATGTTGTAACAGCTGATGTAGTGGCTCATTGATGAGAGCTAAGTTGGGCAAGAACTTTCTGACTTGGTTTACCATACCCATGAATCTCTGGAGCTCAGTATGCCTAGGAACTTGACAGTGGGCTGTGAGAATTTGCATTTGTTGTTGAGTTTATGTCCTGCTTCCTCTAAGTATCACAACACAGCTTGCACTGTAATGTTGTGTCCTGTCTGAGTGGATCCATGGGTTATGACATTATTGATGTAACATATGACTCCATCCAGTTCTTCTAGGATGCTTGACATTGTCCTCTGCAGGATTTCTGGCACTGATGTGATGCCAAAAGGTAGTCTGCTGAAGCTCCCAAATGGAGTAATGAAGGTTGTAAGCAACTTAGACTCTTCATCAAGGGGTAGTTGCCAAAAATTACTATTTTCATTTAGCTTCATGAAGATTGAACTCTTTACCAATTTAGCTAAGCTCACATCCACAGGTGAATTCAGCCTGCTCAACAATAGGACTTTTTCTCAGATTGAATTATATATCGGGGCTTCGATTACTTCTTTATGTGGCTTTTTCCTCATTGATACCCTGCCTGATGAGGATATCACTGTCACCTGTCACATTTAACAATGTACTGACCTGCTCACTGCTCAGTGAGGCCTGACGCAGTTCAATATCTAGAAAATCTCTGAAACCAATTCAGCCATGCTTCTGCTTGACTGGGGCCTGTGACTTTCCCAAAACCTTCCAGTAAAGGTAGAGACTTTTCCGTAACTGTGCTTTCACTCCCTGCCACCATATAATATTCTTGGTATTATTATACTGATGCAGAATACTTACTGAGCCTGCAGAGGTCTAAAAAACAGAAGCTTCATTGAGACACATCTTACTGTGCTGGCTGCATCTTACCCAAGGCTGCATGAGAAATACAATAAACCGTGTGATGTTGCATCACTTCCTATGATGATACACAAAGTATCTTATTAGCATATTGCACAGTTAAAATTAACCCCTTATACTACAAGTGGATGAAAAGCCATGGCATTGGAAGTACCTGAGTATATAGGATTCATGGCTGCTCCAAGGTTAACGAGAACACAGCTGCAGGATCCACTGGCAGTGGTCACAGACCAGTTGGACTTGAGGGAAAGAAAACCACTTCCTGTTATTGAAAGACTGCTTGCTGGCCTGTGGGAGCCTTGATGACCATATGTATTCAGTCTATCACATCTTGCACCTCGAGAAATCCAACAATGGCGCTGAATCCTCTGGCTGTCTCAGACTGATTGTCTGGAGCAGTGCGATAATGGATGTATTGTCTGGCCCTCCTGAATGGGGTATAGGCACCACTTTGATGCAGTGATGTACCGCTGACTAGGAAATTCTCAGTGTGCCCCTGGAATGAGCCAGATGCATACAATTTTAGGGCCACTGTGAGCTTCACCACAACTGACATAGGGTGACCACCAATGCAATTGGAACTCACCTTGTATGACAGCATGGCATAAAGATCGATCAGCCTCTAGGAAGAAGCACAGTCCTTAGCAACACTATGACTTCAACATCTGGAGGTAGCTCATCCTTTAATCGTACACCCTTGCTATAGGTTCCCTTTATCTCTGTGCTAGTGACTGCTCGTGGTGTCCTCTGCGATCTTCTGCCACCTCCGCAACCCAAGTTTACTCTTGTAGATGGCCATGCCCAGACCTGTGTGCCCCCTCTCCTTCTCTAGTTCTCTTCCTCATAAGGTGACCTCCTTACTGAATGAACAATGCACATGGCACTTGGGTACAGCTGGTCTGAAGGACCACTCTGTCAGTTGCTTATTCAACACTGCCCAGCCCAACCCCCTCCAGGCCCCTCGCATTTTAATCCTGTGCCAGGAATTTTATGGCACTATGGGTGACCCCAGATTCCTGGCTTCTCAATTCTCCCACTTCAATTCTAATTGCTCTAGCCTTGTTGCATCAGCCTTCCTGTGAAAGCGAACAGCCTGACTCCATGGCTGCCGAGTGCAGCAATGACTTCAGCGGCTGCCTAGTTGCTCTCTTTAACTACCTGCTAGGGCTCTGATGTCCCATGGACCCCTCTTAAAATTTAAATGAACCCATAAAATACCATTCAATTGGCTCTTCAGCAATGTTAATGAGCTCTCAATTGCTGGTTTTGTAAAAGCGTGCACCATTATCTCTTGACTTTCCATCTGCCACTGATGATGCTGAAGATCCACACTGACACCGCCCCACATGATTTTATGCCACCCTCCGTCTCCAAAGCCATCAAAACCGGAGCCATAAAACCCCTACTGTTGAGTCTGAAAGGATTCTGATATATAGAACAGCATAAGTCACTGCCTGATTTCATTATTTTCTGCTCATCTTTTGCTGGCACAGACATTCCCTGCCACAGCCGTTCTTCCATTAAGTTATCAGAAATAGTGAGTAAACCACCATGCTAGAATGATGCCAGCCCTATCACACATGCCTTTGTTACATCTCCTCTGGTAAAATCCACAGGTCACCTCTAAGTATTTTTTGGTTTTGTTATTAAAAACCTTGAGTGCTGCTAACACCACTTACTAAGACTGACTCACAATTAACAGCAATATGGTACATTTAAAGGGAGGCTTGATGCATACGCAAGGAAGAAGGAAGCAGCGGGATACAGGAGCAGTGTGTGAAACAGTAATTAGGGTGGGAGGAATAGCCAAGTGGTTATGGTACTGGGTGTGTAACCCCAAGATCAAGAGTTCAAATCTCACAATGGCAAACTATGAAATAATGTAACTTCATCTGAAACAGATGGAAACGTGTTTGTACTCGAAAGAGTTACAAACATCAGCATTGAGCAGGATGGCCTATTTCTGTGCTGTCTATGTATGCAAGGAGGGTGTGTAGTAAAACAAATCCTCATATCTGAAATGTCCTAGAATCATAGGCCATGACCCCTGAAAATGGGCACAGGGATTGAGTTGTGCAATTAACCCACAACTGTTGTTTCCAATGCAGGCAGCTTGCAAATTTTGTGTTGCCTGCTAATTCAAATGATTGCAATGTGCAGCCAGTGCGGAATGTGCTGTTGAGTCACTGGAGCCTGAGCAGGTGCAAAATTGTGACCGGCTAACATAAGTTTAAGCTAAAAGCAAAATACTGCGGATGCTGGAAATCTGAAACAAAATCAAAAATTGCTGGGAAAACTCAGCAGGTCTGAAAGCATCTGTGGAGAGAAAGACAGAGTTAACATTTCAGAAATGTTAACTCTGTCTTTCTCTCCACAGATGCTGTCAGATCTGCTGAGTTTTTCCAGCAATTTTTGTTTTTGTGTAAGTTTAAGCTAGCCTGCACTACTTTAAAACTAGCTTCCACATTTAAAGTGGTGCTTTTTGGTTGAAGCAGGAGCTAGAATTCATTCTACAACAGATTCTGACCTAGCAAAGACACGAAAATGGTAGAACATGGCAGAGAGTAGTCTCCAAGATTTTCTGCAATGGAGGTTGTTGTGCAAGAAGTGAAGAGGAGGAGAAATGCTATCTATCTGTAGGGGACCAAGAGACCTTCCACACAAACTTTTATGAGACAGTGAGGCTATCCAGCCATGGTTATCAAGTCTAGGCCTCAATAACTGAAGACCTAGATGCAGTGCCGCAAGAAGTTCAATGACCTCGCATGAGTGGCCAAGGTCACTGATCGTATCTTCAAATGCCATATTCCACAAACTGCACAATTAGCCTTAGGCACAGTTCAATTCAGCACAGTCCCCATTTCTTACTTACCAACAATCTCTGTCAATCTTGATTCATACCCAAAATTCACAGCTTCACTTCATCCTCACACACTTAACACTGGTGCAAGTCTCACACCCACACCTCAGATTGCACCCGCTGCCAGCAACTCAATAGCGACAGGCATATCACCCAAACACATTGCACTACCCTCACAGACATACTTTTCTCCCTCTTATGGGACCAGGCAGCAGATGACCAGAGGCAGCAACACTTAACCAGTGGGGGACAAGCATGGTTACATGTCTTTACCATCAATGGAACAATCATGACTGAACCCAGTAGCAGGGCTGAAACCATCGAAGATGATGATATGCTTATACCTAATCTTCTTTCCCACATCTTATTCACCATCATCCCACAATCTTTTTTGATTTACAAGCTGCATGTGGTGTAAGAATGATCCCTCTTATTTTACCAACCCCACCTGCCCTCATTATAACCTTAACCTTGTGCCTTTCAGATACCTAGGAAATGCACCACACAGGCAGTGGTAGAAGAGAAAGAGGTGGAAGAGCAGGGAGGCATTGATGAAGAAGAAACACCATCACATTCTCACATATGATGTGACACCAGGCACAAGAAGCCTGCAGCCAGGGCAGTGGACAAGTGTAGCACAAGTGCTAGTTCGCTGGAAGGTAAGGTTGCGCATGAATTCGACAGCAGAGCACTCAGATAAGGACATTGATGGAGACCACTGCAGAAGAACAGTGATCGGCATACACACTGAAATACTTGGTACATTGGCAGACCTTCCAGAAAATCTAAATGTATGTCAAGAAGCATGGAGAAGTCTGGCATGGAAATTGGCACACGGTTTTGCCGAGTGGTTGGAGCCAATCCTCCCCAGCATATGGCCAATTCCATTTGCATACTTGTGGACCCAACCATGATGCAGCATCTGATGAATGATGTCCCATCATCAATTGCAGTACCAGCAGAGGCCACTCAGTATCTGGGTTCTGCAATGGAAACTTACACTGCTGCCACCGTGGCTGCAGATACCAATGTACAAAGGGACTTGCCGGGTGTTACAGCCTTGGAAACATGGCCGGCTGGGGTTAAACCTGAAAAGGAAGTTAACTGTGAGGCCCTGAGCCTTCTTATACTATTTAACTGACCAACCTGTCTTCTGGGAGAAGGTTAGTTGTTCACCCCTTGTCCCACCTTCCTTGAACTCGGAAATAAGTGGGTTGGCGTTGGATTTAAGACTTTCAAAATTTTTATATCTGGCCAGACTCCTAACCATCTGTTTTGGGAGTTAGAATTCATCCCTATGGCTCTGTTTATAAAGCCAAGGATCCTCTATGCACTTTTAATAGCCTTCTCAACTTGTCCTGCCACCTTCCACCTTCCAAAACTTGTGAACATATCTCGCCAGATTGCTCTGCTGCATCCCCCTTCAAATTTTACCTCATGCTATTTCTTCATACTTTTTCTCCCAAAATAAATCATTTCATGAATTTCTGTGTTAAATTTTATTTCTATGTTCCTGGCCATTTCACTGGTCTATGATCTTCTGAAGTCTGTGAGCAGCCTGGTGACTGCTCACTATATTTCTGAGCATTGTGGCACCTGCATATTTGAAATTATGCCCTGGATCATTAATACAATATCAAAAAGAGTGATATTCCCAGAACAGATCCCTGGGGCAACACAGATTGTAAACCATCTTCCAGTTTGAAAGAACAGCCATTCGCCACTACTTCCTGGTTATTGTCTCTTAGACAATTTTGTAAACATGCAACCATTGCTCCGTTAATCTCATGGGCTTTAGTTTAGATAGCAAGTCTATTATGTGAGACTTTTTCAAATGTCTATTGAAATTTCACACGCACATCAACCACACTACAGTACCCTCATCCACCCTCTTTGTTACTTCATCAAAGAAGTCAATGAAGTTAGTGAAATATAAGAAATCCATGGGCAGAACTTTTATGTCGCCGGGCGGGTACGTGCCTGAAACGATTGGACATGAAATTGGGTGAGGTGACATCGGGGGAGCGTCCCAATGTCATCCCACGGTCATGCAGTATTGCAGTTGGCGGAAACGCGCAAAAGTGGGAAGCACGCCCGCTGACAATTAAGAGGCCAATTAAGGTAATTAAAGTTGCAATTGTCTTTAATTTTATGTTGCCTGTCCAACCTCACAGTTGGTGGACAGGCAAATGGGCCAGGCGGCTTTTGCATTTTTCTTCATACTTCATTCCCGGGTGGGATGAGATTACCGTGATGAAATAAAATATAAATAAATTTCTGTGCACAGCATTTTCAGCAGCTAAATTTTCAAGTGATTTGTAACGATGCATGGACATTTTCTTTCAGCTTCTGAAACCTTATTTCTGGTTCTTCAGATCTTCAGCTCCTTGAAGCAGCTCTCTGCCTACAGGGAGCTTTCATTCAGTCCTTGCCCATGCTGACATGATTGGCCCCCCCACCCGCCCCCCCCCCCCCCCCCCCCCCCCCCCCCCACCCCACTTCCAGCCCCCACCCAGCAGCACTGAGCTTCTTATCCCCTTATCATACTTATGCCATACTTATCCCCTTCCTCTTTTTTGAAAAGGGATTGTATTTGCAATCCTCCTATCCCCTGTCTTCACTTCCCTATCTAAGGAGTACTGGAAGATTGTGGTAAAAGCCTTTCATGCTGACTGGCCGTTAATTAGCTAGCCGGCGTGAAATTACGGCCGGAGGGTCGAGTGCGGTCGGCAGTACAGTCCCCAGCTGATCCTGGACCCGCCGATCAAAAAATTCTGCCCCATGCTATATTTCATTTACGAACCCAGGTTCTTACAAAAGCCAATTAATTTTGTCCTGGATTAATGTTTCTAAAATATTGCATTCACCAGTGTTAGGAATTGCCATACTTATCCCCTTCCTCTTTTTTGAAAAGGGATTGTATTTGCAATCCTCCTATCCCCTGTCTTCACTTCCCTATCTAAGGAGTACTGGAAGATTGTGGTAAAAGCCTCCATCTTTACTTCCCACAGCAAACTAAGATGCATCTGATCTGGACTGGGTGACTGATCTACTTTGAGTACTCTCAACCTTTTAATTAACTTTTTAAAACCTAATTTTATCTTATCCAATTTCTCTGTGACTTTACTGTGACTTTGGCAGCATTCCCTCGTGAAGACTGGTGCAATGTACTCATTTTGTACATTAGCCATGACCTGGGTGTTGGATCAGAATCTGGATGAACATTTGCCTCTATTAGGAGATCATTTTTTGGCCCAAATCAGTCCTACCCTTAAATAAAGGCAAAATATTGCGGATGCTGGAAATCTGAAACAAAAACAAAAATTGCTGGAAAAACTCAGTAGGTCTGACAGCATCTGTGGAGAGGAAGACAGAGTTAACGTTTCAAGTCTGTATGACTCTTCACATCAGATGAAGTCATACGGACTCGAAACGTTAACTCTGTCTTCCTCTCCACAGATGCTGTCAGACCTACTGAGTTTTTCCAGCAATTTTCGTTATTGTTTCAGTCCTACCCTTTCACCATTTATTTTTCTGTAAAAGATTTTTTGGTCTGTCTTTTACTTGCAAATCTATGGGCTGTTTTGTTTATTCATTCAAAGGTGTGAGTATCACTGGCAAAGATAGTGTTTATTGCCCATCCATAATTACCCCTGAGAAGATGATGGTGAACCACCTTCTTGAAGCGTTGTAGTCCAAGTGGTGTAGGCACACCCAAACTGCTATTAGGAAAGGAGTTCCTGGATTTCAACTCAGTGCCAGTGAAGGTATGGTGATATAGTTCCAAGTTAGGATGGTGTGCGGCTTGGAGGGGAATTGGCAGGTAAAGGTGTTCCTATGCATCTGCTGCCCTCGTTCTCCTAGGTGGTAGATGCTGCAGGTTTGGAAAGTGCCATTGGAGGAGGCTTGGCAAGTTGCTGGAGAGCATCTTGTAGATGATACACACTGCAGGCAGTGATATTTTAAGGTAGCAAATGGGGCGCTGATCAAGTGGGCTGCTGGTATCAAGCTTCTTGAGCATTTTTGGAATTGCACTCATCCAGGCAAATGGAGAGTATTCCATCACATTCCAGATGTGTGCCTTGTAGGTGGTGAACAGGTTTCGGAGAGTCCGGAGGTGACGTTACTCGCAACCGAATTCCCAGCCTCTGACCCGCTAGTGTAGTCGCAGTATTTAAATGGCTGGTCTAGTTCAATTTCCGGTTAATGGTAACCCGCTTGAAATTGATAGCAGGGGATCCAGTGATGGTAATGAGCTGAATACCAAAGAAAGGTAGTTAAATTCTCTCTTGTTGGAGATGGTCAATGCCTGGCATTAATTTGGCACGAATTTACTTGCCACTTACCAGCCAAAGCCTGAATGTTGTTCAGGTCTTGCTGTTTGTGGGCACCAACTGCTTTGGTATCTAAAGAGTTGTGAAGTCCATTCATGAAGCAGCTGAAGATGCTTGAATCTAAGATACTTCTCTGAGGAACTCCTGCAGCAATGTGCTGGAGCTGAGAAGATTAACTGCCAACAACCGCAACCATCTTTCTTAGTGTTAAGTATGACTGCAACCAGTGGAGAGTTTTTCCCCTGATTCACAGTGACTTCAATGTTGCTAGGGCTCCTTGATGCCACACTCAGTTGAATGCTGCAGTGATGTCAAGGGCAGTCATTCTTACTTCACCTCTTGAATTCAGCTCCTTTGTCCAAGATTCTAATGAGGTCAGGAGCCAGATGGCCCTGGAGGAAAACCAAACTGAGCATTTGTAAGCAAGTGTAAAACCAAATTACTGTGGATGCTGGAAATCTGAAACAAAAATTGCTGGAAAAACTCAGCAGGTCTGACAGCATCTGTGGAGAGAAAGACAGAGTTAACATTTCAAGTGCATATGACTCTTCTTCAGAACATTAGTAAGCAAGTTATTGGTGAGCAAATGTCACTTGATAGCACCATCAGTACCTGCCCCCCCTCACTTTGTTGATGATTGAGAGCAGACTGCTGGTGTGGTAATTGGCTGAATTGGATTTGTCCTCCATTTTCTGGACAGGACATGCTTGGACAATTATCCACAATGTTTGTGGAAAGCTGTGTTTTAGTTGTAATGAAAAATTTGGCTAGGGGTGCAGCTAGTTCAGGAGTGCAAGTCTTTCAGTGCTACTGTTATAAGGACCCATAACAGTTGATGTATCCAAGATGTATCCAATATCTTTAGTTGTTTCTTTCTATTACATGGAGTGAATCAAATTGGCTGAGGCTATCATCTGTGATGTTGGGAACCATAGGAGGAGGCCATCCACTTGGCACTTTAAGCTGAAGATAGTTGCAAATGTTTTAGCCTTGTCTTTTGCACTGAGCTCCCCTATCATTGAGGATGGGGATATTTTTGGAGCCTCTTCCTTCTGTTAGTTAATTAATTGTCCACCACCATTCACGACTGGATGTGGCAGGACTGCAGAGCTTCGATCTGATCCACTGGTTGTGGTTGTAACAGAGGTTAGCTCTGTCTATAGCATGCTGCTTCTGCTGTTTGTTTTGCAAGTAATCTTGAGTTGTGGCTTCACTGGGTCGGCACTTTTTTATGCATGCCTTGTGCTGCTCAAGGCTTATTCTTCTGTATGCTTTTTTGAATCAGGGTTGGTCCCCTGGCTTGATGGTCATGGTAGGGTGAGGGATATGCCAGGCTTTGAGGTTTCAGCTTGTGGTTGAATTCAATTCTGCTGCTGTTGATGGTCCACAGTGCTTCAGGGGTGTCCAGTTTTGAGCTGCTAGACTTGTTTTGAATCTGTCCTATTTAGACCGCACAACTTGATAGAGGTTATCCTCTGTGTGAAAATGGGACTTTGTCTCCACAAGGTCTTTGTGATGGTCCACTCCTACCAGTACAGTTATGAACAGATGCATTTGTAATAGGTAGATTGGTGAAGTTGAGGTCAAGTCAGTTTTTCCCTCTTGTTTGTTCTCGTACTATCTGTTGCTGAACTAGTCTTGTGGATACATCCTTTAATACTTGACTAGCTCGTTCATTCGTACTGCTACCAAATCATTCTTGATGATGGACATTGAAGTCCCCCACCCAGAATACATTCTGTGCCTTTGCCACCTCTCCACCTGCCAAATTTTTGCCCACTCACTTAACCTATCTATGTCCCTTTGCAGACTCCTTATGTTTGCTTCACAACTTACTTTCCTACCTACCTTTGTGTCATCAGCAAATTTAGCAACCATACATTTGGTCCCTTCATCCAAGTCATTGATATAAATTGTAAAATAATTGAGGCCCCAGTACTGATCCTTGTGGCACTCCACTTGTCACACCTTGCCAAGCTGAAAATGACCGATTTATGCCTACTCTGTTTCCTGTTAGCTATTCAATCCTCGATCCATGCTAATATCTTAACCCTTACACCATGAGCTCTTATTTTGCATAGTAAACTTTGATGTGAAATGCTTTCTGGAAAACAGCACATCCACAGGTTCCCCTTTATCCACATCGCTTGCTACATAATCAAACATGATTTCCCTTTCACAAAACCATGTTGACTGTTCTTGAAATTTTCTAAGTGTTCTGCTATAACCTCCTTAATAACAGATTCCAGCAATTTGCCTACGACAGATGTTAAACTAACTGGCCTGTAGTTCCACCTTTCTGTTTCTCTCCTTTCTTGAATAGAGGAGTCACTCACTATTTTCAAATCTGATGGGACCTTTCCAAAATCTAGGGAATTTTGGAAAATTAAAACCAATGCATCTATAATCTCAGCAGCCATTTCTTTTAAGGCCTTAGGATGAAATTCATCAGGGCCTGAGAACTTCTAGTTCTAACAATTTTCTCAGTACCCTTTCCTTGGTGATTGTAATTGCTTTAAGGGGGAGTTAATGGTGTAGTGGTATTGTCACTGGATTGGTAATATCAAGGGCATGTTCTAAGGATCTGGGTTCAAATCCTGCCATGGCAGATGGTGGCACTTGAATTCAATAAAAATCTGGAATTAAAAGCCTAATGATGATCATAAAACCATTGTCAATTGTTGTAAAAACCTATCTGGTTCACTAATGTCCTTTAGGGAAGGAAATCTGCTGGACCTGGTTTGGCCTACATGTGACTCCAGCAATGTGGTTGACTCTTAAATGTCCCCTGAACTAGGGCAACTATAAATGACACCCACATCCCATGATGCAAATAAAAAAAAGGTCCTCCCTCCCTTTCACTTCCTGATTCATAATTATTTCTGGGATGTTATTTGTATCCTCTACACTGAAGACAGACACATAATATCTGTTCAATTCACTCCCCCATTTCCTTCTTTTCCATTATTAATTCCTTAAGCTCATTCTTTAAAGGACCAACATTCACAACGTCACTACTTCTTTCCTTTTTAAATACCTGTAGACATTCTTACTATCTGTTTTTATATTTCTAGTTAGTTTTCTCTCATGGTCTAATTTCTCCCTCCTTATTAATCTTTTAGTCATTCTTTGCTGTTCTTTATATTCTGTCCAATTTTCTGACCTACCACTCATCTTTGCGGAACTATTCACTTTTTATTTCAATTTGATATTATCTTTAAATGCTTTTGTTAGCTACAGATGGTGTGTTTTTCCCTTATAGTCTTTCTTTCTCACTAGAATGTATATTTTCTGAGTATTCTGGAATATCTCCTTAAATGTCTACCATTACATCTCTACTGACCTATCCCTTAGCCTAATTTCCCTGTTCAGTTTAGCCAGCTCTGTCTTCATGCCTTCATATTTGTCCTTATTTAAGTTTAATATGCTAGTCTTAGATTCATTCCTCACTCCCTCAAACTGGATGTGAACTTCAATCATATTATGATCAATGCTACCTAGGATCGCCTTCATATGAGGTCATTAATTAATCCTGTCTCATTGCACATAACCAGATCTAGTATAGCCTGTTCTCTGGTTGGTGCTAAAATGGGCTGCTCTAAGAAACTGTCCTGAAAACATTATATGAACTCATCATCCAGGCTATCTTTGCCAATTTGATTTGTCAAATCTATATGTAGATTAAAATCACCCATGATTATTGATGTACCTTCCTCACAAGCCCCCATTATTTTATCCTGCATACCCCATCCTACAGTGTGGTTACTGTTAGGGGGGCCTATAAATCATTTCCACAAATGACTTTTTACCTTTATTATTTCTCATCTCTATCCAAACTGATTCTACATCTTGATCTCCAGAACTAAGGTCATCTTTCTCTATTTTACCAATGTCACCCTTAATTAACAGAAATAACCATCCACCTTTTCCTAACTTTCTGTCCTTCCAAAGTGTCATGCACCCTTGAATATTCAGATCCTAGTCTTTGCCATCTTGCAACCATGTCTCTGTAATGGCTATCAGATCATACATATGTATTTCTATTTGTGCTGTCAATTCACCTCTTTTGTTACATGCATTCAGATACAGAGCCTTTAGCTCTATCATTTTATTATTTTTTGTAACCTCTAGCCTTATCTTCCGGTGCACTTTTAGATTTATACACTCTGTCCCTTCGTGCCAAACTCTGATCACCATTTTACTTATGCTTGACTATTCTGCAGGACAGCTCTCAGAATTTTGACATAAAGTTCCCCGATGTTATCAAGAAAGACTTTGCAGAGTTGACAGGGCAGGATGTGTCTTTGTTGTCCCTTTTATCCATGTCGATGCGAAGTGGCACGTCTGGTTTTATTCTGATTCATCTTTTGTCTGGCAGTTTCTGTAGTTTTCCAAAAGGACATTATTGAACCAAATGGCTTTTCATGACAATCTGGTAGTTTCATTGACACCATTACTGAGTTTAGTTTTTTATTTGAAATGTATTTAATTGAATTTCAACTCCACCAGTTCATGTAGTAGGATTTGATCTTGAGCATTAGTATGGGATTACTGGTTCAGTAACATTACCATTATTCCACTGTTCCCATATGTTTGCCCTTATTTCATTTTCCCACTGTCCTCTGTCCTTTTTATGCTCAGTTTGGTATTCTATAGAATCATGAATTCAACATTCATCATAAGCTTTCATTTTCTGTTTTTTTTTTATCTTTATATCTTGAGTCATCCAGGAGTCTCTACCTTTAGGTGCCCAAGTCCTTTCTCCCTCATTGGAATGTGCCTGGTTGTCACATCCATATAAAAGGTGTTTCCTCAAAGTGATCCATGAGCTAAGAATTTATGTGTGTATATATGCAGCTCCCTTTTAATTTATGAGTGGTTCTATTAAAAATAACCCAGTGGACAAGCTTTAGTTTTAAACAAGATAAAGATTAGTTAATTGCAAAAACTGCTAATGAAAGTTACTTAGGTAGAAGTGCTAAAATTATAAACTAAAATACAGTTGCAATGGTTAAAATGTAGATAAAGGGAAAAAAGACACCTAAAGATGAGATTTAAAATCAGTCTCTGTGAGATATCATTGTGGGCCCATTGCTTGAGTTCTTTCTTTCCGAAATGAAAGGGTTGAAACTTTAGGTTCATTAGCAGCTGTGATGACTTCTGCAGTCGACCAGTTGGTGTTTGCCTTTTTTGGGTGGACTTAACATCAAGCAGGTTTTGGGAGAGAGAGAAGGTTTCTTGTTCCTCACTAGGTTCAGCGGTAATGGCACTTGAAGATTTTCTGGACTCTTTTGGCAGAACAGTAGTTGATTTCTTAATACCTTCCTCTTTGATTCCTGGTGACAGAGCAAAAACCCCTCTGATGTCTCTCAGAGTTCCTCTTGGGGGTTCCTGGCTGTTTCAGCTGGGAGCTGTGTGCTGCTATTGTCTCTCACGCTGCCACAAAAGATGACTTCTTACAGCCTCCTTTACACAGTTCAAAAATTCAAAAATGACTGCTATGTTAATGTTCAAAGAATCATTGTTTCACTAGGCAAAAATTAATTACATTGTTGTCCTTTGAGGTCTCATGATGTCTCCTGTTCTCCCAGAAGTCAAGGTGTCTTCACACCTTTTTAGAGGAAACAATGGATATCCCAGGAGGAGCCTTTTTGCATTTTAATGACTCTTCAAAGCCAGCTCTAGAGATATGAGTCTGTCAAGGCTTGAACTAACACGGAAAGGTGCCATGTTGTCTGCCATACTTCTACTTTGAAAAAAGGCTTTTAAACTCAAATGCAAAGGTTTGAAAGCAGAAATGTGCCTTTAAAACAGATGTTCTTAAAATCTGTAATGTGATAATTACACATTTGTGACATGTTGGCAGTTGAACTATCTCCCCTCTGAAGGACTCTCGTTGCTCATTTACTGTTTTCTCTTTCCAACTCACTGAAATTAGCTCTCTTCCAGTTCAATATTTCACCCCATTATATCACCAGTCTTCCTCTTGCATCTTTCTACAATTTGCTTGCAATTTTTCTCCTCTATTTCCTTCCTGTTATTTTGTGGTATACAGTGTGTACACCCAGTAGCATAATAGCAAGGTTGTTGCTTAATTTGCACCAAATAGGTTCTGTCTTTGAACTCTCAAGTACCTAAAGGAGGCCCATGATGAGCTTCCTGATTGACTTAATCTGGCCCAGTAGTGATTTGGATGAACTTACTCCCTTAAAATAATTGTAACAATAAATCATTTCCCTGTCCTGTCATTTCTGCACAGATGAAAGGGCAGCAATTTTACCTTCTGTATATAAGAGGTGGCCTTAGATCTGCAAGTCCAATATTGCCATGTGGAATGGTGGAAAGTAGCTGCTTGTTGTAAATATATGCACATTCTCTGGCCGTAACTAATTATATTTGTGTATGTCTTCAAAAGCAGAATTTGTAATGAAGCATGTAAGAACATAATATAAGAAAAAAGAATAGGATAATGCCACTTGAACCCTCAATTCTGCTCTGCCATTCAATAGAACCATGGCTGATCTTTTACCACAGCTAAGCCATCCTGCACTATGCTAATGTGTGTGTGCATGTATGTGTGTGATATATTATATGTATCTTTAGGCTCGTGCATGAAATAAAATGCGTTCATGTCGGACGAGCATCCCGACGTCAATGTGCCCTCTCGCGATATTTCGCTAGGTGGGCGTGCGATGAAAAAGGAGGCGAGCCTGCCATTAATTAAGTGGCCAGTTAAGGCCTTTGAGAGACCAACTGATTCTGAGTTTATGAAGCCCGTGTGATTTTCAGGCCATCGCATGGGCTAAACGGGCAGGCAGGCCACAATTTGCAAAATCTCATCCACGTGCAGGATAAGAGGGGCTTCACAAAGCAAATAGTGAGTAGTTTTGGATATCACTTGCTGCTGCTTGCTTCTGTGAACAGGAGAGCTTCATTTGCTTCAGCACTGCATTCAGATCATTTAGAGGCTTCAGTTCAGGATTCAGTGTTGTCTTCCAGGCCCCCGGAGGATTCACACAGCATGGGGCCTTCCAAGTATCACACAGCTTTCTCTTATCCTGGAATGGGGATTCTGGTCTCCACTGGGGACACCTCCTCTGAAGAGGAAGAGAGGGCCAGAAGGGAGAGGAGGCCAGGTGTCCCTATTCAGCTTCCAGGAGAGTGACCTGTGGGAGGAGAGGCACAGGCACAAGGGGGGGCGGGGCCAACAGGAAGGCCAAGGCGGAAGGGGTCACAGAAGATGCCACTCTCCTGCTGCTAGGGTTTACAGGCGGCGATGCAGCCACTTCAATTTGTCTGAGGTGCAATACCAAAGGAGGCTCCCTCTCTCAAGGGAGACAGTGATCTCCATCTGTCAGAGGATTGGCCCTGAGATCAGCTCTGACTGTGTGGGTGAACACCCCATGCTAGTGGCTCTGAAGGTCACAGTGGCTCTAAACTTCTATGCCTCCAGTTCTTTCCAGAGCAAAGTGGGGGATCTGTGTGGAGTCTCCTAATCAGCTGTCCACAGTTGTGCCAAATTGGTGACACAGATGCTCTGTTCAGGCGTGCATTGACTTCCATTCATTATCAAATGGATGAGGCCAGCCAGGCTGAGCGAGCCAGAGGCTTTGCAGTGATTGTTGGGTTCCCCTGTATCCAGGTGCAATCGACTGCACACATGTGGCTATCAAGGCGTCAGCAGGTGAGCTGGGAGCCTTTGTCAACAAGAAGGGATTCCACTCCATGAACGTTCAGATAGTGTGTGACCATAGGATGCAGATTCTGCAAGTCTGTGCAAGATACCCAGACAGCTCCCATGACGCTTACATCCTGAGACATTCCCACATGCTGAGACTCTTCAGTGCTCCATCCCGGCTGGGTGGATGGCTTCTGGGTGCCAAGGGCTATCTGCTCAAAAGGTGGCTAATGACGCCTCTCCGTCACCCAAGAACAGAGGCTGAGAAGCAGTACATCAGGAGCCACGCCTCCACATGGGCAGTGGTAGGGGAAACCATCGGTCTGCTCAAGATGCACTTCCGATGCCCGGACCGTTCAGAGGGCGCACTCCAATACCCCTCAGATCCTGTGTCATTGATAGTGGTTGTATGCTGCGCTCTCCACAATCTGACACTTGAAAGGGGGGACGCAATGGAGGAAGACCTCGATGCAGCTGCACAGGCAACAGATGATGAGTCCAGTAGTGAGTCCGAGGACGAGCACGCTCAGGAGAACGCTGAGGGCATAGACGCTGACCTGGGCAACCTACAGGGAGGCAGGGACACCTGGGATGCTTTGATCCAATGCTCCTTCAGCGAGCCTACCAAATAAGAACCACTACCACATGCCAGGGCTGTAGGCTCAATCCCTGACAGGACCAGTTCCTTGGTCAACAGAATATGCTATTTGCTGCTGCAATAAAGTTTAAGGAGTCACACGTCCATCATAACACCATGGCTTATCCTGCACCTACGGAGCAAATGAAGCATCCAGAGGCCAGTTGCAAAAAAAAATCTCATTTACTGCTGACTGACAAACATTGCAGAAAATAACATTGACCGGTGTTTTTACATCACATCATTAAAAAAACCAGAAAAATGGGGAAAACAAATATCACCCGTGATCAGGCCTTGTTGTGCTTAAGGTGCTTTAAGTTTTTCACTTGTGAGTGTTCCTTCTAGGTGCTCCCCTCATGCTGGCACCGGCAATGGAGACAGCCTGCTCACTCTGCTGTCTTGTTGGCCTTGATGACCTTGGCGGGCATCCGCTGGCCTGTGGAGCCTGTGTGGGCCCTGCCTGGGAAGGAGCGGCCAGTGCCATCGTTGGCATCTCCCCAGATTCCACAGTCTGATCGGATGCCATGGTCATTGGCAGAGGGGCGGAGGAGCTGCTGCCATCATTCAGAGCACCCTGAGAGGAGCCCGCAGAAATGACATGCAGCTTGTGTGCCAATGTCAGGTTGCTCTGGACTTTCCTGTTCACCATTGATGAACAGGCACCCAGCTGGGATACTGGGTGCCCGATCCATCTCCCACACTGATACTGACCAGCTGAGTCATTGTCTGCGTGAGGGCTTGCAGGTCCGAGTGCATCCCCAGGAACCCCTGATTGAGTCCCTGGAGGAGCTCTCCATGAGAGTCGCTACTCTGTCCATGGAGGAGGCATTGCGCTTGGTCATGAGGGTCAATGCAGTGCTTATGCTCCACATGGACTCCTCCACAATGGAGACCATGGCACACATTCCCTCATGTATCTCCGCCAGATCCTCCTGCACACCCTGCTGGACATCCAGCAGCTGCTGCCTCAGGGATTTCTCCAGAGGCACATCATCAGCCACCGACTGAGCATGTTCCTGGTCCCCAGCAGTCCTCCGACTGCCGGTGCCCTGGGCACTCTCTGCCTCCACCTGCACCTCAAGCGAGTGTGAAGTACCCTCATCAATGTGCACCAAGATACTAGATGCCAATCTTATGTCCACCAAGGTGCTGGTATCTGTGCTGGTGCCTGCTTGACAGAGACGGTGTGGCGCTGGTGCATGCTCAGCATGCTGGTCCTCAGGGGTCAGGGGTGGGCCTTCAGGCTCCTCAGAATGAAGGGCTGCTCGTGGGCCTAAAAAGGAGAGCTTAGTTTAACTAGTTTGTCATTAGTTTAACTCATTAGACTGTCAGTGTGCATGCCTGGCACCCTGATGGGACAGAGATCTGCATCATGGTGCCCTCGTCTTTCCATTATCAGTGGGGACCCTGGAGCCACAGGAAACTCATTCCAAACAGCCAGGGTTCACCCCCTTGTCCAGATCCTCCCTCATTGACATTTGCCACTCACACTGTAACACCTCTGAGGCCAACAGGGGGATGGGCAGCTCTTAGCTGTTCTGCAAAGTGACCCATGCCAACACAGTGCTCACCCTTTCCGATCGCAAGAGATCGTTAAAGCGCTTCTGGCACTGCACCCATGTGTGCCTCACACGTCGTGGTTGCTGACCCTGAATACCACCTCCTCCCAGGCCTTTTTGGTGAGCTGTGGAGGCCTCCTCCTGGGGGCAAATGTTTCTTTCCTCGCTGCCACTTCCAGGATGGCAGTGAAGTACTCATCCGAAAAACGCAGGGCCAACTGCCCCGCCAACCTGCCCTTCCATTCGCTGTGTCCACCTGCTGTTGCAATCATACCGTCAACTTCCACGCCTTTCAGTGGCTGCTGAGGCTGCGCTTGATTTGGCCGCCGGGTCACCATTGGACCCGACGGACATTAAGCCCGTGCCCCCGCCCACCCCTCAGAGCTTATTGAAAGGTTGCATCTCACACTGGGCAAGCCTTAATTGGCCCGCCTGCGTAAAATTGCGGTGCGCTGCCGATTGTGGGTAGTGGTTGGCATCCCAACCACCCCTGCCCGCCCCTGCCAAGCCTACACACCAAGGGTACAATTCTACCCTATATGTGTACGTATGTGTGTGTATATATATATATATATATATATATATATGTACAGGTGTATTTGTAAACCAGTGCTGTCATATTTTTTGAAGTACAACATACATGTGCAGTGGGACAATTCCACCTTTGTGTTTCTGAAAAGATGTTGTCCACCACAGTATTGGGGCATCCTTGTAATTTACCAATACATATGGCTGGTGGACTAGGTTTCCCAATGTAATCAGAATCTTGGCTCTTAAATGTGCAGGTGTGCGAGTGTGCGGGTGTGCAATTGTACGGCTGTGTGAGTGTGAGAGTGTGACATAGACACAGGGAAGGAATGCAGTTGTGTTGTCTGATGGTTTTGAAAGATACTTATTCAAACACTCCAGCTGATCAAGTCTGTAATTTATGAACCGTGGGACTGATTTTCAATGTGCATAGTGCTGATGGGAAGTCTCACTGTCTGTTCCACATGTGAAGAGATCTCAGTCAGTGCAGTTGCAATTTCCTGCCAGTGCTCCTGGCAGCCATCCTTGGGAAATGACTCCTCACAAGCGTAACAACTTAGTTGACTTCTCAGTAACACTACTCGATGATGCTTCAGTTTGAGAAAAATGTTAGTACTCTGTGGAAAGACCATGAGACATTGGAGCAGAAGTAGGCCATTTGGCCCATCAAGTCTGCTCTGCCATTCAATGAGATTATCGCTGATCTGATAATCCTCAACTCCACTTTCCTGTCTTTTCCCCATAACCCTTGATTCTCTTACTGACTAAAAATCTGTCTCAGCTTTGAAAAAACTTAATGACTCAACCTCTACAGCCCTCTGTAGTAAAGAATTCCACAGATTCACTAACCTCTGAGAGAAGAAATTCCTCCTCATCTCTGTTTCAAACAGGCACTCCCTTACTCGGAGATTACGCCCTCTGGTTTTAGACTCTCCCGCAAGGGGAAACAACCTCTCAGAATCTACCCTGTCAAGCCCCCTAAGAATCTTATATGTTTCAATAAAGTTGTCTCTCATTCTTCTAAATTCCGATGAGTATAGGCCCAAACTACTCAACCTCTCCTCATAAGGAAATCCCTCCATACCCGAGATCCACCTACTGAACCTTCTCTGGACTGCCTCCAATGCCAGTATATCTTTCCTTAGGTAAGGGGACAAAAATTGTTCACAGTATTCTAGATGTGGTCTAGCAGAAGAAGAGTCATACGGACTTGAAACGTTAACTGTTTTTCTCTCCGCAGGTAATTTTAGACCTGCTGAGATTTTCCAGCATTTTCTGTTTTTGCTTCATGTTTTCCCTAGTGATAGTTATTGTATTTATTTCCTTTTGGTCCTTGAGTATTTAGTATTTTTGGAATGCTATTAGTATCTTCTACCGTGAAGACTGAAGCAAAGTATTTATTCAACTCCTCTGCTATTTCCTAGTTCCCTAATATTATTTCCCCAGCTTAATTCTCTAAGGGGCCTATGTTCACTTTGACTTCCTTCCTTTTTAGACATTTAAAGAAGCTCTTACTGCCCGTTTTTATTTTACTTGCTAGTTTACCCTCAAAGTTTATTTTATCTCTCATTATTATGTTTTTGGTCATCTTTTGTTGGTTTATTAAACTTTCCCAATTCTCTGGCTTACCACTAATCTTTGCCACATTGTATGTTTTTTCTTTCAATTTGATGCTATCCTTAACTTCTTGGTTAACAATGGTTGGTTTATCCTCTTCCTTGAATCCTTCTTCTTCACTGGGATATATCTTTGTTGTGAGTTATTAACTATTTTCTTAAACAACTGACATTGTTCATCAACCATCTTTTCTGCTAAATTCCTATCCCAGTCCACTCCAGCCAACTCTGCCCTCATTCCATTGTAAATACCCTTATTTAAGTTTAGCGCAGTTGTTTCTGACCCAAGTTTCTCATTCTCAAACTGAATGCTAAATTCTACCATATTATGGTCATTGCTCCCTAGGGGATTCTTTACTCTGAGATAATTTATTTAACCTGACTCATTACACATTACCACATCCAAAATGGCCCAAACTCCGGTTGGATTCACAACGTATTGTTCTAAGAAACTCCCAAATATGGTCTATGAGTTCTTGCTTGTGTTTACCTCTGCCAATTTGATTTCCCCTATCTACATGAAGATCAAAGTCACCCTTGAGTAATATACTGCCTTTTTTACATGACCTCATTATCTCCAGATGTATTCCCTGTCCTACAGTGTTGCTACTGTTTGGGGGCCTGTAGACTACTCCCACCAGAGCCTTCTTCCCCTTGTTATTTCTTACCTCTACCCATATGGATTCTGCATCTTCTGATCCAAGGTCTTTTCTTGCTATCATACTTATTCCATCTCATACTAACAAAGCCACTCCACCACCCTTTCCTTCTTGCCTATCCTTTTGAAAAATCACATACACCTGAATATTTAGTTCCCAACTTTGATCTCCTCGTAACCATATCTCCGAAATGACTATAAGATCATACCCATTAACCTCTATTTGTGCCAGAAATTCATTTATTTTGTTCTGAGTACTACGTGCATTTAACTGAAGAGTCATTAATTTTGCCTTTTTACCATCTTCTCCCCTTTAACCCTATTTGCTGCTGTTTTTTTTTTCGTTTGTACAGTCTGTTCCTCCCTGTCACACTCTGGTAATCATTACCTAAATAACTGCCCTGCAAGGCTGCCATATCCTTTTGCTTTGTAAGCCTACGTATCCCCTTTCCAGAACCCTCCCTCACACGATTTAGTTTAAAGCCCTCTCTATAGCCCTAGTTATTTGATTCACCAGGATACTGGTCCTAGCATGTTCAAGTGAAGCCTGTCCCACCGGAACAGCTCCCTGCTACCCTAGTACTGGTGCCAGTGCCCCATGAACTGAAACCCATTCCTCCCACACAAATCTCTGAGCCACACATTTAACTCTGTGACTTTATTTATCCTATGCCAGTTTGCTCATGGCTCAGGTAGTAATGAGGTCTCAGGTAGAGATTATTACGTTGTAGGTTCTGCTTTTTAATTTAGCTCCTAACCATTCAAATTCTTTCAGCAGAACCTCCTTTCTAGTCCTATCAATGTCATTGGAACCAACATGGATGACAACAGCTGGATCCCTCCCCTCCACTCCCAAGTTCCTCTCCAACCCTGAGGGGATGTCCTTAACCCTAGCACCTGGCAGGCAACACAGCTTTCAGGACACATGCTCTCAGCTGCAGAGAACAGTATTTATCCCCCTAATTACACTGTTGCTTACCATTACTACATTCCCATTCCCTCTCCCTGCTCGAGTGGCTCCCCATACCACGGTGCCATGGTCAGTTCACTCATTCTCCCAGCAACCCCGCTCTGATCACATAGCTTGCAAAAACTTTGTAACTGTTTGACAAGGTGTTTACTAAAACCCGCTTTCACAGCAATGTCTCCGTCTCCAACTTACCCCACGTGGATTTCAACTGAAATTCCATCCCTCTTGTTTCGAACCCACCAGGATTACAGGTATCTCCGGGACATAAAACGTTTCTCGGACTGCTGTTCCCGTCACATTCTGAAATCCACACTCAGTGCCATGTGCCGCCATATGAACACACTCGACCTCTCCCTCAAGCAGCACCGCCATACCCTTTTTCAAAGCTGCGCGTGCCCCCAGTTTCATTTTATTCTTCATCTCATCCGACGCCTCAGCAAGAAACTTTTTCTCTTTCTCTCAAGTGCTAAGGAACGCAAGCTCCAACAACTCATCGACACCAACACCCATCTAGGACCCTCCACCCCTGCCTGTCCCTTCGTCCCCACCCCATCTTCCAATCCCAGCCCCAGCCATGTATTCACTATACCCCCTGACCTTCCCCTCTCCGACGCTGAATGTTCAGTGCTCAGCAAAGGACTTAGTTTCATACCCTTACGCCCTCATCTCAATGAATTTCGGGCTCGGCATGATGCTGAACTCTTCTTCCGCCGTCTTCGTCTCGGGGCTCACTTCTTTGGGCAGGAGTCCTCTCCCCGTTCAACGGATCCTTTTACCCACCTCCAATATTCTCCCTCCACCTGGACCCCTCCATCTGGATTGTTACCTTCTCTTGATCTTTTCATTGAGAACTGTCGGCGCGACATTAGTCGTCTCAATTTCTCTGCTCCTCTCACCCATTCTAATCTGTCTCTCTCTGAACTTACTGCACTCCGTTCTCTCAGGTCCAACCCCAACATTGTCATCAAACCCGCTGACAAGGGTGGTGCTGTTGTTGTCTGGCACACTGACCTCTACCTTGCGGCGGCTGAGTGTCAACTCACAGACACGTCCTCCTACCTCTCCCTGGACCATGACCCCACCACTGAACATCAAGCCATTGTTTCCAGGACTGTCACTGACCTCATCTCCTCTGGAGATCTTCCTCCCACAGCTTCCAACCTGATAGTCGCCCAACCTCGGATGGCCCGCTTCTACCTCCTACCCAAAATACACAAACAGAACTGTCCCGGTAGACCAATCTTGTCAGCTTGCTCCTGCCCCACGGAACTCATTTCTCATTATCTTGACTCCCTTCTCTCTCCCCTTGTCCAGTCCCTTCCCACCTATATCTGTGATTCCTCTGACACCTTACGTCACATCAACAATTTCCAGCCCAGTTCTGTTGAAGGGTCATGAGGACTCGAAACGTCAACTCTTTTCTTCTCCGCCAATGCTGCCAGACCTGATGAGTTTTTCCAGGTAATTCTGTTTTTGTTTTGGATGTCCAGCATCCGCAGTTTTTTGTTTTTATCTCTTTGTTTACGAACATGAGTTAGGAGCAGGAATAGGCCACTTGGCCCCTCAAGCCTGATCCGCCATTCAATAAGATTATGGCTGATCTGATTATAGCCTCCCGCCTACCCCTGATAATCTTTCACCCTCTTGCTTATCAAGAATCTATCTACCTTTGCCTTAAAAGTATTCAAAGCCACTGCTTCCACTGCCTTTTGAGGAAGAGAGTTCCAAAGATTCGTGACCATCTGAGAAAAAATTTCTCATCTCTGTCTTAAATGAGTGACCCCTTATTTTTAAACAGTGATCTCTTGTTTCGACAGCCTGTTCTATATGCTTTCTACGCTCTTATTAAAAAGAAGTTCCTATGACAGTTCTTATTTTCTTTTGTTGTTGTTAAATTTTAAATATTACTCTTTTTGCTTAAATTCTGCGCATGGAGAAAACCTTACTTGTATGCATTTTCACCAAACCTTTCATAATTTTAAACAGCTCTATTATTATTCCCTATCAAACTTCTCAAGTCAAAAGAGTAAAGACCCAAGAAAGTTAACTTTTCTCTAAGGTCCTGGAATTAACCGGTAGCCATTCTCTGAGTCCCCAGGTTAATGCTGGCAGCTTGCCTGGTTTCTTTAGATAAGACACGGCCATCATAATTGTTTGGACCTTTCACTGATGTCATCGAGTAGACGGGTGGAACAGATACCCCATCTGTTAAATCAGCTCCCTGGATTTAACTAGGTTTGTGGATGACTGTTTACATGTACTGGAAAATTTGATATTATCTGTTCCAATATGAATTACATTATATTTATCTGCTATTCCTTGACCTATCTGTTTATTTGGTCAATTAAAAAATATCTGAATGGTGGTTTATTCCCTTATAATAATCACTTGGTCACTACTTGTTGTCCCAGTAATGATACTTGGCAACCTTGGTAAATTTGATGATATCCTAACTAGTACACTTATAATTATATAAGGTAAGTGGGAATAATGAGACCTGAGGAGCTCCACGAGGTACAACATCTCTTAAGAGCCTTCTCCATTTATTAGCATCTTATGTCAAACCAGTTTCCAATCCAGCTAGCTAATTTGCAATTAATTACAGACAATTTTAAAATGCTTTCAAAAGTCTCACAGATAGAACTTTACCAAAAGTCTTCTGGCAATCCAATGAAGAGTAAGATGAGTGAAAAATCCTCATTCATTAAGTTAGTTATAGGTGTATTAGCTTTTGACTATATGTGAGTACATGCACATAGGTATGTATTTATGTATATATGTGCATTCAAACATAGATATGTATAATTCTGCGTGTGTTTAGGACCACTTTTCTTTCTCCTGCCTAAGCGCCAAATAGGCACAGACTAGATTCCACCATACTGAAGCAACTTCAATCTGGATGTCCATTCTTTTTCCTGGTCTTTGCACCTGGTCATTTGGCAGTTGTTTTGTTTAACCTTATCCCTGATCAGGCTTTGAATCAGAGAGTTCCAGGCCATGATCAAAGGTTCATTATCTTACGTTGAATGAGTTATCAATAATCAATGATGAATTCATATTGAAATGCTTCCCCACATTGCCACATTCCCATTTAGTTCTCTCCAAGGCTTGTTTTCATGGGACTGACTTTGCAGATGATTCTTCAAATGCCATTGCAAGCTGGTTTAATCAATTCAGTGCTAAACTTATGAAAAATGGTCTGAAAATCATGGCACAAACATATGTTCCAAAAGATGGAAGTGACTATTTTTCCTGGTGGATAAACCATTGGAATATTGCTGATTAATAGAAGACTGCAGAAATTACACCTTAAACACCAAGTGCAAAATAAAGAACTTGTGCTTACACTTGAATAGTCAAAGGATCAACATGTATGTTGAGTCAGCTGTGGCTGAGTGGTAGCACTCTTGCCTCTGGGTCAGAAAGTGGAGGGCTCAAGTTCTACTCCAGAGTCTTGAGCACATAATTCAAGCTGTATTGCTGGAGGTGCAATCTTTCACATGAGATGTTCACTTGCCTTCTTGGTTGAACTTAAAAAAATCCCATGATTTTTTTGAAGCAAGTATGAATTCTAATCAGTGTCCTGGAAGAACAATTTACCACTCATTAAAAACAGATTATCTGGTCATTATCATTTTCCTGTTTTTAACTGCTGCTGTTCTTCTTACATTACAGTGGTGACTACACTTTAACTGAACTTCTTTGGCTGTAAAAAGCTTTGAGAAGTCCAGAAGTTTCCAAAGGCACTATATAAATGAAGTTCTACTGTTCTTTATGAGAAATGTTAAAATCAGTTCCCTCAGGTCTTTTCATCCATCCTTGCAGTGGAAAAAAGAGATGTTTTGTCCAGAAGACAAACCACAATCTAATATATTGTAAAAAGTGAAGCATGGAAAAAGGCAACTTTATATCTATAATTCTACACTGGTGGAAAAAAAATCTCCCAGATGAAAGCATTTCACCTGGTAACACAATGCCTCGTTAGATCCTTTTCAATCTGCAAGCAAGCAGTATAGCTCCAAAATGTTAATGAACTCCAACTTTAAACACAATTGTGGAACCTTGGTAATAATAGATCAAGTTGACATTTAGAGAGGAATAAAAGTAAATATTTAAAATATCGAGTCCACTTGAAGATAACCAGATGGTTTCCCATTCTTCTAAATAGCACAACTTAGTTTAGCTCTATTTGAAATACCTGGAAGAGAATTGAAGATTAATTATTTTGCTTAGAATTGCCTAACGCTTCACAATCAATTTTGCAGGCAATTTGTAAACAATTGCTGAGTCAACATGCACAAGGGAATGTCACAGCATGGCTAACTGTATGTCAAAGACCCTCAGGTTAGTTAATGCGAATGATAGTTTTTACTGGGGAATGTGACAGAGGCCATTGCTCATGTATTATCCTAGTGGGACTCACTGGATCAATGCGATGTCCAACAGGAACCTCGAGACAAATTTTCTCTTTAAGCGGGAAAATGAATTGGGAAATCATGTTGAAAGACCATATGTCATAGATGAGTTATTAATTGATAAAGATGACATATATTGGGCAATACCAGAACATTGATTTTGTAGAATAGTAGGATATGACATTACAAAAGTGAAACTATATCCTATCAATGTTATCTGATAGTCAGAAAGGCAACCACAAAAGGAAATGTTAAAATAATGACATAGAAATCAACTCAAAACACAAAGTAAAAAAATTGGTGGAGAAATTAAGCCCTGCATTGAAGGTATTTTTACAGCCTGATATTCTGTTTTTTAGATGAAGTTTCTCGTGAAAAATTAAACTGTCATTCGCTTTTAAATATTGAGTGATCGGCTGCTCACTTCAAACTTTATCTTTTTTTGTTTTGAATTCTGCTTCATGCTGTTTAGAATTTTAAGGATATTTTTGATTTTGCACAGATGGCCTCTCCATTTGTTGGTGACAAAATTGGTAGTGAATATGCAATGGCACGCATACAAATGGAGGCAGCATACTCTAGCAGAAGAGCTGACAAATGGTTCTGCTGGCACTACTGTCTTCAAGACAGCATAAACATGAAGAGGCCAATGAAGGACTCAATTTTTCCACCATTTTTTTAACGTTGCATATTGAGTTTATATTTATTTTGTGATCTTAAGAATTCCATTTGTGTATCTAGAAAAGAAAAATACAATAAAGACCAGTCAGCACAGATTTCAAAAGGAACTAACTTTAGTGAATTCTTTGAAGAAGTAACAAAAAGAGTAAATTTGAGAAATGCAATAGACAAAGACATTTGGATTTTCAAAAGCCCTTTGATAAGGTAAAGCACTCATGACCAAGGTAAGTGCATGTGGATTCGGGGATAGGCAGCAGAAGGATAGTAAGCTGGCTATAAAATCGGAAAATAAAGAGTAGGGGGGTTAAGGCTAGGTACTCAGATTACAAAAGATGGGAAGCAGCATTCTATCATTGCTCAAACCACCATTATTCACAATTTATAGTAATTATTTATATTCTAGAATTGCAAGTACAATTTCAAACTTTTCTATCAATACCTAATTGGAGATGCAGCTAATACAAAGGAATAATGTAATAAAATACTGGAAAATATGACTAAACATGTTGAATAGTGTGTAATTGGCAAAGAAACTTCGATACAGATAAGAGGTGACACCTTTTGATCGAAAGAATAAGGAGGCCACATGCTGCTTGGATAATAAGAGTCTGAAGTGTAGAAGAACAGAAGTATCTATGGGGTACAGATGCACAAATCACTAAACGTAGCAAAGAAGGTTAATAAAGCCATTAAAATGCAAGCAAAGCATCGGGGTTCATTACTGGAGGGGTAGAATTGTAAAGTAGTGACATTGGATGGGAGTTTCCAGCCTTGCTCACTGCCGGTCCCACTGATAGTCAATGGACTTTTGGTTGGACCACCAGATCTCCCACAGCATATCCTACCATGATGGGTCCGGAAAATCCCAGCCATTATCTTAAAATTGTAATGAATCTTGTTCAGACTATACTTGGAGTACTGAGCACAATTCTGATCACCATGGGCAGAATTCTTCCCTCATTGGGCGGGCGCATACCCGATCCGAATGGGAGTAAAATAGTGCATGATAACGTCGGGCAAGCGTCCCGATGTCATCTTGCACTCTCGCGATATTTTACTCGGCGGGCGCACATGCGAAGTGGCAGCACACCCACTGACAATTAAGAGGTCTATTAAGGCCCTTGATCAATTAATTAAAAGGAAGTTTTTGCTGTCCACCCAACTATTCAGTTGGCGGGTGGGCAAATAGGCCAAGTGGCCTTTGCATTTTTGCAAAACCTCAACCATGGGCAGGATGAGGTTTCAAACAGTAATTTAAAAAAATTAAAAAGTTTTAAAACTAATTTTTAACATGTCCCTGCTCCAAATAGAGATTAATATGAATGATTTTATAGCCATTACGGAGACGTGGTTACAAGGAAATCAAAGCTGGGAACTAAATATTCAGGGGGATGTGACATTTTGAAAGGACAGGCAGGAAGGAACGGGTAGTGGGGTAGCTTTGTTAGTATAAGATGAAATAAGTACAAGGACAAGAAAGGATCTTGGAAGAGTAGAATTCATATGGTGGCGGTAAGAAATAAAAACGGGAAAAGGACACTGGGCTATAGTAGCCTATACTATAGGACAGAGAATAAATCAGGAGATTATGAGGGCATGTAAAAAAGACAGTATATTAATAATGGGTGACTTTAAGCTTCATGTAGATTGGAAAAATCAAATTGGCAGAGGTAGCCATGAGCAAGAATTAATCAAGTGTATTCAGGACAGTTTCCTAGAACAATATTTTGTGGATCCAACCAGGGATCAGGCTATTTTGAATCTGGTAATATGTAATGATTGCAGATTTAACAAATGCTCCCTGAGTAAAAGATACCATAGGAAACAGTGAACATAATATGGTAAAAATTAGAATTCAGTTTGAGAGTGAGAAACTTGGGTCAGAAACAACTGTGCTAAACGTAAATAAGTGTAATTACAATGGAATGAGGGCATGTTGGCTGGAGTGGGCTGGATAGGATTTTAACAGAAAAGATGGTTGATGAACAACGTCAGACATTTAAGAAAATAGTTAATGACTCACAACAGAAGTATATCCCAGTGAGGAAGAAGGATTCAAGGAAGTGTTAACCAAGGAAGTTAAGGATAGTAACAAATTAAAAGAAAAGGCATACAATGTGGCAAAGATTAGTAGTAACACAGGGCATTGGGAAAACTTTAAAAACCAACAAAAGATGACCAAAAAATAATAAAGAAGGAGAAAAAAAGCTTTGATGGTAAACTAGCAAGTAATATAAAAACGAGCAGCAAGAGCTTCTTTAAATAAGTGAAAAGGAAGAGAGAGGCCAAAGTGAACATAGGGCCCTTAGAGAAAGAAGCTGGGGAAATAATAATGGGAAAGCAGGAAATGGCAGAGGAGTTGAATAAATATTTGCTTCAGTCTTAACGGTACAAGACACTAATAACATTCCAAAAATACTAAATAATCACGGGGCAAAAGAGGGGGAGGAAATAAATACAAAACTATCACTGGAGAAAAAGTACCAGGGAAACTAATGGGGCTAAAGGCCAATAAGCCATCTGTACCTAATGGGTTGCATCCTAAGATATTAAAGGAAGCAGCTACAGAGATAGTTGATGCACTGGTAGTAATCTTCCAAGAATCCTTAGGCCTGAATCTTCTGGTCGACATGCAGGGGTGGGCCCCGCTCGTCGATGCGTAAAATGTTACACGGTGACATTGGGCGTGCACCTCAACATCACCGTACATCATTCCGATTTTCAGTTCGGCAAGCATGTACTGGAGCTGGCTGCGTGCCCGCCAAACTGTCAAAGGCCTATTAAGGCCATTTAAATAATAATTGAAATGATCAACAGGGCTGCCCGCCCAACCTTAAAGTTGTCGGGCAGGTGAAGAGCCCAGGCGACCTTCCATTTTTCATGAAACCTTGTCCACAGGCTGAATGAGGTTTCATAAAGGGCTTATAAATGTCATAAAAATGTTTATTAAAATTAATTGACATGTCCCAGCTCATGTGTCACTGCAGATGCACGAAAAAGTGTAGGCCCCAACTCTCCCTCCTTCCCCCGCCCGCTCAGCGCTTCTGGGTGCATGTCATATTGGTTAGCCCTTAATTGGCACAGCCACGTAAAATGGCGGTGCACATCCAATCATGGGCGTGTCCGCGTCCGCTCAGCCCCAACGGTGTGGAGAAAATTCTCCCCTTAGATTCTGGAAATGTCCTAGAGGATTAGAAAACTGCCAATGCAACACCCTTATTCAAAAGGGGAGGGAGACAAAGAAATAGGCCAGTTAGCTTCACATCTGGCATTGTAAAATGTTAGTCTATTATAAAGAATGTTATAGCAGAGCATTTAGAATTACATAATCTAATCAAGCAGAGCCAGCATGGCTTCATGAAGGGGAAATCATGCCTAACAAGTTTATTAGAATTCTTTTGAGGAGGTAACAAGCAGGATAGATAAAGGGGAACCAGTAGATGTAATATATTTGGATTTCCAAACGCCGTTCGATAAGTTACCGCACATAAGGCCTCTTAATAAGATAACAGCCCATAGTGTTGCAGGTAGTATATTAGCATGGACAGAGGATTGGCTAACTAATAGAAGACAGAGAGTTGGGATAAGTAGGGCATTTTCAGGATGGCCACCTGTAACTAGTGGAGTGCTGCAAGAATCAGTGCTGGGGTCTCAATTATTTACAATATATATTGTAAATTAGATAAGGGAGGTGAATATACTATCGCCAAATTTGCGGATGATACTAAAATAGGTGGGAAGGCAAGTGGTGAGGATGACACTAGAAACCTACAGAGGAATATAGGCAGGTTACGTGAGTGCGCAAAAACTTGGTAGATGGAATGTAGTGTGGGAAAATGTGAGGTTATGCACTTTGGCAGGAAGAATAGAGGAGCTGAATATTATTTAAATGGAGAAAGACTGCAGAAGGCTGCAACACAGAGGGGTTTGGGAGTCCTTATGCATGAACCCCAAAAAGCTAACATAGAGCAGCATTTTCCGGTTGGCGAGCAGGGGCAGGGCCCGCTGGCCGACACGTAAAATGACTTAACACTTAACAATTAACACTTGTTGGAGCACTAAATGGCTGAGGAGCAGGTGGTATCGGCAGAGATGTGTTCCCCACTGACTCTTCGGATGGCAGGAAGGGAAAACCCACCATCCTAAAAATCCTGGCCAATATCTTGAAAATTTTGATCCAATCACCCCTTAACCTTCTGAATTTCAGGGAATACGATGCTATGTTGTTTAACCTCTCTCTGTAGCTGAGCTCTTCTGAGACCTGGTATCATTCTGGTAATTCTACGCTGCACTCTGCCCAAGGCCAATATATCCTTCTGAAGATATGGTGCCCAGAACAGCTTGCAGTACTTCAGATGTGGCCTAACCAGTCCCTTGTATAACTGAAGCATGACTTCTACCCCCTTGTGTTCCAGTCTTCTAGATATAAAGGCCAGCAATCCATTAGCCTTTTAGATTATATTCCCCAGCTGTCCAAGACATTTTAATGATCTGTGCACCTGGAACCCAAGGCTGTATTGAGCTCCGCTATTTGTAGCTTTTTACCATTGAGAAAGTACAGTTCTATCCTTTTTGGTCCAAAGTGGATGACTTCATAGTGAAATCAATTTGCCACCATTCTGTTCTTTCACTTAATCTATCAATATCAATGTAGTTATATGCTTTCAGCTACACTGCTTACATCTTTCTTAAATAGCAGAGTGATATGTGTAAATTTCCAATCTAAGGTAATAGTTCCCAAATCGAGGGAACTTTGGAAGATTATAGTTAGGGCATCTGCAATCTCCTCGCCTAACCCTTTTAAAATCCTGGGAAGGAAATCAGTTGGTCCTTGGGATTTATCAATCTTTCGTGTCATTAACCACTTCATTACTGTTAGTTTGCTTAGGTTAATTTTATTACTGTTTCTGCTGCCAATACAAGATGGCCACTGATACATGTCTGCGCATGCGCACTGGTCCGCGCATGCACAGAAATCCAGTTACGCCACATAGCACCGTGCCAGTACCTACTATGCATGTGTCAATGATGTCACCACACACATATGCTATCTGCCTGTTTCTGTGCCATTTCTGGGAATAAAAGGTTTTTTATTTGTTCACAGAGTGGTGTTAGCTTCGTTATTTCTTGTAATTAACTCTGCATGAGTTACCTTTACACACAGCAATGGCCCTTTTTCATGTTATTTAACCTGGATAGGCTTCACCCTTCCTTGTGATAGCAGTGTGCTACATGGAAATGAGCTCCACAGATCAGGAGCAGTTCCTTGACGGCTATTCAAATGTTTAAGATGAATTTGTAAATTGAATGAACTAATTCAGTTAGAGATAGCCAGTGAAAAATAAGGAAAAAACAGGGCCAGTGAAATACACCAAACTGCCTAAAACACGGCTGTGATGATGTGAGAAGCGCCTCTGCCTACTCTATCACTCTCAATGACTTAATAGAGTAACACAGTCGAATTGCGCATAAACTGCATTGGCAGCAAACGCAGATAATTTTATTGAGTCTCTGTCCATGATTTAACAAAGTTTCCTTGTGATGTCTAGCATGTTGACCTCCTCCTCTACTGTAACTACTGATGCAAAGTGATTATTCAGCATCTTTGCCATTTCCTTATTTTGATTGAAGAGTTCACTATGATCAGTTTTGAAGAGGCCCACATTGCTTCTTTTTCCTAATGCAATTGTAAAGTTTTTTTGTCTTGATTTTGATATCCCTCCAGTTAATTTTGCATCAATAGGATATACAGCACTGAAACAGACCATTCGGCCCACCTAGTCCATGTCAGCCTTTATGCTCCACTCAAGTCTTCCTCCCCTTTCCTCATCTAACTCTATCACATTATTCTCTTTTCCCTCTTATTCTTATCTGGCTTCCGTTTAAATGCATCTATAGTATTTGCTTCAGCTGCTCCCATGGTAGCAAGCTCCACATTCTCACCATTCTCTGGGTAAAGAAGTTTCTTCTGAATTCGTTATTTGAATTCTTGGTGACTATCTCACATTGATGATCCTTAAATTTTCTCTTCACCACAGGCAGAATTTTGTTGAGGTGCCGGGGGTCTCACCTGCCGGCTGCACGTCCTGCGAAGGACCTGTGTTGCCTCTTTTTGGGAAGGCCCGCCAAACCACCAGCAGGCAGTGGTGAGGCCAGCAGTGGGCCTTCCCCTGGAATCAAGTCCCCGGGGTTGGAAGTCTTGCCTACCGAGAGCTGCCGGCCAATCAAAGGATTTTGCTACTTGTTCCCTAGTTCCACATTCACTGACCCTATTCGTTGGTCTATAATGTAGTACCTTATCGAAGGCCTTTAAAAATCTAAATAAATTTTATCTACTGCATTACCCTTGCCTACTGTCTCCGTTACCTCTTCGAACAAATTCAACAAATTGGCTGAGCAAGACTTTATTTTTCCTTCCATCAATGTTAATGTGCCTAATCTATTATTCCCTGGTCATCTTCTGGTTCCTGTTTTAAATATAAGCATAACATTAGTTATTTGCCAGCACCATACCTTGCTTTAAGAAATTATTAGAAATGTGTAGTTACTCCTCTGCTATCTCTTCCCCAGATTCTCTTATAATGCATGGATGTCTCCTACCTGGACCACATGTTTTATCTTCTTATCCTGGTAAATACTAAAGAATTTTTGCTATTTCTCTTTCATTTTGCCTTTGATATTGTTCTGTCCACCATTAACTGGCCCTATTCCCATCCTAACTTTCCACGTGCCTGTAAAGTATTTTATTGTTTGTTTTTTGTTTCTTGATCATTTTATTTCATAGACCCTCTTTGCTCTTTTAATTTTTTTTTCTTTGCTTCTGGTCCCTTCATATTCTCCTTGTTTTTCTCTCTCCCGCTGTCCAGAAACTTAAGCCAAGATTCTCTCCCCCAGGTCGGTTGTGCTGAGATGCGAAATTTCCCACCTCTGCAAACCCGACCTTTAAAAAGAGCTGCCCATAGTTCTGATTTTTGTTCTGGGGGTTGGTGGTGGGCTGGACTGCATGTTGGATCTGCCACCCCCCGAATGAGTGTGGAGGCTACTGGCTGCAGAGGTGGTCTGGGTGGAAGGCCTGCCTCTGTGCTCTGATGCTGTGTTTAATTAAATTATGAATAAGAATAAAACGAACAACAATCCTCCAAACTTCACCCCTCAAACCCCCTCACCCCTCACACAATCCTCATGCCCTATCCATGTCAATCTATGCTATGTCATTCCAACCAATGCCCCTCTACCCACCCACCATGGCCCATCATACCCCATACGCCCCCACATCCACATGACCCTTTATAGCCTGTATGCCAACTTAGTGCCAATGCATGCCAACCTATACATCCCATTCACCACCCTTTGCACTTACCCCCTCCATGCCAACTCACCTAGTACCCTTTGACGTTCCTTGAAATCTTTGACAATTCCTTGATAGCTTTGACAGCTTTGACAGTTCCTTGCCAGCTTTGACAGCTATAACAGTTCCTTGACAGCTTTGACGGCTTGAGTAGTTCCTTGACAGCTGGACAGTTCTTTGACAGTTTTTTGACAGCTTGACAGTTCCAACGAGTTTATGCAGTTTTCTCGCACAATCATATTTACATTTTAACAATCCCAAGGGGTGCCTTACCTCACCCAAAGGATCCCTTACCTCTCCCAAAGTTTTCCCAGGACTATGTCCAATGGGATTCCTCCTGGCCTACCAATTGCCATTTCAGTGGAAGCAGCTGGTAATTTAAATGGCCAGCTGCCTCTGTAAACAGTGCATGCATGAGCCCCTGCCCGACTCCAGTCCTGCCCCTGTGAAAATGGAACATTCCATGTTCTAGGTGGAACTTAGATTTTCAGCTATTTCTGGGATTTTCACCGCCATGGCTCCATTATGGCAAAAATCTGGGCCTTAGTCTCTTTCCTTACCCTCAATTTTTTCTTTATGCCTTTTTTCATCGATGATAGCTTGTCAGTGTTCAGCTTATTCTTGTTCTTTAATGGGATATAATTATCCTGAACACTGTTAATCATCATTGCTGTTCCCATCATTGCTTGTTTGTCAATATTGTTGTCCATTTTATTTTCCCAAACTCTAATCCCAACCTCTTGAAATGTCTTTCCTGGCCTTCAGCATACTTGAGTCCTTCTCAATTATTACCTTAAAGCATAAAATATTATAGCATTGCCTAGTTATTCTCTTACTTTTGCTTCTTTATCTGCTCTGGCTCATTCCCCATTACCAGATTCAGCAGAGAATCCTCCCTTGTTGGACTTCTGACACATTAGGCTAAAAAGAAGTCTTGTACACATTGTAGGAGTTCCATTTATTCCTTTTCTTTTGGTCAATTAACATCAGGTTAGTTGAAATCCCCTATTCATCTAATCCATACAGACAGTAGCTCATTGCATTAATGCATACTTGTTTGAAAGTAGATCCAAATAGAGAAAGTAGAAAAAAGAACTTATATTTTTACAGTGCCTCTCAGAACTTCAGGATGCCCTAAAGTGCCTTACAGATAATGAAATGCTTCTGAAGTGTAATCACTGTAACACCAGAGGAAGCTCAGCACACAGAAAGCTCCCATAAACAGTAATGATCAGACAATCTGTTTTTGTGATGTTGGCTGTGGGATAAATATTAACTATAACCCAGAGGAGAATTTCCCTACTATTCTTCAAAATATTAAAAATATTTTTTAACATGTGCTTAAAAATATATGTCCTAGACTCTGATAGAAGCTCAAAATTTACATTGCCACCTCAGTCCAGTACTGAGGGAGTGCTGCACTGCTGCAGATGTCATCTTTCGGATGAGCAGTTAAACTGAAGCCCTGTCTGCCTGCTCAGGTGGATGTTAAATATCCCATGGCACTATTCTCAGAAGAGTAGTGGTGTTCTCTCAAAGTCCAGACCAATATTCACCCCTCAACCAACATCATATCATCTGGTCGATTTTAAATTGTTGTTTCTGGACCCATTCACTGCCACATTTAGTACATGACCACAGTTAACAAAGTACTTAATTGGCTGCATTGCATCCTTTGGTTGTGAATTAGGGCATCATAGGGCTTGTTCTTTGTTTCATATTATAATCCCATTTTCCTCACAATTGACCTCTAAACCTGCTCTATCTTAATCGGTTTTCTTTCTATACTGTACCACTATTCTATCTTTAGATTCATTCTATCCATTCTTTTTTGTCCCCAGTATCTTCGCAACCTTCCCCAGTAGCTTCTAACCTCACTCTACTTTCTCTCTTCCACCTGACTCAATGTCCACCTTTTAACTTTCTTGTCAAAGTCGTCCTTCCTCAGCCTGATCCAATTGCCCACCACTCTTTCACCCCACTTTATCTGAAGTCTAAACTTCACCTTGACACCCTGGCAAGCACTTTCCACTGACTTCCCAACCCACAGTTTCCTGCAGTGAAGAGGAAGAAAATCAAGAGCAGGTGAGCATGGAAGCCGAAAGTCCAGGCTCCAGTGTAATTAACTGGCTCTTTATTGTTTGCCTGTCATTCTCATCACCCCGTAAAGAACAATTGGAAGTTTCACTAAATTTAAAAGCATTAAAAAAATTGCAAGTTGTTGTTGCCGTATTGCAATCTTATTGTTCAGTAATAGCATTCATTTAAAGTGTTGATTAAAAATGTTTATCTCTTCATTAAGGTAAAATAACACTGCACACAGCTGACTCTGTACTTGAAGAAACCAGCTGTTAGACAAGATTGGAATATCTTTCTCTTCCTGGTTTGCTACCAACATTCAGTCAGAAGAAGGCACGATCAATCAGCATTGTTAAAGCAGCATCTCATCTCCCTGAAACATAAAAAGAATGGATTTGTATTTATATAATGCCTTTCACAGCCTCAGGATGCTTCAAAGTACATTCCAGCCATTTAAACACTTTTAAAATGTGTCATTGCTGCAGTGATGTATACTGTTACAGACAGGAGGGGGGCAAACTGAGCATTTTTATCCTCTCACTGTTTGTCTGTAAGCTTATCTGGTGTCTGGACCTGGATTTTGCTTTATGGCTTACAATATCCCAGTCATTAGCCTCTGAAATAGTCACCACTTATCACACATTGCATTCTTCATGGAATTACAGTCCTTACAGAAAACTGTCCACATTTGCTCCCAGCTTCCAATGTGTTCAAGTTTCCTCATTTCACTGAGCGGTAACTTCGAGTGACCTCCTCCAGGTGCTTCCCTTAGTTTTCAGTGAGTTTGCTAAATCCACAACCAGTAGTAAAACCTGTCCTGATGGTCCTTCCCCTCTCGCCAAGCCAGGACAAATCTTCTGATATCCTTGGATGGCTGCGGGACCTGTCTCTTTGACTAGAGGCTGTATCTCTCTTGCATCTGGCTGTGATAATTTCGCAAAGCCAAGCAGCCTCTTCTCACTGGTGGCCACAGCAAATGGCTGCCTGTCAGGTATTCAGTGATATTCTAGGAAAACCTGAAACCTGAACACTACAATGGTTTCCTCTGTCTCCTTCCCTGTGGTAATGGGAATCTTGAATCTAGGGAGAAATGCTGCATGAGGGCAGGAAAACACACACAGCAGTATAAACAAGATTAGAGTAGCCAGTACATACAGCAAGGGTTCTATGTTGTAATCCATGGATAATACTATAATTTAACTGGATTTAGATGGTAAAGATGCTCTCCTTATTGTAGGGGACACAAGGTCCACTTACTAGAATGACTGATGATACTGAATTGAGCAAATATTTAGTGTAAAATTCCCTAAATTGCAATGGTGATATTAATGGGTATACACTTACTGAGCTAGATTTTCCTTTTCTGCATTGTTCAGTGTCTGTTAGCTAGTTGCTGAATAACGCTGATGGGAAACATAGACCATTTTGTGGGTTGGGCCTCATTAATATAAGAATGTTATATTATGAATCATGAAATTGCTTAATTTTATGGATAACAAGTAACGGGTCAAATCAAATCTAATCTTAATTTCACAGACAACAGAATTTTCCTTGAGAACAAGGAAACCAAAATACATGTGCCACCCTATTCCTTGTTTAACCTCTAATCAACTATCCAATCCTAATTAGCTCTGGGCATGCTGGAACAAGTTTCCTCTCAGATATAGCTGGCTGACTGATTGTGTTTCTTTGCTTACAGAACTAGTGGGAGAGCTGTTTTTCTGACTTCCTCCCCAAGCAGTGATTTGCCAGTCGATAAAGCTTGGTATCTTTTTCCTTACTCCTTTGTAGCAGACTGTGAGCTGTGGCATTGGACAATCTGACTCATCTGGCTTTAGTGCATATTTTCAATGGCTGTTGTAAAAACAATGACGTGAAAATTCACTTTGCTTTAAGACACAGCCCTTAACCATAACTCACCTTGTATCCATTCCACGAGAAACAAAGATTAGAAATCCAGAAATGCCTCATCCCAAATGATGCCTGTGATAGAACTTGGGACAAGAGGATGTTCATATAAACATGCTAAGCATTTGTCCTCCAATATCTCAGCAGTAATTTCAGGGCTGATGGCTAAGTGCCACAACAACGATGGATACATCTCACTCCCATCATTGCCATTTGACAAGTCTACCTTTAACTCAGTCCTAGATATTTATTTGCTATAACAATATATGCAGACGTATAGATTAACCACAATTCAATGGAGGATTAATAGGAAAACGATAAGATTTGAGTGATTGAAAGTGAAGTTCAAATTGTGCATGAGTGTCAGCTGAATGTAGACTAAGGTAGAGTTTCCCCTTTGGGAACATTTGGCAATCTAGGTACAAATTGCGCTTGAAATTTCTTTGGTTTTCCTTTGTTTGAGGCTTCTGCTCAAGTTCATTTACATAATCACAAATGTAAAATCTTCCAAGAACCAGCCCAATCAGGCAGCATGATAGAATGTAAATGTATTTTTTAAATATTTAAATAAAAAAGTATCTGTTGATGTATTGGAGAGTGGTAATCTGGTGCAGTTTTATTAATACAGCTGAAAGTAGGTTTATCACAAAATAAAGCAGTTATAATAAGTGTCTATTCCACCAGCTATGAGTAACCAGATTTCAAATCCCTGTAAATGGCTTAAAGAATGATACAGAACCAATTAGTAGCTTACATGGTGTTTAGTAGTCAGTTTCTTATTACATTATACTTTTTTAATGTTGAAAAATTCAATTTACACTCAACATAACTTGTACTTTAATCTTTCTTAATCTTTTACACTAGTTTTACTGATTTCAGGTGAACAGTGTTGGTAAAATAAATGTAAAGTAGTGGTAATTCCAGGCCAGAATTTCAATATCATCTTATCTTATTATCTTTTTATATTTTCAATGCAACCTTTTCAATATTTCTCTTCCACTTTTTGGCATAAAGGGGATTTTGTTACAATAGAAAGGAAGATTTCTTAACCAACGGAAGCAGGATGATAGCAAAACCTTGAAAGTGTTTTTTTTGGCCAGATGGAGTAAAATATGAAAGCAAACTACTGCAGATCCTGGAAATCTGAAATAATAACAAAGAATGCTAGAAAAACTCAGCAGGTCTGGAAGCATTTGTGGAGAGAGAAATGGAGTTACCGTTTCAAGTCCATATGACTTGAAACAACTCTGGAGTAAACTATACTTGTTTCCAGGTGTGAGAAGCTCCTGTGCCTAGCTTGTGTAGTTAAGCCTTAACTGTGTGAGACACTGAGAGCAGGAACTCAACTGTGCATTTGAATGACATGCCCGCACAATGTGTGTATTGTGCTCTCTACACATTATGGTGGAATTAGGTTTATCTTAAAGGGACCACTGAAGGTTTGTGAATAGGAAATGTAGACAGGTGGTGCAGCTCATTGATACTGGAAAATGTAATGGCAGTGGCTGAGCAGCGTCAACCCTGCCACAAAACCAGGCGGTGTTGCCTGGCATCAAAGCAGGTTCTCAGCCTGTTTGTGACACTGGATAAAAGATATGTATAAATCAATGACCTGGCACAGTAACAATGTAAGTAAGGAAGAGCGAAAACCACTGACAGTTTTATGGTTGCATGCAGGCATGATCCAAGAAGTGAATAATTGTGCTATGTTTAAATTATTGAATGATCTTGAAAAACGTCAATGGGATTGTTTGTAGAGGTGGAAGGATTACTTCAAATATGCAATTTCAAAATGAAAGATAGCTAAATGTAAATTGATTGGAATCTGTAATGTTGAGTTTGCAATTTGCAGGCAACTCACAGTGGGATTAACCTGTATGATAAACAGCTGTGTGAGAAATTACATTTCAGAAAACACAAAGTGCTTGCTTTGTGACAACATGACCTGAATACTTAAACATTTAAGCCTTGGCTCAGTGGTAGCACCTATGCTTCTGGGTCAGAGATTTAAACACATGATTTAGGTTGGCACTTACGGAAAGAGTTTAGTTGAGACTTTAAACCAAATTCTCATCTCCTCCTCAAGTGGATGTAAACGATTCCATGACATCATATTAAAGAGTAAAGGAGTTCTTCCTTGTATCCTGGCAAGCATTTATCGCTCAACCATCATCTCTGAAACAGATTATCTGGCCATGATCACATTTCTACCTGTGGGATCTTGCTGTGAGCAAATTGGCTGTAGCGTGTCCTGCATGACAGTATCTCATTGGATGTAAAGCAATTTGGATCAACCTATGGTCATGAAAGGTGCTATATAAATGCAACTCCTTCTTTGTTATAAAGCCTAAATCCATCCATGACATGAACAACAATTTCAATTCTTGACAGCTTCTTTGAACAGGTTTCTGAATAGAATAAAAGGGAAATACCTTCATGTCGAAAGTCAAATCTTGCTTTCCCTCTTTTCTGGTATCTCTATCTTATTAACACTACTATTATAAATACTCAAATTATCCATGCTTTAATATCAGCACTCACTGCTCGTCACTGTTTTGAAAACCAGATTTTTTACAATATCCCGCTCCCATTAATTCCTTCCTCAAAACTGTGGAACTCCTCACATCTCTCACTCTTCCATTCCTTCTGCAATCTTCAGACTTTTAAAGACCAAGCTGCCTAATTACTATTTCCTGGGGTACCCTCCCCTTTCTCTTTAATCTCAGTTGATGTCCTTCACTGCAGGGCCTTGACCCTTCAACTGGTTTTCTTAAATAGAAGTTACCACATAAAAATGTAGAGCTAGATAATCATATGAGGTATCAAAATAGCCTCAAATGTTTTTTTTGAATATTCTTTTGTTTTTGGAAAAAAGCTACTTTTAAAGGGATAATGCTGTACTGGAAGAGGCTTTGACAAGCATGTTGCTTTATTAGGAAGAATGATGAGAGTCGGAAGTGCAGTAAGCTGTCGTCAGGATATTATCAAACAGAACATTTCAATGTCATTTAAGACTTTGCACCATGAGTTTGAAATGTAAGATTTTAGCCAACCTGTTTTGAAAGATTTCAACAACCTGTTGTTGTGTGAGGGGTGATCCTGTAATGAAAAAGAAAGTGTGCTAGCTTGGTTGCCAAGGAATCGCCAATTAACTTTTTCACGCCTGCCTTGAATGTTTGAACCATCTTTTGGCCAGTCCATTTGAAAGAGGGTGGTATGGTGCCGTTTTCATATGTGTGATACTGTTGAGACTGACAAACAGTTGAAACTCAGCACCCATTAATGCTGTGCCATTATCGGAAACGACTACTTCTGGTAGTCCGTGAATGGCAAAACTCTGACATAGTTTCTCAATTGTATCGTCTGACACTGGTGATTTCACCTCATGTACCTCCAACCATTTTGAATGGGCATCGACAATGAGCAAAAACATTGTTCCCAGGAAAGACCCAATGTAGTTAATATATAACCACACCCAGGGTCTACCTAGCCACTCCCATGGGTGTAATGGAGCTGTCGCTGCAGTTCCTGACATTGCACACAGTGCTTTACTAAACTCTCTCATTCACCATCCAGCCCAGGCCACCATAGTTAGCTGCGTGCTATGGTCCTCATTCGGGAAATTCCTGGATGGGCACTGTGTAGTTCAATTAAAAGTGGCTCCGTTCCCTTTGGAGGAACTATCACTTGTGTTCCCCACAATTAGATGCCATCCTGGCTGGTTATTTCATGACTTCTGTTGAAGTACGGTTTCATTTCGTCAGATACGGGCTCCTGTGACCAATCATGTAGCACTTGTTCTCATACTTGAGATAAGATCGGGACCCGATTTGTCCAGTCTCTGATCTGTTGAGCACATTCTGACGAGGAATCTAAGAAATTTAACACTAAAACAAGTTCCTGTGGAACTGGGACAGGCTCATCGTTTTCTTGTAAAAACAAATGACTAAGGACATCGGCGTTTGCAATTTGATTGCCAGACCTATGTACAAAAGTGTATTCGTATGCTGCCAGAATTAAGGTCAACCATTGTATTCTTGCTGAGACTTTGGAAGGTATAGACTTGTCCTCACTAAACAATCCTAGCAATGGTTTGTGATCTGAAATGATTGTAAAATGGTGACCGTGTACATACTGGTGAAATTTCTTGACACCAAAGATGACGGACAGGCCTTCTTTTTCTATCTGCGAGTATCCCTTTTCCACTGTAGTGAGTGTTCTTGATACCTAACCTATTGGCTGTTCTGGGCCGTCGCCCATCTGATGAGAGAGCACTGCTCCCGTTCCATAGGGAGATACATCACAAGTCAGCACCAATTCTTTCGCCTGGTCAAAATGCACTAATAGATTGGACGAGTGCAACAATTGTTTCACCTTTATGAAAGCTTCTTTCTGGGGCGCCTCCCAAGACCAATGTTGGTTCTTTTTGAGTAGAGAATGCAGGGCGGCCAGCACTGTAAGTAAACTGGGTGAGAACTGCCCATAATAGCTGATCATTCCTAGGAATGATCTGAGCTCTGAGGCATTCTTTGGTGGAGGTGCTGCTCTTATGGCTGTCACTTTTTCCTTGACCGGGTGGAGGCCCTGTGAATCTACCCTGTGACCCAAGTAGATTACCTCCCTCTCTTGGAACATGCACTTTTCTTTTTTTTAAATGCACCCCAGCTTGCAAGAAACGTTTTAAGACTGCTAAGCTTGCCAAATGCTCTTTTTCAGTGAATGTTGTCACCAACACATTGTTTAAATAGACTATAACCTGGGGCAGTCCCTGCAGATGGCACAAGTGGAGTAAACATTGAAAGGCAATCATGTATATTGGTACAACCCTTTGTGGGTATTAATTATGACAAATTCCCAGGAGGCATTATCCAACTCTAGTTGTTGATAAGCATGACTCTGGCTTTGTGTATGTTCTCCCTCCTGCCAGCTTGCTATACAGGTCTTTGATTTTTGGAATGGGGTGCCTGTCTGGCTTAGCTACTTTATTCACCTTCAGTTTGTAGTTTCTGCAAATTTGGATGCTTTGGTCAGGTTTAAGGATGGGGACTATGGGTGCTGCCCATTCTGAGAATGAACATGTTGTATATTGCTCAGTTTCTCTAGTCTGTTCAGTTCAAATTTTTGAACTTTGTTGACTTTTTCTCACAGGGCATATAGCACCGGTTTTGCCTTCATGAAGCGAGGAGTTGCTTCCGGATCCACATGAATCTTGGCCTACAGATCCTGGATTTTTCCCAGTTCGTCCTTGAAGATAGCTTTCTAAGTAGCTCGGGTAGCCCACTTGTTCTCAACTGGAAAATTTCAGTCCAGTCTAACTTAATCTCCTTTAACCAATTTCACCCCAGGAGGCTTGGCCCTTCATCTGCTACCATCATCAATGGTAGCTTTGCCGATTGGCTTCCATAATGGACAGTTGCTTATGCCTTTTACTTGAATGTCTTCACCCGTATATGTTTTTAGCTTGGCAGCTGTTTCTTCTAAACTTAATTAATGTTCATCATTATTTTAATATCTAAAGATCTGTTCCCTGTAGTGGAAGCTCCTGTGTCCACTTCCATTCCAATAGGTTTACCATTTACTTCCACTGTGACAAATATTGGTTCTGTCTTTCCAACATTCAGATTAAACAATGAGGAAATGTCTGAATTTGTTGTTTCAGGCTCTTCTACATTGTAGGTTTCATTGGGCTTTTTTTTTTGTTTACAAGCCTGCTTTAATCTTTCCTTGCATCGCCTCATCATATGTCCATTTCTATGACAATAGTAGCATTCTATTTTTTTAAACTACCAATTGCTAAAAGACAGATTGCTTGCATCTTTATTAAAATTACCCTTTGATTTCGCTGCTAAGTTATTTCTCTTTATTCTTTGGCTATCGGGGGCTGTTTCCCGCTTCTTGGCAGAGTCTTACTTTTTCACATCTCTTTCGGCTGAGGCTTCCCTGCCGATGTGGAGTACAGTGCCATTTTGCACACCCTGTATTGCTCTTGAATCTGTTACTGTGCTTTCCATGGCCTATGTTATCCCTACCACCTTCTTGAAATCCAGATTCACTTCAGACAATAATCTTTTCTGAATAGAGTCCTTTTTCATATCATACATCTGCACATGCTATTGAGAGATGTACTGAAATCACAATGTACCGTTAACTGCTTCAAATTTGCCACATAGCATGCAATTGTCTTGCCCGGGGCTCTATTTCATGAATTAAACCTGAACCTTTGCATCGTAACTGAGGGCTTGGGTTGAAAGAGACCCTTCAGGAGGTCCATTAATTCATAAAAATTCTTTGAATCTGGGGCACTGGGCGCCATCAAACTTCGAATCAAACTGTAGGTTTTTCTCCCACAAGTACTCAAGCGGATTGCTCACCTCTTCTCTTCTCCTGTAATCTTGTTTGCTTAAAAAAAGAATGTGAGGTGTTCTATGTACTGAGACCAATCATATTTGGCTGGTTCAAAAGGATCAATTCTCCCAAATTGTGGCATTTTGAAAGGGGATAACTTCTTCAATTCTAACGGAGCTTGCTACTTACAATCACTGGGTGAGATTCAATGCCAAATTCTTTCTAACTTGATTTCTTCTGTTCAGTCCTGTTTTATCCTCATCACCAGTTTGTTGTAGGGTAGCCAAGTTATACTATTAGTGCTAGAGTTGATCTGCAGACACTTCTTGGATGGAAACTTTAAGTTTATTTACAATACACTCAGCAGCTACACATGTGCTTTCAACTCCAACTCTACACTTGCTCTTGAGGTAGCCCGCACTACTCTCCCATTCGTTACTACAAATCATGTGATCTTGCCTAACAGATATTATTCTTAACCATTCATTATACACTAAATAAAACCATAGTTGCTACAAGTTCACAGAGTGAAGGGACATTTCCTTCATGTAAACAGCAAAGATCAGCACTCTCACTACTAGGGCTTCTAGGGTGCCCATGTGCTGAAGAGGCAGGACAGCCCAGTGGAAGGATGGGCTGCCCAGTGGAGAAGGGTGGCCAGGCCCTCCCTCTTACCACTTGCCTCCCCCTGACACCCAACAGTGAAAAACGCTAGTGTGCTACCAGTTCCACCTTTTCTAAAATATATATATTTTTAAATAGTTCTTCAGCAGAGTGCCCTTGACCTGACTTCAGTTGGACTTCACTAGGCATAATTCTACTTAACATCTGAGGGCTAGGGAAAGTAAGAGCACTTGACATAGGGAGTCTCAGCCGCTGTCCACCCTCCCCTTATGTTGGTAACCTTATGGGCTGGGATTTTACAACACGAGGACAATTGGGAAATGCAATGTTAGACAAAGACCGGGTGTGTCAGAGTCCTGGGTTAATTTCTAGTCTTTGTGGCAGACTCCTGCTGAAGTCAGAGTGTGAGTTTGTCAAAGACTTTCCATCCAAGCTAAATACCCTCTGCACTTTGCTGCGGAGATGGCTCTGGAGGAGAAATTCCGCGAGCCTATGCTCCCAGCAGAAAGTTACCAACACAGGCAGTGTGAGCGAGAGAGCTTGCACCCTAAATCTGACATACACTGTCTTTCTGCACAACTTACCTGCTGAGAGCATAGAGTCACAAAATCACCTCTTAATGTCAAGATTGCTCCTATACATAGTTGGGGGTATTGCAGGCCTTCAATTATATGCCCTGATCCTAGAATTAAATCAAACAGGATTTTATTTTAAGACGAAAACAGACTAAGTCAAATTTTGATTCCTTCAGAAACAAGAAGGATTTAGCTGGAGAAACACGAGCCTACCAGCCCAGTTCATATGGCAGTGTTCATCAAAATTTACCACGAAGTGGATGGCGCAGCCCCTAGAATCAGGCAGTAGGCCCATTTAAAATATCAATTGTGGTTGTCTTGATGTCAGAGGACCCCAATTTTTGGACTGGAAGGAGTGGAGCCTGTGCTGCACTGGTTCTGACTGGTTTCAGCTGGCGGTACACCAAAGATGGTCCCAAAGCTCAGTCTCTCTTTCATTCTGTGAGGCCAGCAAGGGTGAGTGTGTTCCTCCAGAACCCCCAAATCCTGCCTGGAACACTTTCACTTTGGCTCTCTACCTCCAAATATAAGAATTCCCTCTTTCTTCCTTCTTCAGCCCAGAGTTTGGCTGGGCTGCCCAATATCATTGAAAATGGACCAGGCTCCCCACCGTGCCTACCTAGCAGGTGCATTCTGCTGTCTTGCTGCCAGGTGTCCATTTGGAAGAAGATTTACCTAATAATTTTACTGAGCAGTATATGTTTTTATGTATTGTTGTGCATGATGGCATTATAACAGATGGCGAGACTATAAACCTCAGCACATATTCCTTGGAGGTGGAATTGGTCTTTGGCAGCAGAGCAACACTGAGGATGGCAAATTGCAGCCTGTTTTACCCCAACTGGTTGATGGTGCTGCCAATTTGTTATCACCTGCGTTGTGCAATTGCCAAAGGCCAATTTCATAATTCAAATCCATTATGTTGGAGACTGACAACAAGACTGGCTGTCCATTCTGAAGAATGGCGTATGGTAGAACAGTAAGGTAGATAAAGAAATAAATATCAATCATACATAGTTCTTGTAATTAAAGGAGAATTACCCTTTGCTGCTTCCTTCAGAATGGACTCGGGCAGAATATTTCACTCGGTGTGCGGGTGCGCGCCCAACACACTCGAGCGTAAAATAGCACGCGATGATGTCAGGTGAGCATCCTAACGTCATCGCGCACTCGCATGATATTTCAATCAGTGAGCGCATGCAAGAGCTGGCAGCGTGCCCGCCGACAGTTAAGAGGCCTATTAAAGCCATTAAGGTAGTAATTAACTGAGATTTTTCATTGCCCTTCCAACGGTACGGTTGGCGGGCGGGTGAATCGGCCAGTTGACCTTTGCCTTTTTCAAGAAATATCATCCATGGGCGGGATGAGGTTTCTGATATTAATGAAAGAAGTAAAGATGTTTGGACAGAATTTTCATCATCCATATGTTCCGGCGACTGATTCCGATGTGTGGGCACTTTTCCCGGTTTTTGAAATCTTTTTGTTTTGCATTTAAATTCTTCAGCTCCCTGAGGCAGCTCTCTGCCTTCAGGGAACTTTCATTTCGCACTCCCCCATACTCGCGCTGACTTCAGCACACGCTCTCTTCCCACCCCATCCCTGGCAGCACTGAGCCTTTCAGCGTGAGTTCACGCTCCTGGCCGTTAATTGGCAGCCAGCGTGAAACCGCGGTTGGGGGCCGATCACGGTTGGGGGTCTGTCCCCCGGCTGCTCCTGGGCCCACCGATCGCAGGTGCCCACTGAAGTAAACTTCCTGCCCTTTATTTTCAAGGACCCTTTATTTTTAATTGAAGGTTGGTAGAGGATCAAAACTAAGCTCTTGGATTATATTTCTGAAGTTTCTCCCTTTGTTTGTGTGGCATTAGATGACATAACAGCAAAACACAGTCAGGACGTCAGCAGCAAGGACAAATGTCTCAGGAGTATGATCACTGTTCTTGCTGGATGCACAATAAAGAATAGAGAAATTCTACAGGAGTTTCCAGCAGCAACAGTCTTACTATTGCTTTATGCAATATCCAAACAACCACAGTTCAATAGGTAATGATTAAGTGTGTCTGGGCAGAGTTCCAGGTGATGACACTGTCTTGAAAAGAAATCGATAGACATAAGTAGTGAAATGTCATTGTTGGTCTTCTGTGCAGTCTTCTGGACTAACATAATATCTGAGGTGTGGCTGAGGCAGCTTCTGTGTTCTAGGTATAAGCATAAAGGTCTGGCTTAACAAGATTGCAACCTGTATCATTACATTGAGGAGCATTCCTCAAATAACACACTGGATAGATATTTAACTTACAGAGTGGATCAACTGAATAAAAATTGTGCAGGGGTTTTATAATGGGCAACTATCCTGCCCCACCAGTGGCCCAAACGTAAATTTAGGCCACTTAATCACATGACAGAATTACATTCTGTGGATTGGGCATTCACTATGTGGGTGATTCCACAAGGTGCACACAGAATGCATGAGAACGCTTTCTACATATCACGATGGAATCTGTCCTTACTGGGAATTCAAGTGTAAAAAAAGCATCCTCTACCTACATTATATATTCTTATTAGATTTGCCTGACTTTTTAAAATTCATTCTTTCTTGGGATGTGGGTATCACTGGCAAGGCCAGCATTTATTGCTCCTCCCTAATTGCCCTTGAACTGTGTGGCGTGCACAGCCATTTCAGAGGGCAGTTAACAGTCAGCTATATCACTGGAGTCATCTGTAGGCCAGGCCAGGTAAGGATGGCAGACTACCTACCCTAAAGGGGCATTAGTGAACCAGATGGGTTTTATGACAGTCAGTGACAGTTTTATTGTCACCATTACTGAGAATAGATTTCAATTTCAGATTTGATTAATTGAATTTAAATTCTATTAGCTGCTATGGTGGGATTTGAACCCGTGTCCGCAGAGCGTTAGCCTGGGCCTCTGGATTACTAGTCCAGAGATATTATCACAATACTACCATCTTCCCTATGTGTAATGCAGGTCAGTTCAGGTCATGGTTAAATATTTAAAATTTCATTAAAAATATTCACTGTGACTTATTGATGCCTTCTTTGTCACACCTTTCTGACATGATCTGTATCAGTTACCATATCTAAGTAATTTTAAAGTGCTTTATTATTTCTTATAATTATAGATATAACTTCTATCATACCTGGAACTGTACTATCAGGTGTTCTAGGAAAAAATACCACCATTGATGTATTTAGGCAAAGTCATTCTTTTTTGTGAGAGGCAGTCACTTGGGTGGGCTCACGTGATCGGCAGGCCCCTGACCACGATCGGCCCTCAGCTGCGATTTCACGCTGGGTGGCCCATTAGCGGACAGCCAGCATGAAACTCGTGCTGAAAAGCTCAGCGCCGCCAGGGCAGGGGCAGGAAGAGGGTGGGCGATGACGTTTCCGCGGGCGCTTGTGGACACTGCAAGAAAGTTCCCTGAAGGCAGACAGCTGCCTCAGGGAGCTGCAGACTTGAATATGCTAAGACAAAGGTTTAAAAAGCTGCAAAAAAAATGTCGATGCATCATAATCAGTCACCTGAAAATGTAGCTGTTAAAAACGCTGTCCACAGATATTTATTTTTATTTTATTTCATAACGGAAATTTTACCCAGCCATTGGATATTGTTTGTGAAAAATGCAAAGGCCGCCTGGCCGATTTGCCCATCTGCCAACTATAAGTTTGGACGGGACATGAAAAATCAGAGCCAACTGCAGTGTTTATGGGCTTAATTGTTCTCTTAATTGTCGGCGGGTGCTGAGCAAATTATCACGCGAGTGCGCGATGAAGTCAAGATGCTTGCCCATCATCCTCTCACACGATTTTATGCCTTATAGGGTTGGGCATGTGCCCGCCTGCAGGATGTAAATTTCAGCCCTATGGTCAGAAAGTTGTCACGTTGTTTTATGAGGAACAGAGTGTCATAAAATTCAAACTGAAACGTTGAGAGAGAAATATGTAACTTTTACTGAAAGAGAGGTTGCAATATCTAAAATTATTTGCCCATTGATTTAACTGAGCACTGTTCATTTAGTGGCAGCCTCCAGTAAGGTTGTCCCATGTGGTTTACTCCCATGAACTTCTGAAAAATGTCAAGAAATATTACATTAATGGTGAATAAATAAACCCTTTAAATATTAAATATTCAATACAGTTTTGAAGTAATAGACTCATTTTTTGCCATACCTTTGAAGAATACATCTTGTGTTGTTATGATCTCCATTGAGACTGATAACTTTTAAGAAGGGATGAATTTCCCAAATGACCAAAGGAAATAAACCAAAGACAAGATTTCACTTTTTAAGACTTTTACTGGAACAACCAAACTAAAATCAACATAAGTCAAACAAGAACTAATGGGCAACTAATGCACCAAACTAAAGGAACACTACCGAAATATGTCGCACAACACACTTTTACGCAAGGCCATGCTTCTGGCTAATACATGGCATTACAGGAACAGTCTCACAGTCATTCTCAGCTCACCAGCAGAGGTTCACTTCTCCCTACCATGCCAGGTCAACACTTTTTTCCACTGATCCTAGGTTTTCCCAAATACAATTAACACCAATGAGGCACACCTTAATGACTCTCCATTCCTTAAACGTTCAAGAGCCCCATATGTTCTGTTCCCTTTCATTTGAACAGAAACCAAATTTTCCTCAGCATCCTGCTTGGCCACTAAGACAAGAAAACAGTTCCCCCATCTTCCCACAGCAGAAGCACCTTTTTCTCTGCATCTCAAACAACACCTGCCCCATTTCTGTGAAATACCATGAAAATACGTTAAAACTGTCACCCTCTACCCTAATAGTTTACATGAATACTTAAGCCTGTCAATCAAAACTATATCTAATGACAGTAGATTATACAACTGAAGCATCTGTGAACATCAAAGCATTACTTTTGCACTGCCAAAATTCCATCTGAAACATATTTGAAAATTACTTACTCTTGATTAATATAAATGCTGGAAAAAGCTTCCATTTTCTTAGTGAATTTAAACACTGGACTACAAGACTGTTTGACTATGATATACATCATCAGACCTGCAAGTTGTCAGTTTTTGGCAGCGACACATTCAATTTGAATTTAAGCTATTCTGGTGCATAGCATGTATGGAAATAAAAGTTGAAATATAATAACATAAATCAAAATATTTGAATGGGTTTCCAATCTTTGCTACTCTTCTTAACTATAAACCTGTCTCCTCTCATTTCCTCAATATTGACACTCTTGCATTCAGAACAGACTATCAAATCATGATCTGTTGCAAGCAGAACATAGGCTAATAAATCTGTGAGTGGCCATTAGACAATGGTTTAGTGCAATCTGTAAAGCTTAAAGTGGTTTGCAAAACACAAAAACAAAAAAAAAAACACATCACTGACTATTTTTAGCCTAGAAAAGCTGCTGAACATGAAATTAGAGATCTATTGCTGGAGATGAGCATCGTATTTCCATAAGGTCAACATTTCAGAGGCTTTTTTCTCAAGTTTTTTTTCCATTTCATCTACCACATCTCTCCTCCCCTGAGTTGAGCAAAGTAAACTAGGCCTGCGTGGGGCTTAGACCCCTCCCACCTACACCTAAAGGAACATTCACACACAGAAATTGAACTGAGAATGAACCACTTCTAAGTTTGCTTGTGTTTGGAAATTCCATTCATACAGGCATCTCAGGAATACCGGCTGAATTCTTTGGGATTCCTTTGGTGGTAATGTCACAAAAGTACCTGCACTAAATATATTAACCTTTTCAGGCATTTTATTTACATTATTTCAGGGGCTGCAAGAAATTGAGGAATGAATTCTTGTATTGGCAAAAGCATTTTCACCCTTACTGTGTTGAATGATGCTCTTAGGGGTTTCAGCTGCAGAAAATCATGTTTACACAGAGAACTGTAGTTTGAGTTGGAAACTGTGAGTTGCTTGGGTCTGCACAATTGAGTGTGGAGATTGACTTGACCTGCCATGGTCCATGTTTACACACTGCTTCACTGTAATCTACTTCACAGCGATGCTAAAGGTGATCACCCTGAATTCCCTTGGGAATGCCAGTGAAACATACCAGAAAAACGCAGGTGCCCAGAAATGCTGGTTCTTCGCTAACATCAAGAGTTTCAGTTAATCTCATATGAGGTGAAGCCTCTGCCCACTCCTTACCTTGCCAAAGCGGCCAAAGAAATGGAGCCAGAAAGTGGTGCCTCCAGACATTGGAAATCCTCACTTCTCTGGCTCAGAAGGGATCTGGTATGCCGAGAGAAGTGAGATATTTTAACCTGTAGAGAGCATAAAGGAGCCCCTAAGAACTTTTTAAAGAAATCCTTACATAGTGAACTGATGGGGAGTTAACATGAGCTCTTGAGAGGGGGAACTGGACACCTCCGCATGTGAATGCACAGTGGTTGGGTTTCCTGTCTGTATGCTAAGGCAGGTGTTGAGGATGCATTTGCTTGTTCAATGCAAACGAGGTGTCCTCCCGCTGACCCGACAAACTCAGTTGGGGTCAATGCTGGAGGGTATCCTATGGGATGTGTAGTGGGTGGGAAAGTAGCCCGTGGATTTTCTGCTTTTTTGAATGCCGCTGATTAAAGAGAATATTACAGTTAAGGAGCGAGCAAAAGTCCCCACTTAAAAAAGAAACAATCCAGGGATACGTGACTTTATGACTTGGAGTCAAGTTTTCTATCAAGTTGTTTTTTTTTACAGTGTTTAAAATATTTAGATTCTTGTTGCACATCCTTCAATTTTGTTACAAAATCTTGCCAAGCACTGAGAACTCTGTATTTAATTAAAACAAAGTTATTTACAAGCACTGCACAGATATGCTTTGTATCTCTTGGGATCATTTAGCTGGTTAATTTAGACAGTTAAGGAGACAAATGTAGAACCTGTCTCCTCTCTTTCCACAATTCTGTAAACATAATCCTAAATTGATTTAGAACCTAATATATCAGTACTGAATAAAAAATTAATTAGATTGGCTCCATTGCTGGAGTCAACATGTATCGCCATAATGTCCACTTGATCCTGTTCCTGTTGAGGTACGAGCAGGAAAGTGCTTCTTTAAAAGGTCAGCTGGAGTCAGATGATCTCCCAGGCCCCCAGGGAAAATTGAGTATGAATCTTGCTGGAAGTGGACAATTAAGGGCAATTGCTAAAGGCATTGAATTCTTTAAAAAGCAAAGGATAGGAAATAGGTATTGATAAAAAGAAATACATATTTATGTAAAACATGTTCACGACACTCTTAGTTTTTAACAATTAGCACTTTACTGAAAATAAAAGCTCTGGAAATATTTTTCTCCGTCGCTGATTTGAGATTAAAAATCTGGCAGGAGCACATAAAGGGCGATTGGGCCCTGCTTTCCTCGACCAAAACTGCTCGCCATTCTATAGTGAAATCCATACTTCGAGAAATAAATTCCAATGCTATGGTAGCATTTTTACTTAATTTGCTGACCTGTGAAGCTGCTTTCAATAACTTGTTCACCTGTATCCCTGGAACTCTTTGCTCTTCTTCCCCAATCCATTTACTTTCTAAGATGTAGGTGCCGTTTCTCTTTTTCCCTAAAAAAAGTGCATACTTCCCATTTATCCATGTTAAAGTTCATTTGCCAATTAACCACCCAGGCAGCAAGTTCTCTAATGTATTCTGTCATCAGACTGCTTCATTCCCCAGAAGATGGAAAGTTTCAGCTTTGACAATGCACTGCTCATCATTTAGTTGGTCTTTGGGCTTTAGATGTGGCTTTTGCGGCAAGCTAGTACAGTTGCATGGATGTCCTTAGTGTAGATTTTGCTCTTGTACAGCCTTTTGTAACCTGTCAAAAAATTGTGAGCAGAGCCAATCATGTGCATGGCCAAATATGCATGGTGAGTGAATGTCCTGCTATTTAATGAATTTCACTTTAAACCTGAGATATCAATTCAGCTTCCTTACTTTCCAAATTCTCCTGAACACATATGGGCTAAATTATCCCCCCCGTCGAGGGGGAAGTTGATGGGCGGGCGCATGCAGGCATGCTTCCAACCGGTGTGCCTGATCAGTGGCGCGGCACCATTTTACGTGGATGGGCCAATTAAGGCCCGCCCAGTGTGATGTCTGCAGGGAAGCATATGCACTCCCTGTGTGGGTGGGGGGAATCCCAAAGCTGAGAGTGTGCTCTTTCGCGCATACGCACGAAGGAACGTACTCATCTCCCTGAGGCTAAATGCTGCCTCATGGAGATCAGCTCTATGTGCAAAAATATTAAAAATAGAAAAAAAAATTTCCCTTACATGTACCCTCATGTGACAATGTCACATGAGTTGGGACATGTTCATAATTTCCAACAAAACTTTATTAAAATTTTTAAAACCCTACATGAAACCTCATCCCGCCTGTGGATGAGGTTTCATGTTTTTTTCTATTTGCCACTGGAGCTCCTGGCCTGCCCGCCAACCTTAAGGTCGGACAGGTAAGTCCACTATTTACTTTAATTGATCTGTCAATGGCCTCATTTGGATATTGACAGGTCGGCAGGTGCGCAGCTGATTTTGCCGTGCCCCCGCCTTCCTGAAAATTAAAATGGGGCATGGTGACATCTGGAGTTCCGCCCGACGCCACCGTGCGTCATTTTACGCATCGGCGAGTGGGCCCTGCCCCTGCTCCCTGACAATAAAATCCAGTCCATAAAGCTGCCTTCGTACTCTGGCTGTCATCACAAAATTATATGTACCACTGGGTAATGTTTCTGTTATATTTTTTATTTTGTTGTTGACGTCCACACTAAAAAACAGCATCAACAACACCAAAAAACAGGATTGGGAGTATTTTGATATCTGGGCCGTAGTGTTCTACATCTGTGTCTATAATTGAACAGGTAGCATGATGTAAAACGATGAATTATAGTAATGTACTGGGTCTCTGGCTGCACATAGAGCTGATCTCCATGAGGCAGCATTTAGCCTCAGGGAGATGAGTGCGTTCCTACGTGCGCATGTGCGAAAGAGCACACTCTCAGCTTTGGGATTCCCCCCGCCCACACAGGGAGTGCATATGCTTCCCTGCAGACATCACACTGGGCGGGCCTTAATTGGCCCATCCACGTAAAATGGTGCCGCGCCTCTGATCAGGCACACCGGTTGGAAGCATGCCTGCATGCGCCCGCCCATCAACTTCCCCCTCAACGGGGGGGATAATTTAGCCCATATGTGTTCAGAAGAATTTGGAAAGTAAGGAAGCTGGCTGTCATTTCTTGCAGTGCTGGGCATTAAATGGGAATTCACTTCTGCTCCTAAAGAAACAGACTGAAACTGTGGTGGCTGAGTTAGGAGGTGCATGTTTGTAATGTGGACCTCTATGAATAAACGCTTATAAAAGTGTATAATGATTGGCTCCTGTTTTATCCTTCACTTCCTGGCTCTCTGGAGGACAACACTATTCACAATGTTCTAACCAATGTATATTCCCCAACTGATATCACTAAAGGAGATTTTCTGTCATTATTATGTTCCTCTTTGTGGGACCTTGCTGTGTGCAAATTGGCTGCTGCATTACCTACAACAGAACAGTGACAACACTACCAAAGTGCTTAATTAGTTGTAAAGAGCCTTGGGACAACCTGAGGTTGTGAAAAGCACTTTATAAATTCAGCTTGTGACACAAGAAACAATAGAAGGTATTTCATTTCTGGCAAAACTCTTATCTAACCTTCACCGAGCAAACTTAATTAAGTCAAAGAAAATTCTGTACAACTAAGGTCAGGCCACTGCAGTGGACTCCACCTAGCTGAAACAAATTAGAGGAATAACCACCTGAAGGAATACATTTTATTGCTCTTGTTGTTCAACTTGATTTATGAGATTCCTGAAATTAATAGACATTTTTCCTGACAGGCAGTGTTTCTCATATCATGCCGTATCGTGTGCATTTGATCAACGTGATCAATATTTTAATTCCAAAAACATTTCACCAAAAATAATTCTTTCGCCTGTGTGAAATGCCATTCCTTTTGTCTGTATCAATGTATGTTCCTTTCACAGGCCAGCAAGGAGGTTGTATTCAATCACTAGGAATGTAATATTGACAAAAAAGAGGTTTCCATTTTCTATCTATTCAGCATTTTTCAATTATTATGTTGCACATGTGTTATTGATAGAGACAAAGTCATAGAAGGACTTCATTATTGTACCTATCTTTTCAGTGTTATCTGAGATCATTTAAAAGCAAGACTAATACATGAGCAAATAAAAGAAGATGGATTTAACCTTTACAAAGGTCATAGCTTTGATGCCTGAGCCTGAAAATGACTTAGGTCATAGATCGACTCTCCGTACATGTTGTTTATGGGCATGAATTATTTAGTGATGCCAGTATAATTCAGAAATCTGACATTCTCAAGCACCCCATTAGCGGTTAACATCCCATCCCCTTGGGGATGAGTTTCTTTCCTTCAACTCAACAAAGGCAGCGAGGTGTTAACTGAGACACAAGGCCATTATTCCATGCTCATTGATACACTTGTATTACATCCATGACATTATCATTCACCTTTTCGACTATATAGAAGCACTTACATTAAATCGGATCAAAGAAGTTTACTCTGAGGATTTGCATCAGCAAACTCCTATCCTCTGAAATGAAAAATGTATCACCATTTAAATAAAGGTTGAATCGAGCATGGGTTTCACTTGCCTACACTTGCATTGGAATGCTAAAAGAACCTGATATTCTCAATGAGCCACAAGTCACAAGACCCTTATTTCTCCCTTGTAGGGGAAGTTTACATACAACATGTTGACCAGAGGAGGTCAAGACAACCTGTAAATCTGTTCCTCTCTGGATAAAAGCATACAGACTATCAGTGGTCAGGGGAAATTCTCAGCCATGGTGACTGGCAATGTTGGAGGAGACGTTGTACAGGGTTTCTTCACACCTTATCCTCTTATTCTCTTCTCGTTTCTATCTCACCCTACAATTCTGCATGGAAAACAAAAGCTGCATCCTCTCAGATCCCTCTGCTTTTCCGTCACACTAAAACTTAAACCATTTCCCTCATTTTCATAAAACACAAACAGAAAATATCAGAAGTACTCTGTGGTTCAGGCAACTTCTGTGGAGAGAAACCGAGTTAATGTGCCGAATTCTATTGGCTGAGTGCAGACTCTGATAATGGGTGGACAAGTAAGTTTTGAGCGTGCACTTGCTGGCAGCAGGACCTGCTCGGCAATTTTACCACAGTTCCAACTAAAGGGGTTGGGCAGGCTCCTGATGCTGCAGCCCAATCACAGGCCCAGCAGCTCTGAATCCTCAGCAGTGTCACCAGCAGAGATGGTGACTGCTGAGGTATGTAGGAGACCTTGGGATCAAAGGTGTGATGGAATACTCCCCACTTGCCCAGATGAGTGCAGCTCCAACAACACTCAAGAAGCTTGACACCATTCAAGACAAAGCAGTCCGCTTGATCCACAAACATTCACTCCCTCCACCACTGACGCACAGTAGCAGCAGTGCGTACCACCTACAAGATGCACTGCAGGAATTCATCAAGGCTCCTTCGACAGCACCTTCCAAACCTGTGACCACTACCATCTAGTAGGACAAGGGCAGCAGCTAGATGGGAACATGACCACCTAGAAGTTCCCCTTCAAGTCATTCACCATCCTAACCTGGAAATATATCGCCGTTCCTTCACTGTCGCTGGGTCAACATCCTGGAACTCTCTAACAGCACTGTGGGTGTACCTACACCACATGGACTGCAGCGGTTCAAGAAGGCAGCTCACCACCACCTTCTCAAGGGCAACCAGTGATGGGCAATAAATGCTGGCCCAGCCAGTGAAGCCCACATCCTGTGAATGAATAAAAAAAAGTAAAAAATTAAAATTCATGGGGCTGAGATTCCCTCCGGGAGGATGGTGGAGCACAGTGGGTGCTACATCCCCTGCCTGTGGCCCCTCCTTTGGCTCATGAGGCTTTCTCTATGCTCAAAGCTGCCTTTGGGAAGCCGCCTCCATTTAGCTGGCGGGCAACCCCCCTGGTAGAAGTCGCCCTGCCAATGGTAAAATGCTCATGGCACAGTAAAATAGCCTTTAATAGGGCCTTTGATTATGGAAATTGGCTGCATTCTTCCTTGTGCCAGGCAACCTGTTAAATTTGTTCTCATGCCAGTAAAATGCCCCGATGGCAGGGAGCAAATCCAACCCTGCTCCCTGAAATATTACCAGCCACCCCCACAACCCTGCTTTTCTTCCTGTCTCCTTGGGGGCAGTTAGAATTTAGCTCAACAGTTCAGGCTGATGACCTTTTGTCCGACTTTGAAAAAGATAGAGATGACTTTACACTTGCATTTTGCTTTTCATTTGCTTTCATTTCAGGTGCTGAAAATCTGAACACTCAGGTGTCACTTCAGGTGGAAGAGGTCAGCCTTCCTGAAGATGCAGCATCACTTGATCTGATCAGCTCAGAGACTGCAGCCATGCATTTAAAGAGTAGATTAGAGGAGGGGCTTCATGTGGTGACTCACCAGGGGAAAGTGTGCAGAGACTAAGGCAGTGGAATCAGATGGTACAAATGCAAGTTCGCAGGAGGACAAGAGCACATAGTAGATATTGTAGATATTGATGTCAAGGGACCAGATGTTGATACCGAGGACTTAGTATATCTAAGATGGCTGATAGGCATATGCCATGAAATATTAGATGCACTGGGAAGCATGCATATATGCAATGAATGAGAACTTGAAGTTGTCCAGTTCCAGCCTTTTGGGTTTCTATGCAAGGCATGAATCACTGGAGTGCTGCTTTGTGTGCATTAGAGTGCTTAAATTGAAGTCCGGTGAGTGAAGGAGTTCAGTGAATAGGGAAGGAAGTGATTCTTTAATTTTCTACCTCTCACCAGCTTCCAGTAGCTGGTGCTTACTTCATTACAGGGGAAGCCTATAAAGTAGCAGGAGTTTGGAGGGAGAAAGCCCTTATAGCAGAGAACTGAGAGAGCTGGGAGCTTACAGATTAAATCTAAAAGTGGTATCATAGTAGTCCTGTAAGTTATAAAAACAGAAAATGCTGGAAAACCTCAGCAGGTCTGGTAGCATCTGTGGAGAGACAAACAGAGTTAACGTTTTGAGTCTGTATGACTCTTTCTCAGAGCATTCAGAGTCTTGTAATTTGATTGGTTGTTAAGTATAGGCTTCTGGACTCGGCACAGAGGAGATGCTTGGTGAGTTACAGGTGAGTTATAAAATTATACCATTCCATAATAAATACTTTATATGGGGTAAAATTTTTAGCTCAACAGGCAGGCATGCACCTGACCCAACCGAGTGTTAAATGATGCACGATGATGTTGGGCGTGCATCCTGATGTCATCGTGCACACGTCTGATATTTTGGTAGGCGCGTGTGTGCCGGAGTCGGCAGCATGCCCAGTGACAATTAAAAGGCCTATTAAGGCCATTAAAACATTAATTGAAATAAATTTTTCACTGCCCATTCACCTTCACAGTTGGCGGGTAGGCGAAAAGGCCAAGCAGCCTTTGCACTTTTCTGGAAACCTCATCCATGGGTGGGATGAGGTTTCCAGAAGCAAATAAAAATCAAATAGAAACTTTATTTTTTCATTAATAACATGTCCCTGATCATGTGACTGTCACATGAGGGGACATGTTTCATAATATTTATAAAATCTTATAAAAAGGTGGGCAGGGCCCACCTCCATTGACTGGCACATTGGCCCAGTGCTATTTATGGTTGTTAGGCTATCCATCTAGTCCTTACCCCTCACTTCCCTCACACTCCCACCCACCCGCATGCCCCCTCCATTTCCTCCTTTGCCTCCTGATATCCCCATGCCTCTTATGCCCCCTCATATACCCCAAACCCCTCCATGCCCCCTCATATATCCTATGTCACCTTCCATCCTCCCTGGCTCCCATGCATCCTCCATGCCCACTTTCTCTGGATCCACTGGGTACTCATGAGCCTTATAAAAACACTGTTAAGTCTTTGAAATTCTCATGAAATTTAAAAAAAACAGGCATTCAACATTCTCTTTGAAAAAAAAATCTGTTTACAATCTCATAAAGTTGTCAATCAAGCATAGCCAGTGAAAGTCCCATTAAAGAAACCTTTCATTGTTTCCAAATGAATACATAGGTGTTGAAAAACCACTTCAAAGGGTAATCAAGTTATTACAAGGTAATGAAACTGTCAATCAAACAAAACAGTCCCTTTTGCAACTGTGTAAACAGCCTCCCACAGGACTGAATGCATTAATCAGTCTTTGAGATCAGCCAAGCATTCATAATTACCCTTGAGATGGTGGTGATGAGCCGACTTATTGAGCTGGTGCAGTCCATGCCTATCTGGAGCTGCTTAAATAGCATCACTGCAGAATCATTACTGCCTGTTAGCTGAATGAGTTTATCATGTGGCAAGTCAGGCACAGGGTCAGATGAATTTTACCAAACAGACCTGCAACAATATTGAGAGTATACGCAGAATGTCTACGATGGAGCCTGTTGTAATATGGTGGGTGCTGCAATTCCAACTCAGAATTAGTTTATGCTACCATATTGGACTCCTTGGTGACACAGTATGATTAACTTTCTAGGCCGAAATGTTCTACTCAAATATTAATTTGATAGTCACTTGTATGAAATAAATAGAGTCTCCAGTGGAGATTGTGAAAAGCGGTGAAACAGCATCTATCAAAATAGAAGCAAGGTAAGTTAGTGGAATAGTGACTGAAGGCCCTCTCACTGACTGAGTGTAAGTTAAATTTAGAAACATTAGGATCCACACCTGGAAGCATTGGTTTATAGCATTAATTCAGAGACATTTTGATCTGGCTGCAAATACAAAAAAACTGCTTTAAGATATCACCAAGTTAACAACAGGCAAAGTGGAAGTGTTAGGAGGAGTCCCAAGTGAGAAGTGTAATGCAAGGTTTAGAGATCCAATCTAGATGTAAAAGGATGTTGAATGATGGCTATCTTCATCATGTATACATAGAGCTCTTGTTGAATTTCATCACAGGACTTCATTAGTTTCTTTAACTCCACTTCTCGGCTGACAACCAGACTGAAGGCTGGCTGGCTGTAAGGTGGGAAAGCCTGCGGTAGAAGGTAGCATCTGGTGACCACAAGGGACAGTCCCTGGCAATCATGAAGATCAGAAATTAGTGGGGTGTAGGGGTTATGGTATATTAGAGAGAAGGGATGGAGGGAGAGATCATGTGCCAGAGGGTGAGGGGTGCTGGGCAGGAGTGGGTAAATTGGATCACAGGGAGGAAAGAAATCGCATTGTGAGTGTTCTGGAGCTTGTGCTGGAGAGAGACCATCAGGTGGGAGTGAGATTGTGCAGGGGGAGAGATTGCGGGGGTGAGTGATGTAAGCTGGGTGTTGGGGGGCAGATTGGGGAGAAAGGACACCCTCCACCTCCTCTGGATCACAAGCAGTGCTACAAAAACACTTAGCTCCTGGATCTAGCAACTACTGTCTTCCTTCAGCTGCCTGGTTCCTGAGCTATGGAAAAGCTGGCCAGCAGTTATTAAACCTAGTGTGTTTGTAAAATGTGAGGCATGCTGTCTCTTAAATATGATAATTATTGACACGCTTCTCAAGGGTGGGTTACTAGTCTAACTCTAGAAAACATTCCTGACAGATTGTAATCGGGTTCCCATTTTTTATAATTTAATAAACCTCCACCCCAACGCCCACCAACACTCTCCCATTCATCCTGGGGAGGGGGTGTTAAAATTATCCTACTAACATCTGGCCCCAATAAATACATTTAATATTACATCATTGGATATGACTGCTGATGTCTTCTTATGTTACAATTTAATAAATAATCTCTTCCGAATATCTGCAGTTTTCAAAAGAGTTCCATTGATCACATAGGGAAGTAGGAATGGACTTTTTACTGAAATCATATTATACCTACGCTATGATTAAAATTAGAAAAGGATACAGAACAGCAGCCACTTGGTCCATCGTGCCTCTTTGTGAAAAATCCAGTTAGTCCCACTCCCCTGCTCTTTCTGTAAACACCACAATTCCTTCTCCTTCAAATGTTTATCAATTCTACTTTGAAAGTTACGATTGAATCTACTTTCAGGCAGTACATTCTGGGTCACAACAAACAGTTGCATAAAATCTTTTTCCTCAATCCATCTCTGGTTCTTTCGCCAATTACCTTCAATCTGTTTCCTTTGGTCACTAGCCCTTCTGCCATTGGAAACAGTTTCTCTTTATTCCTCTATTAAAACCCTTTCCACACCTGTATCCAATGTCCTTTCTCAGCTCTAAAGAGAACAAACCCAGTATCTCTAGGTTCACCACTTAACTGAAGTCTTTCATCAGAGAATGGTACCATTCTCTGCATCTTCCCAAAGGCCTTGACATTTCTTCCTGAAATGTAGTGCACGGAAATGAACACAATGGCCTGGATTTTCTGGCCCTGTCATGCAGGACCCACCGCCGTAGATTTGATGGCCCAACCAATAGTCCAATGACTTTTGGCAGTACTGGATGATGTCGACAGTGGGTGGGGCTGGAAAATCCCACCCAATATTCCAATTAAGGCCTAACCAGTGCTTTTTAAAGGTTTAGTATAACTTTTTTTGCTTGTGTACTTTATTCTGCTATTTAGAAAGCATGATCCCTTTTTAACTGCCTTCTCAGCTTGTCTTACTACCTCCAAGGGCTTGAAAACATACACTCACAGATCTCTGTGTTCTTGCACCCTCTTTAAAATTATACAATTTAATTTATATTCCTCTCCGCAATACTTCTACCAAAAGGCAGAGAAAGAATAGAAACCAAATTGTACAATTTCAAAGAGGAGGAGGGAGAAGAGAAGGAGAAGGAGAACTAGGGGGGAGCACCAGACGTCCACACTCAGGAAGGATGATCGCTACAATTTAATTGAAGAGGGTTTTTTTGAGAGCACTTGTTTGCATATGATGTAAGTACCTCCCATAATTTAGGATCCATCAGAAATTCACAATCTGCACTCAAGTGAAGAAGAAAACTTTGCAAGGCTGTGGGAAAAGGCAATAGCGTGGCACTAGGTGCATGGCACTTGCAGAGAGCTGGCATAGACAGGATGGGCCAAATGGCCTCCTTCTGTGTTGCAACCATTCTATGATGTTGTGATCCTCTGATTGAATTTGTTCAATCCCTCTGCATGAATGCCAAAATAAAAATGACCGCTGATACCACTACTACACAATTTCCATCATCACATTATCTACATCACGAACAAACAATGACAATGTTACACAAAGAATGTTTACAAATGCTAAACTATTCATCTTGGTGTATATCCTTGTGGCTATCTATTAATGGTTCTGGTAATCTAATGCTGCTACAAAGTGCAGCTCTAATGGCAGCAGAAGGAAAGGTGGATGGTTGCTCAGAATCTGAAGAGACCAGTTCAGATATTCTGCTATGAGAAGGCATGGATCATGCTGCCCCTGCCTCAGACTGCATCATGTCAGCATGGGCTTCAGTAGTCCAGCTGCCTGGCTGACAGGAAATGACCAGAGCAATGGTGCACAGACTGCGGAAGGAGCAGTAACTCTGGCATCCGGAGAAGGTCAGTCATTTCCTGCTCTATGATTCCAGTGCCACTGGTAACCTGGTGGAGGACAGATCTCTACTCATCAGAGACGATCTGCAAGACCCTTTTGACTGATGAGTCTAGAGCCACCAATGATGGCTGCCTAAGTGTCTATTGAAGCTGTTTGCCAATCCAGGGAAGATGCAAGTGATACAATAGAAGCTGCTTGGGCCTCCATTATAGCATTTTGTCATTCCATGCAAACTGCAATGGTTACATTGGAATGTGTGAACTCAGTCACCAGGCACTGCACGATGCCAGGCTGCACAGGTCACTGGCTGGAATTGACCAGCCTGCCCACAGTGGAGAAGGTGGGATCCAGGATTTGTGTTATGTACACAGGGGAGACAGACTTCTCTATTCCTCGAACCATGAACTATAATCTTACAGGCAGGTTCTTCATTTCACCAAGCAATAATTGTCAGACCAATCAGTGTTCTCCTGAGCAAAAATAAAAATACCTGGAAAAACTCAGCAGGTCTGGCAGCATCTGCGGAGAGGAACACAGTTAACATTTTGAGTCCATATGACTCTTCAACAGAACTAAGGAAAAATAGAAAAGAGGTGAAATATAAGCTGGTTTAAGGGGGGGGGGGGGGGTGGGTGGTAGAGCTGTATAGAGGGTCAGTGATAAGTTGAGATAGCCAAAAGATGTCTTAGACAAAAGAACAAAGAGATGTTGAAGGCGGTGATATCATCTAAGGAATGTGCTAATTAAGGATAGAAAGCAGGACAAGCAAGGTACAGATAGCCCTAGTGGGGATGGGGTGGGTTGAAGGGATTGAAATGGGCTAAAAGGTTGAGATAAAACAATAGATGGAAATACATTTAAAAATATTGGAAATAGGTGGGAAAAGAAAAATCTATATAAATTATTGGAAAAAAGGCGGGGGGGGATTGGAAAGGGGGTGGGGAAGGAGGAGATAGTTCATGGTCTAAAATTGTTGCACTCTATATTCAGTCCGGAAGGCTGTAAAGTGCCTAGTCGGAAGATGAGGTGCTGTTCCTCAACTGAACTGAGGACTTTGCCCTGTGAGGTTCTCATCTGACTGCTCTACGGTAGAGCCACCAGGTAGCCTTGTCCACCTGGATATGTGACATGTGTGATGTCCCTTCCACCCTACATGAAATTAAAGTTGCCGTGGTCCTAGAGGACCATAGGCTGCTCTCTCACTAGAAAGAGAGACGACTGGTGGTGAGTTTAACCTGAGGGTCACCAGACCTCAGGTGAGGTGTGAGGTTGAGAAGGCAGGGCCTTCTTGGCTGACCTCAGCTGGTACAGGAATTGAATCCATGCTATTGGCGTCACTCTGCATCACAAACCAGCTGTCCAGTCAACTGAGCTAGCCAACCCCCATGGCAGCTGCACTCTAGTGCATGGTTTATCACACTGTGAAGATTCCTCTTCTAACCCGGCCTCTTAGGTTATGCATGGTGCTAGTCTTTGAGTTGGTGCCTATGACAGTGGTCACCATCGATGCATTGCTTTCTTTTTTCCCTTCTTTCTCCTCCTCCTCCTTTTGCTCTGGTGGATGGGGAAAGTAGGACAAGATCTCATCTTGTAATTGCTTTGGGGGATTGAGGTCTATTTTGCTCCTGGAAGCCTGCAGTGATAAAGCTAAAAGGGATAGGGTGCAATCACTATAGAACAGTGTTCTTCATTGCAAGGCCCACGAGCCAGTGGCAGCTCCCATCAACGCTAAGTGCACCTCCCCGAGGTGCGGAGCTCCAGCACCTCCAACTAGGGCCTGACTAGCAGAGTGCCGGGCCCAGGGAGGAGAGGCTGGCTGTGAGGTCTGTGAGTGAGCCACTGTGGAGTGGAGCCCCAGGTTGTGTGGTGGGAGGGGGGGGTGGTTGACTGCTGAGTATGTGTGTGGGAGTGAAAGTGTTTGTGTGTGTGCATGCGCGGAGAGTAAGCGAGTGTGTACATGGGAGTGAGAAAGTGATTGAGTGTGTGTGCGTGTGTGAGGTTGAGAGAGTGACTATGTGTGTGCGTGTGTGTGTGTCTTTGGGGGTGGGCAGTGAGAGAGTGAGTGAGTGTGTGTGGGAGTGAGAGAGTTAGTGACTCTGTGTGTTTTTTGCTAAAGTGGCCCTTGCTTGAAAAATAGTGAAGATCACTGCTCCAGAAAGATGCTTGTGATGAGATGACATAGAGCTTGGGAGTGAGGCTAAGGTTTTGGGTGTTAGGGCTTCAGAAACAGTTGTGCATCTGTAAGGAAGCTGGAGCAACCACATGCTTATAGGCACATGCTTCCTGCTCTGCCACCAGCCACAGCGTCCATCATTCTTGTCCTAATCATGGCCTGCACTGCTTTCTCAAGGGGAGTGACTTTTTAAAAATTAATTTAGAGCATGTGGGCATAGCTGGCTGGGCCAGCATTCATTGCCCTTGAGAAAGTGGCAGTGAGCTGCCTTCTTGAACCGCTGCAGTCCCTGTGGTGTAGGTACATCCACAGTGCTGCTAGGGAGGGAGTTCCAGGATTTTGTCCTAGTGACAGTAAAGGAACAGTGATATATTTCCAAGTCAGGATGGTGAATGGTTTGAAGAGGAACTTGCAGGAGGTGGTGTTCCCATGCATTTGCTGCCCTTGTCCTTCTAGATGGCAGTGGTCATGGGTTTGGAAGGTGCTACCTTAGGGGCCTTGGTGAGTTCCTGCTTGCATCTTGTAGAGGTACACACTGCTGCTACTGTGCGTCGGTGGTGGAGGGAGTGAATGTTTGCGGAGGGGTGCCAATCAAGCAGATGGCTTTGCCCTGGATGGTGTTGAGCTTCTTGAGTGTAGTTGGAACTGGATTCATCCAGGTAAGTGAGGAGTATTCCATCACATTCCTGACTTGTGCCTTACAGATGCTGGACAAGCTTTGGGGAGCCAGGAGGTGAGTTACTTGCCGCAGAATTCCTAGCCTCTGACCTGCTCTTGTAGCCACAGTATTTTTATGGCTAGCTGTTATGATCCTAGCTGATGTTACTATTGGAAAAGCCAAATCCCATGGTGAAACCCGGCTTACTAGATCCTAACTTTTATTTTTTGTTTAGAAACACGGAGGGTAGCTACTGAACAGAATTAGCTGGTGAACCTTTAACAAAAGAGTAAGACATTTATTAAATAAGAAAAGATGAACAATATTACAATACTCCTTCACCCACAACTATACCTTTACTGATATTATAGATTTGTAAGGATAACATAAGTTACAAAAGCTACCTTATACTCTAATGTTCACAGTAAACATACAGTCCATGTAAACCAATAGGTGACCTGTGGTAGATGCACCAGTCTCTGAAACCAAGTGACGAATGACACCTCAAACTGATGCTATGGATCTCTCAACTGCCCCCAGACGCTTGTCACATCATGAGCCAACCGGTCTCACTGAACTCCTTCTTTCACATGGGGGTTTCCAATCTCACTCTTGAAGAACCCACTTTGGAATCTTCTCCAAAATAATGCTTTCTCTCGCATACCTTTCACAAGTGTCCTCTTCCAGGGTTTCAAACTCTCCTTCCATTGTTCCTCTCCCCTGGATCACCAGGTGCATTCGAGCTTTGCCTTCCACGCACTCTCTCTCAGATATTCAGCTGCGCCAACAGGACACCACTGTTTCACATGCCCATGTTAAGGAGTTACAGACCTTTAGGAATGTTAGGATTGAGCTTTAGTTTCACTTTAAAAGACGTCTGCATTTTAGTGAGGTTTTACAACACTTGAAGGGAAGTTAAAACAAACATAAGGTAGGAAAACTGGGCAGTTGCCTAGCAACAGGAAGCCCATAGAGAAAAACAGAAAAGTGGTTACAGTTCAGTTTGAAGCAGGTGCCATAAGGAACTGGAACGGCAGAGGGAACTGCAGATCTCGTGGCTTCTTGCAAGCCTATTTTGCTTTAAGTCTTCGTCCTACAGCTTTCTCCTTTTAATCTTGGTGCTTTCCTCCCTGGTCCTTAATTTCATTTCCACTGAACAGGACCTTTTCCAGACACCAATTCTCCCTTTAACCAGAAGGTCTTCTTGGGACCTCTCCTTTCTGTTTCATTCCTTGGCTTTGGGACCTTTTGGCTCTTTTGGGAAATCTGCTCTCTCTGCAGTTCCCTCTGTCGTAAAACCTCATTAAAATGCAGACATCTTTTAAAGTGAAACTAAAACTCAAGTTTCCCCCCCTTTCTTAACACTGATGCAGAAACACAAATTAAACTTAAGCTTAAAGCTAAAACTCATTCCTAACACCCACCAACATACAAATAACTTACTTAAACTACTTAAATTTACTTACTTAAACTATCTCTAGTTCCTAACATAGCCCAGTTCAGTTTCTGGTCAATGGTAACCCCTAGGATGTTGGTAGTGGGGGATTCAGTGATGGCAATGCCATTGAATGCCTCTTGCTTGCATGCTTCCCCTCCCTCGGGCAGGTCCTACTGTTGCCAGTAATGTGTCACATTTTCCTAGAAGAGTAAAAGAGTTAACACCTGCTTTCACCCTTTGGTCAAAGCAATCTTCTTTCTCTTGATGTAATTTAGCCTGTTCAATTCCCTACTACCTCCTCTACCACGACACTGGCAGCAAGAAGATACCTCAGCCATGATCTCAGTCCTTTACTGGTCCCACCCTTCCTTATTTTGTTTAGAAAAGACTTTTAGGTTCCCTTTTATGTTACCCACTAATCTATTCTCATTCACTTTTGAGTTTTCTACCCAAAGGTAGGTCCAACCCACAGCGCCACAATCTCCACCATGGGTTGGACAAGGAGGCAGGTACTGAATCCACCCCAGCTGGGACATCTGTTGGCACCAAACTAGTCCAGCCCAACTGAGCCAACCATCACCCCCACAGAGTTACTGTGGCAACATATACTTTTACATCCATGCTACAGCCTGGAGCTATGGATGGTGATGGTAAAGACTACATTCCTTCCACCACATGACTGAACAGGAATGTCTCCCATTCTTACCACTTTGCCACTGGTGTATGCTGGAAAGATTTACAAGTTGATACTCAACCTGTTTGGCCACGTTATAAATGCACCTTCCTTGGCCATCAAGTCCTGAAGTGGGATTTAAACCCAGAGTTTCTGGCACAGAGGCAGGGATGCTACCCATTGCTCCACAAGACCTCCTTCATTCTTTTTATCTATCTTATTTTATGTTTTTGTGAGACATGGTTGAAGAGCTGTGAGATGTGTCTGAAATATGAGTTCTGCCTGTGAAGGTACAATAGTGGGGGTGTGTGAATATCAGTGTATAGTTAGATGACGTATTCAATGTGTTGGGGTTTCATAATGGTGATAGCGGTGCACTTACAGAGCAGTGTGCTTGTGAGATGGGATCTTAGCCAGTTGTGACAAGTTATTAAATTTCTTGCAGCACTGGAGCCATGTCATGGACCAAGGCTCTTGGCTTTCATCTACTGGGCGATCTCCTTGCATTGGCTGCCCCTGTGGCCTCCTTCCCCCTTGCAGGTAGAAAAGAACACTCCTCCTCCCTACCTCCTCCACCAGGATGTCCAGCAGCATGTCAAAGAACATGGGTGCAGTCTTTCTAGCTTCTTGAGACATCTTTCTGCTTCCAGCTAGCTCACTCCATGCCTACAGTGGAAGTGAGTAAGTGCAGGCAACGTATACAGCTCCAGAAAAGTAGTATCTCATCACCGCTTGAATGCTAAAGCTGCAGTTGTTGTTTCTGGCATCTGCAGGCTCATTTAAATCATGACAATCATCAATTAGCCTGAAAATCAAGTACTAAATTCAGCCTTTTAAATGGACATTTCTTATTAGCACCATGCCCATTTAGCAGCTGTTTTCACCCTTTGGCCAAAATGATATCTTTCCTCTTTATCTATTTTTGTACCATCTAATTTTTCTGCTTCCCCCTCCTTTACTGTGACATTGGCAGCATTTCTTGTTTATGAACAAAGTATTCATTGAATACCTCAGTGATGTCTTGGGTCTGTTACCAACCATCTCCTTCCTTTAATTACTCTTTTACTATTATAAAAGACTTTATAAAAGACTTTTGTCTTTCCTTTTATGTTACCCACTAATCTATTCACATACATTCTCTTTGCCCCTCTTATTCCCTTTACCAGTTCTCCCCTGTATTTTTTGTATTCCTCTTGGTCCTCTACTGAACTACAAACCTGACATTCATCATAAGCCTCCTTTATCTGCTTCATTTTAATCTCTGTATCTTTAGCTCCAGGGAGCTGTAGCTTTGGATGCCCTTCCTTTCCACCTCATGAGAATGTGTCTAGTCTAGTCAGAACTTTCCTTTCTTTATGGGTCTCTCATTGTTCATTTTAGAAATCTTACTTTCATGTATATTCTGATATTATATGCTGCTACAGGTAAAAATACTATAGTTGATGCCAGTCAAGCTGGCACTTATGTTTGTCAACCATCACTTTGAATTCGGTCATTAAACCTACGTTGCACTGCCTTCATGGAGAGGCTTTTACTGTAGCATTAGTTGCTCAAGTGGCTTCTTGCGTTGAACAGTATTTGACTGAATTCTCTGAAGTGCTATGTGGGTGTACAGGTTACAACATGATGCAAGAACTAGATTGACATCAATTATCACCATTAAATCTTTTCGCTTACTGTTTTTTTTCTGTTGTTATTTGCATATAAATCAGTTCTTCTCTATCGATGTTATTGTGGTATAAGATCAGAGTAAAGATATTACTGTTTCAAACACAAGGCTATCACACTGCAGATTGGACCAAACAAACTGAAAACTGAAAAGTAACTTACCCCATTTTTTTGAGGTTGGGGGAATTGCGATTTGCAACATGCACACACCAGATCCACTGGTAGTGGTTGGCATGTAAATTTGATGCACCTACCTCAATACCATGATTGTAGTTTAGGGTTAAGCATCTGCCTCCTGATGGATGCCTATTAAACTGCTGGCTGCCTCTATGTTCAGCAGGGTGGGGGGAGGGGAGGTGGGGGGAGGGAAGGTGGGGGGGTGGTGCAATCAGCATGGGTGGTGCTGCCAGTTTACTCTTATTAAAAGCAGTTTCTCCCTATTAAAGTGAAAATGCACTGAATAATGTTGCTCCAATTTGAAACATGTGAAAGGGAACAGCAGGGCAGAAAGAGGGTTCCAGAGTGATGGATATTGCACAGGAAGCATTAGTGGTGCCTGGGCAAGAGGAGAGGCACCCAATCCACTTCTCTCACACTTTCTCTTCTGGGTTCCTGCTTTCAGATCCCAAGCACTTCTGCCAGCCCAGCCACAGAGCCAAAGGAGGAAGAGAGAGAGAGAAAGAGAGAGCAACAGCATAGCATTGATTAAGAAGTCCTGCCAATTTGCTGGCACTGCACATGCCCTGGAGGTTAGTGTTGGGTTGGGATCAGCACGTGTTGAGTGGGCTGCAGCCAGACCAGTGGTAAATGATTTTTAATTTATCTGTTCACCAGAGGTGAAGGCCACAGATGAGTTCTGCTGGAGAGGATTTGGATGAAGACCTCACTGGAGAACTCTGAGAGCATGCATACTGAGATGCAGGGTGCTTTGGCAGACCTGCCAGATAGCCCCCTAACACTGTCAAGGAGCATGGAGGAGTCTGGTTCCAAGTTGGCAGAGGTCATGACACAGAGCTTACCCTTTCCACAACTTCCCTGCTGTGTTGCAGAACTAGAGGCACTGACACTGCTGCCCCCATATCTGTAGACAGAACATTTAATTGTCTGGCCTCTGAGCAGGCAGCAACACTCTGTGAAAGCCAGGGGCTCACCATAACACCTCAAAAACACTACAGAGCACTTCCAGATACTTTGCAATGGCAGAAGTTCTTCAAAATTACCTTGCTTGCAAGTTTGGTGCCTGTCCCTTTAAATAACTTCAGTGCATCATGCAGTTCAGTGCTTGTCTTTGTAGAATGATGCATGTTCATTGTCCGGACTTGTGGGCTTCAAATTGGGCATTCAGGCAGCACATCATCTGATAAGGTTGTGTGATGTCAGGATAGCGTTACTTCTGGGGTTGGGGATGCCCGTGCAAATGCCCTTCTCGAGCCATAAGACAATAAGATGTAGGAACAGAAGTAGGCCATTTGGACCATCAAGTCTGCTCCACCATTCAATGAAATTATAGCTGACCTATTAATTCTCAACTCCACTTTTCAGCCTTTTCCCCATAGCCCTTGATTCCCTTACTGATTAAAGATCTGTCTGTCTCAGCCTTGAATATACTTAACAACCCAGCCTCTAAAGCCCTCTGTGGTAGAGAATTCCACAGATTGACTACCCCCGAGAGAAGAAATTCCTCCTCATCTCTGTTTTAAGTAGGCGTCCCCTTACTCGGAGATTATGTCCTCTTGTCCGAGATTCTCCCGCAAGAGGAAACAACTTCTCAGCATCTACCATGTCAAGCCCCCTAAGAATCTTATATGTTTCAATAAGGTTGCCTCTCATTCTTCTCAACTCCAATGAATCCAGGCCCAACCAACTCAACCTCTCCTCATAAGAAAATCCCTCCACACCCGGGATCAACTGAGTGAATCTTCTTTGGACTGCCTCCAATGCCAGTATATCCTTCCTTAGATAAGGGGACCAAAACTGTTCGCAGTATTCTAGGTGTGGTCTAATTAGTACCTTGTATAGTTTTAGCAAGACATCCCTATTTTTATACTCCTTCCCCTTTGTAATAAAGGCCAACATTCCATTTGCCTTTTCTATTACCTGCTGAACTTGCATGGGATTCATGCATGAGGGCCCCCAAATCCCTCTGTGCTGCGGCTTTCTGCAGTCTTTCTCTATTTAAATAATATTCAGCGCCTCTATTATTCTTGCCAAAGTGCATAACCTCACATTTTCCCACATTATATTCCATCTGCCAAGTATTTTCCCACTCACTTAACCTGTCTATATCCCTCTGTAGACTCGTTGTGTCATCCTCACCACTTGGCTTCCCACCTATTTTTGTGTCATCTGCAAACTTGGCAAAATACATTCATTTCCCTCATCCAAGCCATTAATATATATTGTAAATAATTGTGGCCTCAGCACTGATCCGTAAAGCACCTCCACTAGTTATAGGTTGCTATCATGAAAATGCACCCCCCGTATCCCAGCCCTCTGTCTTCTATTAGTTAGCCAATCCTCTACCCATGCTAATGTACTACCTCCAAACCAGTAGCCTTATGTGCAGTACCTTATGGAACACCTTCTGGAAATCCAAATATATTACATCTACTGGTTCCCCTTTATCTATCCTGCTTGTTACCTCCTCAAAGAATTCTAATAAATTCATCAGGCATGATTTCTCCTTCATGAAGCCATGCTGACTCTGCTTGATTAGATTATGTATTTCTAAATGCTGTGCTATTACATCCTTTATAATAGACGCTAACATTTTCCCAATGCCGGATGTTAAGCTAACTGGCCTATAGTTACCTGTTTTTTTGTCTCCCTCCCTTTTTGAATCAGGGTGTTACATTGTCAGTTTTCCAATCCTCTGGGACTTTTCCAGAATCTAAGAATTCTTGCAAGATTACTACCAGTGCCGATTACTACTATCTTTGCAGCTACTTCCTTTAATATCCTTGGGATGCAACCTGTGCTTTGAAAGTGGCTGGTGGTGAAGTGAAAGGGTGCTAGGCTCCAACAGTTCTTCAGAGATGAAATTAGAGCCCTGACTTTGCCATCACTTTACCATAACATTGTAGAAGAAATTGAAATTGTCAAAAGGTAGCCAAGTATTTGCCCAGTCAGTTTCTCTGCAGACAGAAGCATTGCCAGTAAGCTTTCTCATGTCAGTTATTTCTGAAAGTTCGATATTATGGATTACTCTGGGGTTTTTCTTTCAGTGTCTAATTTTCTTTGCTGCCTTCCTCTCCCAAAGTCATTGATTACATTCCTGTGGTGGGGTTCCATGGGGAGTAAACACTTTGCACCACTTTATCTAAACCATCATTGTTGATGTGTGAACTTTAACAGTAAGTTCCATTAGAAGGTATCATCACTGGTCTCAATTACACAGATACTATGAGCCTGGATTGCTGTGCAACAGAAAGGAGCACTTTTCTCTGACACAAGAGTGCGGGCTTGACTCTGATGCCCCTGTTACTGGCTGTTTGAATTCAGTTAATTTAGCACAATCCGGGGATTGAACATTAGGTCTTCCCTGGCCTGTTTAGCTCAGAGATGGTAGCTCCAATTTTAACCTAATGGAATGCAATGGACTCCCGATTTTCATCTGGCTCAATCTGTAGCTCCGTTGAGCTCAGGTTAAAATTTTACTCTGAGCCACCACAGGAAGCAGGCCTGAGATTTTTCTATAAATTGAGAAGGCTGTGCGACACAATAAGATTAAAGACAGTAGTAACTAAATGGCGCCAAATTTAAGCTTTAAGAGCTGGTAGATTGTAGAAAGCAAGGATGATTCAGCGAGTATGAGGCTGTTTCAACTATTTGAAGTCCTCAGAAACAATTAGCTGAACATATGGAGGCAGGTCAAGAGGACAGCACCAGAGTCCATCAGTGCTCATGCTCTCCACTAGATGGTGCAACATCATTTACTGCCCATGCTCACTTTGGACAAAAAACAAAAGGGAAATACATCTGGAGCCAATGTCAGCTGAAATGTTGGAAGAGTCCTCCCGCAGTCCATAGAAAAAGGAGTAGACCATTCAGTCCATCGAGCCTGTTCCACCATTCAAATACATCAAAACTGATCTATATTTCAAATTCATTTACTCACCTTTGTTCTTACTCCTTACACACTTGCTTAACCAAAGTCCATGGATCCCAATCTTGAAAATTTCAATTCACCTAGCATCCATACATTTTGGGGGAAAGAATTCCAGATCCTTTGTTTGGAAAAGAGCTTTCCAATTTCACTCATAGTTGGCTGAACTCAAATTTTAAGATTGTGCCTTTTTGTTCTGGATTTTTACATCAGAGAAAATAGTTTCTTCATATCTAGGCTGTTAATTCCCTTTAGAATTTTAAACACCTGGACTACATCACTCGGAATCATCAAAACCCAAGAGAATGCAAGCCAATTTTTTGTAAACTGTTCTTGTTATTTAACCCTTTAAACCCTAGTATCATTCTGGTGAATTTACACAGTTGCCCATCCAATAGTCAATATATCCTTCCTGAAGTTCATTGCCCAAAGCTGAATGCATGACTCCAGATAGAGTCTGCCCAATGTTCCGTACAATGGAAGCATACCTTCCTCATTTGCACTTTTATAGCACCATTCACGGTTTCAGGACATCCCAAAGGACTTTAAAATCAATGAAGTATTTTTAAAGTATAGTCACTACTGCGATGCAGAAAATAAGGCAGTCAATTTATGCATTGCAAGCTCACAAAAACAGCAAGGTGATAATGACCACATAATCTGTTTTTGTGATATTGATGGAGGGATAAATATTGGACAGGACCCCAGGGACAACTTACCCCTTCTCCTTTAAAAAATTCTATTGAATCTTTACATCACCCTGAGAGGGCAAATGAGTTTTGGTTTTATCCTAATGCTTGTGCTCCCTAACCACAGGGCTCTCTGATTCAAGTTAGCTTATTTTTATAGTTCTCAAACTAATTTATTGATCTAAATTAAGTTGTAGGTTGTCATGGAGAAGTTATTGGAGTCTATAATTCTGACCGCACCTTATGAAGTATATATTGGCTTTGGAAAGAGTAAAGCAGATTCACCAGAATTACTATGATCCAAAAGTTAAATAATGAGGTGACATTACATAAACTGGTCTTGTATTCCTTGGAATATACAAGGTTAAGGGGTGATTTGAGTGAAGCTTTACAATTTTGAACAGAATTTATGTAGGAAGGAGAGCATCACATTTCTAAGGTATTAGAATCAGTTCTGAGGCATGCGGGACCTGTAAAAGATGGACGGGTTACACCTTAACAGGACCGACTTGCAGGGTGGTTTGGCAGTGCAATTGGGGAGGGTTTAAACTAGCTTGTCAGGAGATGGGAACCTAAGGCATAGCTCAAACTGAAAGGAAGTAAAACTGGGAAGAGGAAGTAGAAAAGTAGCAAGTGAAATTAGAAGGCAGGGTGAAACAAAGGCAAGTATCAACTAGGCTTAGAATATGGAATAATGTCAAAAAGACAAAGTTAAGCGCATTCTACCTGAATGCACGAAGCAATCGCAACAAGGTCAATTATTTAAATTGGGTATGATTAATTGCCATTACGGAACATGGCTATCGGGTGACCAAGACTGGGAAATGAATATTCAAGGTTATTCGACATTTAGGAAGGTCAGGCAAAAATGAGAAGGAGGTGGTTTAACGCTGAAGATAAGGAATGGGATCAGTACATTAGTAAGGGAAGATCTCAGATCGGAAGAACAAAATGTGGAATTGGGGGTTTGGGTAGAGCTAAGAAACAGCAAGGGACAACAAGCATTGGTAGGAGTTGTTTATAGGCCACCAAACAGTGGTGGTAATGTGGGGCATTGTATTAATCAGGAGATTAGAGAAGCATGTAGTGAAGGTATTAATGCACAAGATTACAAATATGCATAAGTTTACAAATTTTGCTTGGCCTTGCTGAACTTGCAGACATAACTAATTTAGGATGAACAGAACAATTCAGGTATGAGTAACCAGACAGATGTCCAATTATGACATAAGGGGACTTTTTGCTGGTGTTTGAGGTTACAAGATTGGATGTTATTTTCATGTTGTTATTTTTAATAATTTACTGATTTTTGCTGAAAAGAGAGCTGATAAGAGGGAGCTAGAAAATTGAGGAGGTCAGTGTAAGTAGGGAAAAGGTTACTTGTGATGTAAGGGGGAGGAGAATAATGGAGGAACTAGGTGCAGTTGTGGACCATTTTTACATAGACATGAATGTATGGGATCAAAGTTTTAAGGTATTATGTAATCATAATTACTGCTCTAATGCTTACAAGGATACTCTAAATGTACAGAAAAGACTTTGTATCATTGAGGTGCCTTGATCTCCCATGTATACATACTCATATCAATAAACTGCTTAGCTCATCTTACAGCTGACTTGTGTTGAGTGTCTTTAGATATTCCACAACATTTGGCGCTGCGAACAAGGTTGTCATCAGCAACTTAGGAACCCATCCACAGGACACACCAGGCAGGTGAGTACTTTCCTTTACCACCGATAGTTAGGTTGTAAATCTAACCATCGTGTGACAGTCTGCGGAGGCCTGAATCTGAGAGTCATCTGGGAGTGAAAAAACAGGGACTGTGCAGATTAGCCAATAGATAGGTCAGAACTGTTCCTAGGTGATGGGCCAGGTACAGCTGTGCCAGGAGTCAGACAGGTCAAAACCCAAATGCAGGTTAGAGGCGAGGTACCACATAATCATGCCCGGATTAGATGAGAATGAATAGGGATTATAAGGGTTGATAACCATATTTATAACAGATAAATATCAGAAGTTGATAGAGAAATGAGAAAGAAAGGGTGGGACCCAGATGACCCCCCCCTTCTATGCAGAAGGGAAGGTGGGAGGCACAAAATAAAGACAAGGAAGAAAAGGACAAGATTATAATTATCAGTAGCTACTTAAGACTTAATAAACACGTGAAAAATCAGATTGAGGAAAAAGAAAGTAAAGTGAACTCAATGCCGTGACTTGCATCCCCATACAGTATTGATGAAAGTGACTAAGGATTGGGAAAGGAAGGCATTGAAAAAAAAACTGACTGGGATTGGGGGGAACCACCATGTTAAGAGGTCTTGGTCAGCCCCATTCTCTACAGGGGCTGCTAGCCATGGGCCCAATAGTCCATGAACTACAAATTGATGTATTCAGGGATCCCACGCTTAGGACCAAGCACAACCCCTCTGAGAAACAGATGCTAGTGGGTGTGTTGCCTACCCCAAAATAGCATCATGCAAATACCAACTTTTGGAATAAGATTGAGGAAATGATAGATATACCCACAGGATATTCATCTTTTAGTCAGAGCAAAGATTCCCTGCGGATGAATGCCAGAAGAAACCAGGAGAGGTGATTGGAAATAGTTGAAGGACTGGCAAATAAACAGAAATTTGACCAGTTCAGGGCAGAGGTGCTATGGAGGCTGGGGTGATCCTGCTCTAATTGCTCAGCTGTAGTCAGGATAACCCAGAATAAAGGCAAAACCACCTAGGTCTATGCGGAGAGGAAATATGCAACATATTGCGATTTCTCCAGAATACAGGACCCAGGTAGAAATAAGCCAATGTTCCTGAAAATGTTAAAGGAAGAGTTCAGTCTGAAACATCAAAAGGTCTTAGAATTGGGATTGCCAGTAGGGACAGACTACAATAAGATATTGCAATGGGCTACCAAGGTCAATACAAGGCATAAGAAGGGAATGCCAACAGACAAGAGGGTAGCCACAATGACTGGCACCATGAAATGTTACACCTGTGGCAAAGTAGGACATAGAGCCCGGAATTGTAAGACAGGCAGTGGATTAAGATGTAGCAACTATAGGAAGTTAGGCCACAGCTGGTTAGAGTGTTGAGCAAAAAGGATGGGGAAGTGGGGGAGTGGGGTGGAGGGAATGAAGGGCAAGGGCCAAAGCAAGGGCCCTCATGGGAGGATGACCCTCTCACCTGGGAAGATGTCAAGGAGATGATCAAGATGGCTCCTGAGAAATGGGATGTCTTGGCCCCCGGGATGGCTAGGACAGAGGATCCTAGGAAGTATATTGATGCATTATTAGGGGGCTAGCTGTGCAGAATGTTAATGAACATGGGTGCCTCAGTATCCATAACTGACTTGCCCCTCCCCACCACACAACACCACATAGTTATAATAAGCATAGTTGAGGAACCCCTCTAGGCACAATGGAGTGAAATTACTTTATTAGGAGTAGGGAATTTCATGATTTGAACACACTTATGGGTATGCCAGACCACGGAAGGTACGGTCTTGGGAATTGATATACTCTGAGAATCGGGAGCACTGAAAGATCCCAAAGGGCAATGGATAATTTGGTCTAACCAAACTGGAAACAGAACCCACAGTTACCTCAAGTCAGCGACATCTTGGGTGGCAGGCATAATAATAGCCAGTGCCAGAGATATGGACTGGAAAGAATGTGCGACCTGGGGACTAATCTACCAACTGGTTCCCAAAGTATGGGCAAAAAACAAACAAGATTGTGCATTAGTGAATATGGAACCCATAACTAAAAAGGGGCCAGTGCACAAACCCCATAAGCAATACCCCATTAAAATGGAAGCCCAATGGGCAGTTGCAAAAATTGTCCAACAGTTGATACAGAGAGATGTGGTTTGACCAACAACCTCGAGTACTAACTTACTCACATGGCCAGTTAAAAAACTGGATGGATTGTACCTCCTGACAGTTAATTGTACAACGGTCAATGCAATTATCCCTAGGGAATACCTGATTGTGGCTAGTCCCATGACCTTCTTCAACGGCCTCAAGCCAGAATATCAAATATTCACTGTCCTAGACATTGCTAATGGATTCTGGCAGAAGAATCACAAGGGACCTTCACCTTTACAGTGGGAAATCAGCACTACACATGGACACAGGTCCTACAAGGCTTTCACAGTAGTCCAGCAATATTCCATCACATTATAAGTACGGTATTAGGACCCTTTGACCTAACACAATACAACAGCACCATGCTACGATATGCTGATTACCTTCTTATAGCCTCCATGACACCAGGGGGCATGTTGGAGCAGTCATTGACATTTTGGAAGCTTTGGCTAAGTCAGGGTTCAAGGCCAATCCCATTAAAGCCCAGATTGGTCAGACAAAGGTACAGTACCTGGAGTATGACTTGGAAGTCGATCAATGCCGCTAGACCAAAAGGAAGCTATTTACAAGGTACCTGGGCCAATTAATGTGTGAGGTGTGTGAAAGGTCTTGTGACTTTTCAACAGCTGCTGTAATTTTATAGAGGGATTCTCTCAAATAGTCAGCCCTATACAGGAACCAGTGAAAGGAGGTAAAGCTGCTTTGGACCCTATAGATTGGGAAGAGGAACAGGAGTGGGCATTTATGCATTTGAAACAAGCCCTCACATCACTCTTAGCAATTGGATTGCCAGACATGGAAAGACCATTCCATGTCAACACGAATATCGACAATGGACACTTTAGTGCAGTAATAGCATAAGAAGACTGTATACTTTTCCACTAAGCAATCCCCTGTTGTCACCAGAATATCCCGATGTGTAGTGGCAATTGACTGGGCTACCTAGGCTATAGAGGTTAGTGAGCTGATAGTGATGATCGGGGAAATCATCTTGCATACCAGGCATACTGTAGTAAAACTGTTAAACATGGGTAGGTTAAAAACAGTCTCAGACAGCAAGATTTCCCTTCTGGCTAGAGTCCTACATGGGAGGCAGTATTGCCTCCAAGAGACAAATCAATATGACTATTTAGAGATGCGGGTCCCAGTCCCATGGAAGGCATTATGAATATAGGAGAAGTACATGAGCATGAGGAAATTATCGCATCAGAGGACACCAGTGGAATTAATATGGGGCCCCTCGAAAATGCAGACCTTATTTTGTTTGTAGATGGGTCACGTAAATATGTGAGTGGAACCCCTAGAACAGGCTGGGTGGTGGTAGACAAAGGGGACACCATGGATGCTGAAGGAAGCCTAGCAGGGAACACTTCGACATAGGTGGCCGAACTGACAGCCCTTGCTGAAGCCCTGCGGCTAGCTAAGGACTGTACCATGAATATATACACTGACAGTAGGTATGCTTTTAGGGTCGCCCACGATTATCTGACCACCCAGAGTAGATGGGGGTATGTGACCTCTACCGGAGGGCACATACAGCACAAAAAAGAGGTGAGGAGACTGGTAGAAGTGGCGCATCCACCCTGACAGCCACTGTGATCAAAATCAAGGCATAAAGTTCAGGAACCTATTCAGGAGGGAAATCAGTGGGCAGATGAGGCAGCAAATTGAGCGGCAGAATTAGAAAACCAGGAGCCAGTAGCAGCTTGCACCATTTTCCTGGAGGAGGTCAATTTAAAGAAAAACATGACACGATACCTGAGACAGAAAAAGAAGATTGGGAAAGAAGGCGGACAAACAAAGATGAACACGGAGTCTGGAGAAAGGATGGGCGGGTAGTGGTCCCTAAATGCGTATGGCAAAACCTACTTAAGCTTTATCATGGGAACCAACACTCTGGGTGACATGCTATGCTTGGGCACCTTGACTGATGTTGGTGGCGGCGGGAGTGGGCAAAGAGGTAGCGGAGAACTGTCAACGATGTGCCACCTGCAGCCAGTTTAATGCTGGCAAAGCTATAAAAGTCAAAATGGCTCACCAGGAAAGACCCAAGGGGCCTTGGGAGCACCTCCACATAGACTTTTCTGGACCCCTATGCACTAGTTGAGGCAAACATTACTGCCTGGTTGAAATGGACCAGTTCACCTGATGGGTAGAAGTTTTCCCAACAAGGGACTGTTCTGTTGCAAGAATCTTTGCAGAAGAAATTATACTATGATGGTGATTGCCACTGCCTATAGACTCAGATCAGGGAATACATTTTACAGGTAAAATAATCAAACAGGCATGTGTCCTCTTAGGAAATAAACAAAAGTTCCACATACTATAACATCCACAGAGTACATGGGTAACAACAGTAATCATGGGAGACATCAATCTGCATATAGACTGGGTAAATATAATGAGTACTAATGCTGAGGAGGATGAGTTCCTGGAATGTGTTAAGGATGATTTTCTACAGCAGTATAATACTAGTATTATGTAACGGGAAAGGGCTAATTAATAATCTTGTTTAGGGATGAGTGACATTAATATGATAGAAGTTTACATCATGTTTGAAAGTGAGGTAAAAACAAAAAACTGCGGATGCTGGAAATCCAAAACAAAAACAGAAACACCTTGAAAAACTCAGCAGGTCTGGCGACATTGGCGGAGAAGAACAAAGTTGACGTTTCGAGTCCTCATGACCCTTCAACAGAACTAAGTAAAAATAGGAGAGGGGTGAAATATAAGCTGGTTTAAGGTGGGGGGGTGGGGGGAGAGAAGTGGGGGGGGAGTGGTGGTTGTAGGGACAAGCAAGCAGTGATAGGAGCAGATAATCAAAAGATGTCACAGACAAAAGAACAAAGAGGTGTTGAAGGTGGGGATATTATCTAAAAGAATGTGCTAATTAAGAATGGATGGCAGGACACACAAGGTACAGATAGCTCTAGTGGGGGTGGGGCGAAATAAGACTAAAAGGGCATAAAAGGCATAGATTTGAAAATAATGGAAATAGGTGCGAAAAGGAAAATCTACATAAATTATTGGAAAAAACAATAGGTAGGGGGAAGAAATGGAAAGGGGGTGGAGATGGAGGAGGGAGTTCAAGATCTAAAGTTGCTGAACTCAATTTTCAGTCCGGAAGGCTGTAAAGTGCCTAGTCGGAAGATGAGGTGCTGTTCCTCCAGTTTGCGTTGAGCTTCACTGGAACAATGCAGCAAGTCAAGGAGAGACATGTGGGCAAAAAAGCAGGCTGGAGTGTTAAAATAGCAAGCAAAAGGGAGGTCTGGGTAATGCTTGCATACAGACCAAAGGTGTTCTGCAAAGTGGTCGCCCAGTTTACGTTTGGTCTCTCCAATGTAGAGGAGACCGCATTGGGAGTAACGAATGCAATAAACTAAGTTGGGGGAAATACAAGTGAAATGCTGCTTCACTTGAAAGGAGTGTTTGGGCCCTTGGACGTTGAGGAGAGAGGAAGTGAAGGGGCAGGTGTTGCATATTTTGGGTATGCATGGGGAGGTGCCGTTGGTGGGGGTTGAGGAGTAGGGGGTGATGGAGGAGTGGATCAGGATGTCCCGGAGGGAACGATCCCCACGGAATGCCGCCAAGGGTGTGAAGGGAAGATGTGTTTGGTGGCGGCACCATGCTGGAGTTGGCGGAAATGGCGGAGGATGATCCTTTGAATGCGGAGGCTGGTGGGGTGGTAAGTGAGGACAAGGGGGACCCTATCATGTTTCTGGGAGGGAGGAGAAGGCGTGAGGGCAGATGCGCAGGAGATGGGCTGGATACGGTTGAGGGCCCTGTCAACGACCGTGGGTGGAAAACCTCGGTTAAGGAAGAAGGAGGACAAGTCAGAGGAACTGTTTTTGAAGGTAGCACCATCAGAACAGATGCGACGGAGGCAAAGGAACTGAGAGAATGGATGGAGTCCTTACAGGAAGCAGGGTGTGAGGAGCTGTAGTCGAGGTAGCTGTGGGAGTCGGTAGACTTGCAATGGATATTGGTGGAAAGTCTATCACCGGAAATTGAGACAGAGAGGTCAAGGAAGGGAAGGGAAGTGTCAGAGATGGTCCGTGTGAAAATGATGGAGGGATGGAGATTGGAAGCAAAATTAATAAATTTTTCCAGGTCCCGACGAGAGCATGAAGCAGTACTGAAGTAATCATTGATGTACTGGAGAAAGAGTTGTGGGAGGGGGCCGGGGTAGGACTGGAGCAAGGAATGTTCCACATACCCCATAAAGAGACAGGCATAGCTGGGGCCCATGCGGGTACCCATAGCCATATCTTTTATTTGGAGGAAGTGAGAGGAGTTAAAGGAGAAATTGTTCAGTGTGAGAACAAGTTCAGCCAGACGGAGGAGAGTAGTGGTGGATGGGGATTGTTCGGGCCTCTGTTCAAGGAAGAAGCTGAGAGCCCTCAGCCCATCCTGGTGGGGGATGGAGGTGTAGAGGGATTGGACGTCCATGGTGAAGAGGAAGTGGTTGGGGCCAGGGAACTGGAAATTGTTGATGTGACGTAAGGTGTCAGAGGAATCACGGATGTAGGTGGGAAGGGACTGGACAAGGGGAGAGAGAAGGGAGTCAAGATAACGAGAAATGAGTTCCGTGGGCCAGGAGCAAGCTGACACAATCGGTCTGCCAGGACAGTCCTGTTTGTGGATTTTGGGTAGGAAGTAGAAGCGGGCTGTCCGAGGTTGGGCGATTATCAGGTTGGAAGCTGTGGGAGGAAGATCTCCAGAGGAGATGAGGTCAGTGACAGTCCTGGAAACAATGGCTTGATGTTCAGTGGTGGGGTCATGGTCCAGGGAGAGGTAGGAGGAAGTGTCTGCGAGTTGACGCTCAGCCTCCGCAAGGTAGAGGTTAGTGCGCCAGACAACAACAGCACCACCCTTGTCAGCCTGTTTGATGACAATGTTAGGGTTGGACCTGAGAGAAAGGAATGCAGTAAGTTCAGAGAGAGACAGGTTAGAATGGGTGAGAGGAGCAGAGAAATTGAGACGACTAATGTCACGCCAACAGTTCTCAATGAAAAGATCAAGAGAAGGTAGGAATCCAGAAGGAGGGGTCCAGGTGGAGGGAGAATATTGGAAGTGGGTAAAAGGATCCGTTGAATGGGGAGAGGACTCCTGCCCAAAGAAGTGAGCCCGGAGACGAAGGCGGCGGAAGAAGAGTTCAGCATCGTGCCGAGCCCGAAATTCATTGAGATGAGGGCGTAAGGGTATGAAACTAAATCCTTTGCTGAGCACTGAATGTTCAGCATCGGAGAGGGGAAGGTCAGGGGGTATAGTGAATACATGGCCGGGGCTGGGATTGGAAGATGGGGTGGGGACGGAGGGATAGGCTGGGGTGGAGGGTCCTAGATTAGTGTTGGTGTCGATGAGTTGTTGGAGCTTGCGTTCCTTAGCACTTGAGAGAAAGAGAAAAAGTTTCTTGTTGAGGCGTGACGTCTGCAAGGAAGTGCTATGCGCTCCCTGTGCAGGCGGGGAAAGGATTCCCTCAGCCGAGAGTGCACTCTTTGGCGCATGCACGCGAGAGAGCTCACTCATCTCCCTGAATCTAAGTGCTGCCTCAGGGAGATCGGCTCCACAACAAAAAATGTTAAAAACAGAAAACAAAAATTTTTCTGATATGTCACCTCATGTTGCATTGTCGCATGAGTTGGGACATGTCCATCACTTTTAGATACACTTTTATTAAATTTTTAAAAACCTACTGAAACCTCATCCCGCCTGTAGATGAGGTTTCATGCTTTTTCCAATGCCTGCCAGGGCTCCCGGCCTGGTCGCCAACCTTAAGGTTGGACAGGGCAGGTCCACTAATTATGTTAACGAGTTTGTCAATGGCTGCATTAGGCCATTGACAGGTCGGCGGGCACACAGTTGATTTGGCTGATCCCCTGCCGACCTGAAAATTGAAATGGGGCGGGGTGACGTCGGGAGTTCCGTCCGACGTCATCCCACATCAATTCACGTGTCAGCAAGCGGGCCCGATCCCCCGCTCACCGACTGGGAAATCCTGGCCCATGTCTTCTTGCATTTCATCATGTCTTCCTCTGTATTAACTATAATGCCAATTTGATGCTATCTGCATTGAAATTCTAAATCCAATCCCAGAGTCTAAATTTTTAATGTAAATAAAGAGAACTAGGCCCAGGACCAACCCTTGTATTTTCTGTTTTCTGGGTGGCTTGTTATCCATTCTGCTACTTGACCCCTGTCTCCACATGTCCTGATCATAGTCAGGAATCTATTATGCAGTAGAAGACCTTTTGGAAATCCAAATATATTCCATCCACCACAATACCCTTATCTACTCTTTCTGTTGTTTCCTCAACAAATTCAATAAGGTTGGTGAAGCATGACCTTTCCTTTTAGAATCCATGCTCATTACTATTTATTAAATGTTCAGTTTCTAGCAGCTTTTCTATCACATCTTTGAATAAGGATTCCATTATCTTTCCAACCACTAACATTAAACCATGGTTTACAGGCCATTCAGGAAGAAGCAAAGGATGGCAGAAGCGTGGAACTTTCTTCTACAAAAAGTGGCAGATGTTAGCTCAGTTAGTAATTCTAAATTGGAGATTGATAGATTTTTGCAAGTCAATGGTATTAAGTGATTTGAGCTTAAAGGCTGGTAAATGGAATTAAGATACAAATCTACCATGATCTCACTGAATAGCAGAACAGGCTTGAGAGGCTGAATGGCCTACCACCGTTCCTATGTTCCTAAGTTTGATGTCGCAGTGTGTGGTATAGATGGGGGCGGTGAGTTGCAAATGGACATTAATAGATTAAGTGAATGTGTAAATGGCTGATGGGGTACAGTGCGGCTAAATGTGAGAATATCCACTTTGAACCTAAGCAAGATAGATCAGAGTATGTCATAAATGGTGAGAAATGGTGAGAGGGAACAGAGAGATTTAGGGGTCCACGTCCTGAAATTGCTAAAAGGTACTGAGCCGATGCAAAAGGTAATCAAATAGGCTAATGGAAGGTTAGCCTTTATCTCAAGAGGGCAAGAACATGCAAGGTGGAAGCATACTGCAAAGAGTATGAAGCTCTGTTTCAACTGCATGCGGAATACTATATTCAGTTCTGGGCACCACACCAAAGGATATATTGGCCATGGAAAGGATGCAGTATAACTCTGCACTTGGTGAATGGCCAAATATAGTACTGTCAAAGCAATTAGCTCCTTCAAAGGAGCCCATCCTCAACTCCTTTGTCCTCTACTACCATTTCAACTTCAATCTCCCATTTTGCTCCAAGCTCCTTCCCAATTGTGCCTATCTCTGTTTTAATTTCCTGGTTGAATCACTTCAAGGAGATTCCACACCTAAATCATTGCCACAGAACTGACTGAAGCCATGAACAACATTCCTCTTCCTCTTTGACCTTTCATGCAATCTTTGACATAATTGATTTGTAGCATCCTCCTCCAATATCTCTCCACTGTTGTGCAATTCTGTGGCTTGGCCCATTCTTTATCTTGAAGTATAAAACAATTAAAAATGCTCTAGTCAGCAATGGTAAAGGTGAAACTGTACGGAAAAAGCCACAATGACAACAACACCTTGATGATAGGGCACAGCTACAATACTGTCAGCATTCACCGAAAAAGAGCATTTGGCAAATTTAGAAGTCTTAAAATGTTTCTTGCAAGCTGGAAACCGATTAAAAAAATAAAAGTGCACATTCCAAGTGTGGGAGGTATTCTATTTGGGTCACTGGGTAGATTCACTGGGCCTTCACCCAGTTGAGGAGAAAGTGAGAGCCATAAGAGAGGCACCTGCGCCAAAGAGCACCTCAGAGCTCAAATCATTCCTAGGAATGATCAACTACTATGGGCGGTTCTTACCTAATTTGTCTACAGTGCTGACCCCCTGTATTATTTACTCAAAAAGAGCCGAAGTTGGTCTTGGGAGGCACCCCAGAAAGAAGCTTTCATAAGGTGAAACAATTGTTGCACTCGCCCAATCTATTAGTACATTATGACCAGACAAAAAATTGTGTTGACATGTGACACATCTCCCTACGGAGTGGGAGCAGTGCTGTCCCATCGGCTGGACAATGGCACAGAATGACCTATAGGTTATGTATCAAGAATGCTCACCAAAGCTGAAAAGGGATACTCGCAGATAGAAAAAGAAGGCCTATCAAACATGTTTGGTGACAATAAATTTCACCAGTATGTACACGGCCGCCATTTTACAATAATTTCAGACCAAAAACCATTGCTAAGATTGTTCAGTGAGGACAAGGCTCATAGCCACTCATAGCCTTGGCAAGAATGTAATGATGGGCTTTAATACTGGCAGCATATGAGTACACGTTCATACATCGGCCTGGCAATCCAATCACAAACGCTGATTCACTTAGTTATTTGCCTTTGTCTTTGCTCCAAGAAAATGTTGAGGATGTCCCAGTTCCACAAGAACTTGTTTTTCTGTTAAATTTCTTACATTCCGTGCCGGTATGCGCTCGACAGATCAGAGATTGGACAAGTTGAGACCCAATCCTATCTCAAGTATGAGAACAAGTGCTTCATGGTTAGTCACAAGAGCCTGTATCTGATGAAATGAAACCGTGAAATAACCAGCCAGGATGGCATCTTATTGCTGGGGAGCACGATTGATAGTAGCTCCAAGGGGAAGGGGGCCACTTTTAATTGGACTACACAGAGCACATTCAGAATTATCACGAATGAATACCATAGCACACAGCTGCCTATGGTGGCCTGGGATGGATGGTGAAATAGTGAGTTTAGTGAAGAATTGTGTGCAATGTCAGCAACTGCAAAAGTTGCCTTCAACAGATTTGTTACACCCTTGGCACTGGCCAGGAAGACTATGGGTGCAGTTACACATTGACTATGTTGGAACTTTCATGGAAATAAATATTTCTGCTCATTGTTGATGTCCATTCAAAATGGATACACATATATGAGGTGAAGTCACCAACGTCCCCTGCTACAATAAGAAGCTATGTCAAAGTTTTGCCATTAACAGACTTCTGGAAGTAGTCATTTCTGGTAGTCCATTAATGGCTAACGAGTGCTGAGTTTCAATGGTTTATCAGCCTCAACGGTATCACTCGTAAAAACTTCACCATACCACCCTTCCTCAAATGGACTGGCCAAAAGGGCGGCTACAGGAGATGATAAAGCCAGAGAGTGAGTGTGAATATGGAGGGAGAGGTTAAGGGGGGACATATGGCCAGTGAACTCAGAGGAGAGAGTTCAAGGTGTGTTGAGATGGAGGTTGAAAACAGTGAGGCTGAGAAGTTACTTGATGCAGAGGTTGAGGGAGGACAGCAGTGAAAATACCTCGGTGAGAACCTTAGTCTAATATTTGTATGGGTGATTGCGAACAGCAATTGTAAAGGAGGTCGAAGTGGTTGAACAAAATTAAATGCTCAAAGGAGAGATTGATAGAGGAATAAGGAGAAATACCAAAGTAAAATTTGGTGATAAGGGCCACACCACCATGGCGGTGATTTGGGTGGAACAATTGGTGGGTGATATACCCAGGTAGAGTTGTTTCAGTATGGGGAAAGGTGTCTTCACTCAGAGAAGCCTCCTTTGTGAATCAGTACAACACTTTCTCTTCTCTGGCTAATGTTTACATTTCCAATCACTAGACTAAGTTTAAACAACCAAATTAAGGATGACTCTTGTTTAGTTGATTTGTTGGAACCTGTGGCTGCCTAGTAACCCATTAGAGAAACTGAATCTTTACGGCCAGATTAGGCATCAATGCTAATATAAACTGTGAGCACACATTGAATCTAATACATTTACTGTGTTCCAAATTTAGGCATTGATAGCTATAACCCTGCTAAGGCACAAATATAATTAAACATAATCCTCACGAAAATAGTGTTCTTAAAAAAACAGCAGTTGTCACATTTGCATTGAGGATCTGACGGTACAGGATATCTCATGTCATGCTACATGAACAGATCATGCTATAATGTCATTCACATCATTTATACAGGAGATGATGGAACAAGATTTGCAGGAGAATTAGATGAGGCCCCAACACAATGAAGATCTTTGAACAAAGCATAATAATCTTGATCAATAGTCCAAAACATTTCTCTTGAAAAAGCAGACAGAAGGATCCTAGGTTATATGTAAAAAAATTAACCTTACCTTCTGATTGTCAGAACAGGTAACAGCACCAAGAGAACAACATACTGAGAATGTATTTTCATCTTACACTGGGGTGACAAAGATTTCTTGTGCACAGCACATAAAGGGAGAATGGACAGGGTCCTTTACAGACATGCAATCACCTTGCCAGCAGTCCTCTTATGTCTTTGCACCCAGACACCCCTTTACGCCAAGTGCAATAAATGCAATAGCTATGTGGAAGGTCATTGGTGAGACTGCACCTGGAGTACTGTGCACAGCTTTGGTCCCCTTACTTGAGGAAGGATGTAGTTGCATTGGATGTGGTTCAGAGGAGGTTCACTAGATTGATTCCAGAGATGTGGTGCTTGTCTTATGAGAAGAGATTGAGCAGTTTAGGCCTATACTTGCTAGAGTTTAGAAGGATGGGAGGAGATCTAATTGAGGTATATAAGATGCTAAAGGGGATAGACAAAGTAGACGTGGAGCAGACGTTTCCCCTTGTGGGGCATTCTAGAATGTGAGGCCATAGTTTTAGGTTAAGGGGTGGTAAATTTAAATCAGAGATGAGGTGGAATTACTTTTCTCAAAGGGTCATGAGTCTGTGGAATTCACTACCTTAGAGTGCAGTGGATGCCGGGACGCTGAATTTAAGGAGGAGATAGACAGATTTTTAATTAGTAATGGGTTGAAAGAGGGATTGGTCGTTGTTCAAACATGGGCTCTGTCATAGAGGCAGCAATTAAAAAGGTAAGTCTTTCTTTATCATCTTCAATCAGGCCAATCTATGACCCCCGTCCACCCACATAGTCTCAAGGAATTCTTTACTTCTTGCTAGTTCCATTTAAAGGCATGTCTATAGTGCCTCTATTTGTGTATGTAGCTGTAACTAATATTTAAATAACTCCTCCCCAGGGTTGGGGAGGGGATCATGACAAGGATAGAATGGCAGGCAGAATTTCTACATTGCTGGATCTGCTATGCTGAATTCTACAGGATAAGATATCTGCAGGGATTCTCTTGGTTTCCTGAAGTAACTTCATCAGGACATTGGGAGAGCCCGCTTGGAAATTTTAACTATCCATCTTTAAGCCATAGAGATCAGGAAGGTCATAGGTATGATGAGCTATTGTAGTTGGAGTGCTGCACTTGGGCCAAGGCCCTCTTGCTTTAGAAAGAGAAAATTGACCAGTGTTCTTTCCCTCTATCACTGTGCAGCCAACCCAGAGCAGGCTCAGTTAGTGGTGTCCTCAACAACTGGACAGCCTACTAACAATTGCTGCCATGATCATACATGAATGATTGAATGAGGACTGAAGTGTGACTACTGTCCATATGATGAAAGGAGTGAATGGGTGGAAATTTCAATTTTGGTGAGGATGTACATTCAATGGTAATGGATCAGCCACCTGTTTACACCTCATCCAAGTTTCTTTCTAATGGAAGTCAGTGGAAAGGAGGATCAGGTTGGGTGAGTACCAGGCAGCTCACCTGCGAGCACCTGTTAAATAGCCCCACCCAAAGTTTACAAGAGAAAAGGGTGAGGGAGTAAAGCCTTTAAAATGCAAGCAGTTAACAAGGCTTTAAAGTGATGTTTTTCTTATATTTTTTGCCACTTTCAGATTAGAACTTTCCAGTTTTGAGATAACGATTTATAGATGGGAATAATACGATGTTCACAAAGTTGATGAATAAAAGGGGAAGGTTTTCTGCTGTTACTGTTAATTATGGACAGCTTTAAACGTGGATGAAAGCCATAAAATAAGCATTACTTGTAATGGCGATTTTAGCATTATTGCCAGTTTTCTGTTACATGAATACAGCAATTATTAAATGTTATGTTATTTTGTTCCATTTTTTAAGCACTAATCATGATGTGTTCTATTCTGAGAAATATTGGATGGATATTGTGGTCTGTAGGGAAAGAACAGCAATCATTGTCTATTATTGTTACAGTTGACCACATACTTTTCCTGGGCTTTTGAGTGGCAGCAGGGGATCTGTGGCATGTGTGAACAGGGCAAGCAACAACATGGCTGTTCAACCATCCAGATTGAAGAATTCTTACTGAGACATGCAGAGCTTAAACCAGGAAGTAAAAATTATGGGATTGAAGGAGAGAAAGAGAGATAAAATAGCCAGAAAAGAAAAGTTAAAAAATATATTTTTTTGTTTAAAACCTGCAACAATAATTACATATCAAAAGATTGAGATTACAAACTTATAAAATTAAATTTTCAGTGCCAGAGAGGTTGTTTGACATAATTTAAGCTTGTCACAGTTTAAATATCTCTGAATTTGTAATTATGCCTGATTGTACCAGCTCTAACTTTTTCTAATGTATTTAGTGGTAACTTATGCTAAATACTGCAACTTCACCCCTTATTGGATTAGAATGTTGAGTTTCTTGGCTTGGTATTGGTAGATAACAGTTCATGGGGGAGCAGGACAAATTTCCATGTTTAACTGTGCAAATGTGGACTGCAAGAGTTGCTGTCTAGTTTACTCCACTATCTTTTATGCAAAAATCAGGCCAGGGATACAATCGTGGCACACACCATTGATGAGTTGGAATTACTTTCTCTTCAGCTGCAGAAGGTGGGATAGGGAATGTGGTTGCTCAAATTATTGATTTTGGATGCTAATTGTAAATGTTCACTCTGTGTGTTAAGATGGCATATTTTCATCTTTGCAGAACAGCTGCATGCAGCTAATGCCTCAATTAGAAGAAAGATTTATTTTGACTGAAACTTATCTCAGTGTGATTACTGCAGATTCCTAACTGTGACTTAAGCATCACTATGTGTACATCAATTCTGGTCTCTTGTGCATCTCTAATTTTGATCACTCAAGGCAGCTGTGCCTTCAGTTGCTCAGCCCCTAAGCTTTAGAGTTCTTTCTCTAAAACTTTCTACCTCTCCACCTCTCTCTCCTCCTTATAACTTACCTCTTGATCATTTATTGGTCCTAATAACTTGTTTTGTGGCTCCAAGACAAATTTTGTTTGATAATTTTCCTGTGAAGCACCTTATGATGTTAAAGGTGCAATAGAAATGCCCAAGTTGTTGCTGTATCCTGCTTGTCTTGTATGCAGAGAATTCTAATGGTATTGTTGGATTCCTACGACATGTGAAGAGATCGAACACAGTTCGTTCAAAACTTTATCCTTATTACTATTTTTAAAAATAGATTTCCTACTGAACTAAAAGATAGCTGCTACAAGTCACATGACTACAGGGTTGGCCCTTTGTCTGGGAGCTACCCCCAGAAATTTCAAGAACAAAATAATTCTTTTCTCAGCTTCTGGAATCCCTCACCTCCTTGTGCAGATCCCTACAAAGATGCTAACAGGATCATATCACATCTAGAACTGTCCAGGCTCATTTCAAAAGGGAGCCAAAAGGATTTTGTTTGCATCTGATAAGATCACCTTGCTAGTGAAGTCTAGGTCTGCCTAGACAATAGCTTCCCAACACCAGAATCTCAATATGTGTGGTAATATTTTCACAATTGATGACTGGGACATTATCAGTCCTGAAGTCAAAGCCAATTCCAGACACTGGATAAACATCTCTTTTTTAAGTAATTGTGGAAAAGGCACATGAGTCAAGTGACCATTTTGAAATTGCTATATGCCTTTGAAAACTGAGAAATCATCAGTCTGCTGTTTTAACATCCAACTAGTAAGCCACCAAGAAGCAGCCTCCTCCAGGCAGAACAATAACCTGCTCAGCAAGCCTATCTCTGTTGGAAGATTTTGTACCTTTGCCTGCAGAACCAATTCAATCTCTGTGTACCTACTTCATCTTGTGGTATCAGTACCGATTGAAAAGCAAATATTACAACTCCGGTCTTCAGCCTGCTGAACATGAATACCTTCGTGAAGTAATTCCTCATTGCACTCTGACTTTGGACTCTGGAGCCAATATTCATTTCTGTGGTTATTGTACTGTAAAACTCATTCTTTCTATCCCTTTTAACTGTGTGTGTGTGCATGTCTGTGGTTGCGTGTGGGCGTGTGTGGATGTGTGTGTGGAGCGAGAAGCTGCTAACACTCCTCCCCCAGATTTTGTACGTGAAATAAACTTAACCTTCTGAGTTACTCCTAACTTAAGTTTGCTGCAGAGTATTAATAAATTGGATCACAAAAATGAAGGGATTGGGAAAACACGCCAACACATATTAAAAAAACAAAACACCTTCTGCCTTGGACAGGTGGTAAGAGAAATCGATACAGTTTTCCTGTCCCTCTTCTGTCCGTAACAGTATGAAAAGCTTTTTCTCTGTACAAAGATTTGTAAATGAGTTAGGGAATCATTGAATGGGTACTGCCACATTAATGGCTTAAATAATTTTCTTGAGTTTCTGTTGTGCTGCTTTGAAACTGTGATCCTGAAATGTTCCTTCTAAAACTTGAGAGCCCTATACTATCCCTAACTGCTGTGGTCATCAGGTATGTACCAAGGATTGGTGGCTGTGAGGCGCTCCTATTCTCAGTCAGTGGAAATAGAAAAAGGTCAAGGCATGTCGGAAAGGTAAAAGAAAACAGGAAATTGTGAAACAAATAAAAGAAAATAAAGGTAAAAGGAGAATAATGGGAAAAGAAAAAAAGGAAATTAAAAGCTCCTGGTGTAGGGGGTAACATATTGGCATGGATAGAAGGTTGGCTAGCTAACAGGAAACAGAGTGTATGTATAACTAGGTCATTTTCTGGTTGGTGGGATGTGACGAGTGGTGTGCCACAGGGATCAGTGCTGGAGCCTCAACCTTTTACAATTTATATAAATGACTTGGATGAAGGGACCAAAGGTGTGGTTGTAAAATTTGCTGATGACACAAGATAGGTAGGAAAGTAAGTTGTTAAAAGGGCATAAGGAGGCTACAAGGGTATATAGATAGATTAGGTGAGTGGACAAGGATCGGGCGAATAGAGTAAAATGTGGGAAGATGTGAAATTGTCCATTTTGGCAGGAAGAATAAAAAGGAAGCATATTATCTTGTTATGATCCCCAGCTGAGGTTACCCCTGGACAAGCCTGAACACAGGGTAGAACCCAGCTTGACAGATCCTAACTTTTATGTGTTTGTTTAGATATGTGGAGTGGAGGGGTGAGAGGGGGCTATTGAACAGAGCTACCACAGTCAGCTAATGAACTTTTAACAAAGATAAAACATTTATTAAACAAGAAAAGATGAACTATATTACAATGCTCCTTCACTCCAATTATACCATTACAGATATACACAGATTTGTAAGGATAACACAAATTGTAAAAGCTATCTTATACTCTAATGTCCACAGTAAGTGCACAGTCCATGTGCCAATAGATACCCTGTGGTCAGACACACCACACTTTGAAACCAAGTGACAGATGCCACCCCAGACAGATGCTATGGATCTTTCAACCCCCCCCTGCCCTAGATGCTTGTTAAACCATGAGCCAACCAGTCTCACTGAATTCCTTCTTTCATACAAGGGTTTCCAATTTCCACTTCCCAAGAACTTGCCTTGGAATCTTCTCCTAAGCTGATGCTTTCTCTCAGACGCCTTCTTTAAGGGTTCACCTCCAGGGTTTCGAACTCTCCTTCTGATGTTCCTTTCCCCTGGGTCACCACAAGCATTCAAGCTTTCTTGCACACACTCTCTCTCACTGTCTCAGCTGTTAATAGTACACCACTGCCTCATATGCTGATAGGAAAGAGTTACAGACTTTCAGTTGCATCTTTGGACTGTCTGGCTTCTCACAAGCTTTTATATCATTTGGACTCTGATTCCTGCAGCTTGGAGCTTTAAGCTTGAAGCTTGGAGTTTTTCTCTGCCTCTCACTCTTTAGTTCACTTAACAGGATCTTTTCCAGGTTCCTGTCTTCCCTTTGACTAGAAGCTCTGCTTGGGACTTTCTCCTGTTCCACTCCCCTGGATTCTTGGGGACTTTTTTATTTAGTTTGGGATTGGCTATCTGTCCATTTTACTCCAGTCTCTCTCTGGCAGCTACTTTCAACCAACTTTAGCTAGGGACTGGCGATCTGCCCCCTCCTAGGCTGCTTCTGCCTGGCAGCTGTCTTCAAAACTGAACTTAAAAACTGCAGTTTCTAGATTCTCCTGTTTGTGCCTGTGGTAGGGAACTGCCTCAATGGACCCCTGTTGCTAGGCAGTTTTTCTACTCTTATGTTTCTTAACTTTTCTCACAGTCGTAAACTCTCATTAGGAATGCAGGCACCTTTGAAAGTGAAACTAAAACTCAACTTGACCTTTTCTTAGCACACAAATACAGAAATATAAGTCAAACTTAAACTTTAAAGCTAAAATTCATTCCTAATACCCACAAATACCAATATAACTTATTTAATCTATCTCTATTTCCTAACATTCTGAATAGCGAGAGATTGCAAAGCATCAGATGCAGAGGAATCGGTGTGTTCTAGTGCATTAATTGCAAAAGGTTAGTATGCAGTTACAGCAAGTAATTAGGAAAGCTCATAGGATGTTATCATTTATTGCGAAGGGAATCAAATACAAAAGGTTATGCTTCAGTTATACAGGGCATTGGTGAGACCACATCTGGAGTACTGTGTACAGTATTGGTCTCCTTATTTAAGGGGAATGTAAATGTGTGGGAAGCATTTCAGAGAAGGTTTACTGGATGAATACCTGGAATGGAGGGTTGTCTTATGAGGAAAGGCTGGACAGTCTAGGCTTGTACCCACTGAAGTTTAGAAGTGTAAGAGGTGACTTGATTGAAACATATTAGATCCTGAGGGGTCTTCAAAGGCTTGAGAGAACAAGATTCTCTCTTGTGGGGGAATCTAGAACTAGGAGTCGCTATTTAAAAATAAGGGGTCAACCATTAATGGCAGAGATGAGGAAAAAAAATTCGCTCAGAGGGTCATGAGTCTTTAGGACTCTTCCTCAAAAGGCGGTGGAAGCAGGGTCTTTGAATATCTTTAAGGCAGAGGTAGATGTATTCTTGATAGGCAAGGGTGTGAAAGGTTATCAGATAGGCAGGAAAGTGGAGTTGAAGTTGAATCAGATCTACCATGATCTTACTGAATGGCAGAACAAGCTTGAGGGACCAAATGGCCTACTCCTGTTCCTATTTCATATGCCCGTACATTCGTATGTCCATAAATTGAGTAACAGTTCCAAAACAACTGAGGTCAAGAATGGGTGGTATTCTGCCCCAGTGACCTGCCTTAGTTCCCAACTCAGGAAGGAACTGCATCATTTTCCATTTGCCACCACTACCAACTTTTTGGTTCCCAATTGAAATTGCCAACATTTAAATGTCATTAGTGCCAGTTTTATACTGTGGGATTCCATCCAGAACTAAATGGGTTATGGTCACACAAGTTTGTCTCACAGGGAACCTTTACTACCAGTGAGAGGGATACCTTTGTTCCATCTGTTTGACCTGGATACAAATGTAAAGCCCAGAGATAAAAGAGCAGTTTAGAAACAAGCCATGTGGCAGAGTTCCCAACAAGGAGGAATGTACTTTATAATGAATGCTAGACCAAAGGAAAGAATGGAACCAGGAAATATCTAGATGCCATATTATTACGCAGCTTCACAGTGCTAGCATTTTATTCAATAAAAATAGTTTGCATTGTACAAAGTGTGAAGAAAATATTTTTTGAAAAGGATTAATTCAGCACGTATGCGACAAAGGAAAAAAAGAAAAGACACTGAATTTTTGCATGACAATAATTTAAATCTAATTTGCACTATAAAAAGAGTTAAATTTACAAATAAATTGGAGATTTTATTTATAATTGTAGCTTTGGAATGAACCTCAAGTATTTGAAAAAAGTAGTTTACAATTCAGAGTTTCAGCGAACTCCACTGACAGCTATAAAAGTGCATTTTTCACTAGCACTTAAATGTACGGATCAGAGATGCTGAACACTGACCTAATCGTTAGTCCCTCTGCAAGCTTAAAAACGTACTTTTGGACATTTGTAGTAATTTTTCTTTTGAGCAGCTGGTTCAACACTCCCTAAATACCTTGGATAAACAGCCCCAGAATTGAATGCTGCCCCATTATTTTGACGAATTGTTCCTGACGGACTGGTTTCTTTTGTAAGTTACAGCTGAACATGAGGAAAAAATGTATAATACACCCTTGGCACTGAGCTTTCAGCCCCCAGGCAGGGTGCAGAGAGAATTTATTATGTGTAGAAGTGCCCTGTCAAAAATCTACTACAAGATTACCATAAAAGGCCTTGTACAGTAAATATTGCCATAACTAGATGCCATATGGGGGATTGCATCTCCTGTCTGCATTCTTTTAGCAACAGAGCAAAGTAAACCACAGCAATCCTGCTAGGCATTTCTAAACACATGTCCTGGAAATATTTTCACTATATTCCAGCACCCCATCAGTTTCTTGTACATCGAAACACATTTCAATTGTCACAATTGGGCCTCTGGGTGTTTTTTTTTAGTGCTAACATAGTATTGCTTTTTACTGTAAAGACAATAGGGTAGAACTTCTGATTGTGTCTGAGTGCTTAATGTTCTACCTGCTTGTGTGCATGTTTGTTATGCAATAATTAACCAGTTTAAAGTAAACTGGGTATTGCCCAAGTGAAAATAATGGTGTAGAGTTTCAGTTCCCTTAAACCAGTGATAGCACTGTAATCTAGGTGCAATTGACCAAAATATTGAGGAATTTAAAACGTATGTGAAGTATGCACAAAAACGTAACTTTGTGTTCTCCACAATCTTTTACACTGATTCATAGTACAGTTGATCGGATATACACTACACACACAATTGGCCACACCACCAGTTCAACATTGTGAGTAGCCACTGGTTGCAATAGTTAAGGGAAGGCTCTTCAAAGTGCATTATTTTGTCTTAGGTGCACATGCTCATTTTTAAAGGTTTTCATGTCAGCATATATTTAATGTATTAAGAAGCCAACTATTGTACACCAAAGAAAGTAATAAATAATTCAATATATATTTTTAAGTAATTTTTGTGATTTTAAATCAGGTTTCACAGAGTTGGAGGACTGGTTACTTTTATGTCTTGCATCTATGAGTTCACTAGTCGACTAAATTCGAATTGCACGCCTTCTTATACACTCATTAGTTGGTGCTCGCTTTCAATAGTGGAAAGAGAATAAGAACAAACTGTGATTGTTTATTGCAACAGAAGATAGAGCAGTAAATCTTTGCGTGCTCCCACAACCAATTCCAGCTCTAGGCTTCCAGTTAACCAGTAGCCCACATTGTGCAGTGATTGGTCAGTACTGTCACATGGTTAGTCCACTTGCATTCTCTTAAAGGTACATGGTACTCCACTTTACCATAGTTAATTTATGCTCATAAAATGCTTATTTTTGTGATAAGCCCTTTCAGCTGTCTTATTAAAACAATATCAGGTAACCATTCTTAATCAATCAAGAAAAGCCCTTTCACGGGAAAAACATCATTATGTTCTATTATGCTGCCCATTTATGTTTGTAGAATGAAGATTTTAAATGTGTGATTATACAAATTACCTTTAGCAGAAACTTGAACCAATGCACTTTTGGGCACAGTTTAGGTACAATTTCCTGACTGCATTCAATGAAAAAACTCTACCCAGGGTGCTTAGGAGTACAAACACATAAAGCATGGGTAAGCAAACTCCGCTAGTTAGAAGTTGAACTTGAATCTAATAATTCCATGTGAATTCTGCTAAAATCTCTAGCTGATTAGCTTAGTAAATGGTTTGTGAAATTAGAAATAAGAAAATAAATACATTCATAGCAAATTTCCACAATCAGCAATTAGATCATGATCAGATGATCTGTTTTAGTTATCATGGTTGAGGAATAAATGTTGGTCGGGGCATTTCTTTGAATAGTGCCTTGGGATCTTTTCCATCCATTTAAGATGATGGACAGGGTCTTGGTTTAACATCGCATTCAGAAGATGGCATCTCCAACAGTGCATTATTCCCTCAGTAGCTCATTGGTGTGTGGGCTTAGATCTTGTGCTAAAGTCTCTGGAGTGTGACTTAAACTGATAAACTGACAACTTTTTGACTCAGAAGTGCGAATACTACCACTGAGCCAAGGCTGACATCTAGTAAATAATTGTAAGTGTTATAGATTGCCTCATCAGAGGAAAGAAAACGATATGCAGGATCATCTAAATGGATGACTGCAGAATCTTGTGGGAAATTGAGATTCCCTAAAGGGAGTAAATCGCTAAACAAAAACTCAGCCTGACTTTAATCCGTGAGCCAGTTGAAACAAGGTTTCCTGCTGCAGCTAAATTCTTAATGTTTATGTTTGAAATCAAGATCAACAAATCACATATGTTTAATGACTCATGCCCAAATTAAACTGGGAATTTCCTCGTATCTGTCCCTGCTTGACTACTGTAACTTTGCTGGAAGTGTGATGGGAATGGGAATCAACTCAGAGCTGAGGGAAGAGCTCAGCAAGTTTAAAGAGGAGCAGCAATGAGGAAGAATCCTCAGTCAGCACAGAGCACTAAGTGTGGAAACCAGTGAAATTAAAAAGGAGCATCAGCGAGGGAGAAACCCCAGACCCTACAGAGCACCAAGGGAGGAGCCCAGTGAGTTTAAAAGAGCATCAGTGAGGGAGAATCTGCAGACAGCACAAAACAAGAAGGGAGGGACAAACACCAGAGAATTCTCATAGAGTGATGTCACAGCGGGTACACAGGAAGAGCTGTGCGGGTGAGTAAATCAACTTGTGAGATGTGGATGTGAGGCTTGCAGCAGTGCTAAGTGTGTGGGGATGTGGTGAAGCATATGACTGTTAGATATGTGCCTTGCTTGATAGACAGTTAGTATATGAGTGATGGCTGGGTGGGGGGGTGGGGGGGGTGGTTGTGGTAGTGGTGGTGGGGAAGTGTGATGAATTGAACAATGTCTAAGGCTAGTAATGCATTTGGCAGGATATGGTATTTGAAGATGCATTCACTACTTTTGGGGAAAAATTATCCCCCTCTCAGAGGGGAAGTGCAGGAACGGGCGCAGGCAGGTGCGCCTCCAATCGGCATCCCTGATTGGTTGGGGGGGGGGGTGGTGCTGCCATTTTACATGGGCTGGCCAGTTAAGGCCCACCCAGCATGACGTTCACCAGGAAGGGCTATATGCTCCCTGTGTGGGCGGGAGGGAATTCCCTCAGCTGGGAGTGCGCTCTTTTGTGCATGCGTGCGAAAGAGCACACTAACCTCTCTGAGGCTAAGTGCTGTTTCAGGTAGATCGGCTCCGAACTAAAATTTGCAACAAAACTGATAGAAAAATTTCCCTGACATGTCCCCTCATGTGACACTATCACATGAGTTGGAACATGTCCATAACTTTAACCAAAACCTTTTATTAAAAAATTGAAATACCCTCATGAATCCTCATCCTGCCTGTGGATGAGGTTTCATGCTTTTTCTGAAGTCCAACAGTGCTCCTGGCCTGCCCGCCAACCTTAAGGTTGGACAGGCAGGTCCATTAATGAGTTTAATTAGTTTCTCAATGGCCTCAATAGGCCGTTGACAGGTCGGCGGGTGCATAGCTGACTTAGCAGTGCTCCCACTGACTTGAAAATGGAAATGACACGGGGTAACATTGGGAGTTCCACCCAACATCATCCCACGTCATTTTATGCATTGGCGAGCAGGCCCCACCCCCTCTTGCCACTGAAAGATCCTGCTCTTGGACACTCATCCAGGGTCACTGAACTTCTTGAGGCACGGCATCCAAGTTCTCAGGTCTTGACTCCTACCATTGACCTCCATGGATATCTGCGCCCACTGTCTTCTGAACATGTTTCTGGAGGGCCTCCTAGTCCTCTGTGGATCTCTCTTTCCCACCTTCTCCACCAAGGCCCACTGTTCAGTGTCCACAAATCTTGATGTCCATGCTCCCCCATGTTGTGTCATTCTTCAATGGGCGGAATTTTCTGTGCCCGCTGGCAGTGGGCACGTTAGGTGGTGTGCACGGACAATATGGCGCAATTGGTTTCACGGTGGCGGGAAGGCAGGTCACAATCGTCCGCTCAGCCCGCCAATGGCAGGCCGCGTTTCCCGCTAACGGTCATCGGGGAGCTCATTGTAATACATCAGAATATCATTAAAAGACCATCCTGCCAGGCTCTTGGACCCCCGCTGGATCATCTGTCCACATTAGTGGGAAAGCACATTGACATGTTTCATAGCAGCACCAAGGCGCTGTGCACTTGGTGGTCTTCGCTTGGGGGAACTGGAGGTGGGTGAACAGCATCGTTCTGCAGAGCTCGCCAGGGTCGCCTGTTGCTTTGCAGGCTTCAGGGGCGCCGGGGGGCTGGGGTGAAGTGCCGCCCTACCACGGAGGTGAATGTTGTCGGTGGGGGGGACGGGGATGTCCGGGGACAAATACTGCCAAGATTCAGAGGTGACTGTGGTTGGGGGAGTGGGGGGAACCTGCTGCCCTGGCGTTGGATCCCGTACACAAGAAATCGAGCTGGGGGCAGGGTAGGTGAGGGAAGTGGCCATGCAGTAGGGACACCTGTATAAAGTGACCATTCCTCTGCAACTGAGACAGTTCAGGCGCATCCATAATGATATGGTTGGGGTCGGGCTCCTAGGCTGCCCACCCACACAAACAAAGTGGAAGCACCAAAGGGCCACCAAGCGCTCCAGACATTACCCCGCCCCCAGCCCTCCCTAGCCTCCCCTCACCATCCCGACTCCAGCATAGCCCATAAGCCCGTAACATTACTGGACCGCAGAGCAGTTGGACTGCACACATTGTATAATCTCCTCGCCAATGCTGGCCAGGTAGCAGTCACTGCTGGAGGTGCTCACAGCCCCTTGCAATCTCAGCATCCCAGTTAGGAGCAGTCTCCCTATGTCGCAGGCTGACAGAGCAGCCATGCAGTTCACTCATCTGTGCCCATCCGAGGGGTGGCCAGCACTCTCTAGAAGCATTAAGGGGCTGTCACACAGGGCCAGGAAAGGTGCGTAGTACACCCATGCTAACCACGTCTCTCTCTCTTTCCTGCCACAGAAGGACCACATCAGGAGCACGAAGCCTGGTGATCTAGCTGTACACCTGATGGCCTATAGAGAGCGGAGAAGATGGAGGAGAGAGTGATTGAGGCTCCTGGCTTCTCAAAGGCAGGAGCAGCAACCTGAGGAAGAAAGGACTGCTGGCGTTCCCACACACAATGTCCAGGTGCAACAACAAGCCGTGGCAGGTTGGCGCCTAGCGACATCCAGGGCCTATAAACACTGCCTGTCATTCCTGCAGATGATTGAGAACCAGTGTCGCTGACAACTGCACATGTCTAGGGACCTGGTGGCTCACATCTGCCACTTACTGCAGGACTTGGCGCCAAGGGGACATGGAGGGCAGCCACTGCCAGTGGCTGTGAAAGTGATTGCAGCACTCAATTTCTATGCCAATGGCTCCTTTCAGGGCTCCACAGGTGACGTCTGTGGGATTTCACAATCTGTCACCCACAACTGCCTCTATGAGGTCACAGATGCCATCTTCTCCATGGCACACAACTTTGTGCATTTCGCCCAGGACCGGGACTGCCAGGATGCAAAGGACCATTGAATTCTGCCAGATCTCGGGATTCCCACAGGTGCAGTGTGCAATTGACTGCACCCATGTGGCACTAAGGTGTCCATCACTACGTACTACGTCAACTACATCATGATGTGGACTACATCAACCTCAAGGGATTCCACTCACTGAGTGTGCAACGGTGTACAACCACTAGAAACACATCCTGCAGGTGTGCACAATGCCTAAATCCTCAGTTGGTCACAAATCTCTGGAGTCTTCCAGGGTCCAAAGAAGCTGCAGGGCTGGCTCCTTGGGGATAAGAGGCTGTGGCTGATGACACCCGTGCGGGGGCCTCAGACTGCAGCAGAGTGACACTATAATGAGGCTCATGCTGCAACTCGCAGCTTGGTGGAGCAAACCATCAGGATGCTGAAGATGGGGTTTTGGTGCCTGGACCAGTCTGTGGAGCCCTGCAATACAGTCCAGAGAGGTGTCACACATCAACTTCATCTGCTGCGCCCTTTACAACCTGACGCTGCAATGGGGAGAGGAGCTGACCGAGGAGGAGATGGAGGAGCTGCACATCTCCTCTGATGAGGAGGACGCTGATGGGGATAAGGGTGAGGTGGTCCTTGGAATCGATGATAACGGCAGTGAGGCCCTTGCACTGGTAGGCGAGGCAGTCGCACTCGGGTGGCCTTCGTAGATGATAGATTTGTGGAGAATTATGATGACATGCGGTGAGGTGACCCCATAGATCCTCACATCACATTTGTGAATGGTTGGCTCCAGCCTGGCTTATTGCAGCATGAATACCCTCTGTGAGAATGCTCCTGTCATGGAGATGCAGTGGAGGCCTGATAGTCACTCAGCTGCTCAGTTAACAGTGAGGTTGAGTGTCTTGGGCTACAGGAAGATATAGACGGGATGGTCAAATGGGCAGATAAGTGGCAGATGGAATTTAACCCTGAAAAGTGTGAGGTGATACACTTTGGAAGGAGTAATTTGACAAGGAAGTATTCAATGAATGGCATGACACTAGGAAGTTCTGAGGAACAAAGGGACCTTGGCGTGTGTGTCCATAGATCTCTGAAGGCGGAGGGGCATGTTTGTTGGGTGGTGAAAAAAGCATTTGGGATGCTTGCCTTTATCAATCAAGGCATAGATTACAAAAGTAGGGAGGTCATGTTGGAGTTGTATAGAAACTTGGTGAGGCCACAGCTGGAGTACTGTGTGCAGTTCTGGTCGCCACATTATAGGGAGGATGTGATTGCACTGGAGGGGGTGCAGAGGAGATTCACCAGGATGTTGCCTGGCTTGAAACATTTAAGTTATGAAGGGAGGTTGGATAGACTTGTGTTGTTTTCATTGGAGCAGAGAAGACTGAGGGGTGACCTGATTGAGACGTACAAGATTATGAGGGGCATGGACAGAGTGGATAGGGAGCAGCTGTTCCCCTTAGTTAAAGGGTCAGTAACGAGGGGACACAAGTTCAAGGTGAGGGGCAGGAGGTTTAGTGGGGATGTGAGGAAAAACTTTTCTACCCAGAGGGTGGTGACGGTCTGGAATGCACTGCCTGGCAGGGTGGTGGAGGCGGGTTGCCTCACATCCTTTAAAAAATACCTGGATGAGCACTTGAAATGTCATAACATTCAAGGCTATGGGGCAAAGTGCTGGTAAATGGGATTAGGTAGGAGGTCAGGTGTTTCTCACGTGTCGGTGCAGACTCGATGGGCTGAAGGGCTTCTTCTGCACTGTGTGATTCTGTGATTCTGTGATTGCAGGAAGATGGTGATGACCTGCAATGAGGACACTCCATAAATCATCACATAGCCTCTGATAATGTCTGACTCCTGTCTGGCTGAGGGTTTGCACTCCATGATCAGTGTCATATTATACAGACACGGCCATGAAATTTTAGATGTTCTGATGTTTTGTATACCCTCAGCACCTGAGTCCTTCAGGAGCTGGAGCACAGCATCAGTGGTTCTAGATGCTAAAGAGATGAGGGACAGCCTCCTTAAAGGAGCTGAGAGCACACAGAGAGTATGAGAGGACTCTGTGGCGCCTGCCCATTACATACTGGCAGCAATGACCAGCACCACCGAGGTGCAGGCATCAGTAATGCTTCCAGGGAGTGTGAGGTTGGACCATCACTTTGGTCTGAAGGTTGTGCAAAGCACAGGGAAGAGGCCCTGGACTGAGACACCTGCCTTTATCTTGTGCAGAAAGGTTTCACATCTGAGTAACAAGAACACTGCTCATCAGAACAAGGAGGCATAGGCAGGGGGACATTCTTGGGGGTTTATTTACAATAGTGAACATTATGTACAAGTGATTAACACCCATGCCCAGGTTGTGCAACTTATTCTCCTTAACTGTCCTAAACCTGACACTACGTGTTGCTCCCCGGACATCCACAGAGGAGGTGGAGGAAGCCTGCTGACTGTGACGCCCTGTCTTTGATAACTTTGGCAGGGGTCCTCGGGAGGGCTGAGACTTTGAGGGCACCGGCCTACTTTCAGGGTCCTGCTGTGTGGCAGTGGCATCCTCCTCGGCCTGTGGAGCTGGAGCTGCTGAAGTCATATGAAGAGGGGAGTTGGATTGGCTGAACACTCTCGGAGTCACCTGGATGGATGGGCCTGGAGTGTGCACCTGCTGATCCTTATCCCTCTGTGTGCCCAGAAGTCCCAGGCTGACTCCTTGAGGAGCAGGGATAGCTGGAGTAAAATCAAACTGCTTGGCACCCCTCTCGCGTACACACTGTTGGAGGCCAACTATGGCATTAGTGATGGAGTTGAGCCCGTGCAGCAGTGAAGGAGAAATGTCCTGGATCAATGTCTCCATGGTGGCCGCCATCCTGCCAGTGTTATCCTTGGTGCATTGGCATGCCGGCGCTATCACCTCAAACTGAAAGCAGATGCACTCCTCCATCATGTTTTGCAATCTGAGGAATGCTGCAGACATCCGTTCCTGCTGTTCCCTAGCTTGCCTTTGCAGTTCCAACAACCGCGACATGACTGAGCCCAGAGGCTCATCATCAGACTCAGACTCAGCAATGTTCTGGCCTCCAGCAGCCCTCCAAGTGCAGGGGACCTGGGAACTCCCTGCCGCCGCCTGCTGTGGATCAGAAAGTGTGATGTGCGAGGTATGTATCTCTACGCTGTTGGAGAGTTTGGGTGAGCACTGTGATGGTCTTCAGGTAGGTTGCCTCCAGATTCCTCTTCATCGGTTTCTTGGGGCTTGATTGGTGGCCCTGGGTGATGAACTCTGACGGCTGTTTGGCAGATGTGCCTGCAAAAGCAAGGAGAGATAATTAGTGCATGACAGTGGCCTGTGAAAGAGAACACATCACTCATGGCATGGTTGTCTCATGGATGTTGCACTGCTGAATCCTCACTTGGTAGAGTAGCGCCAACCTCACTGTCAGCACAGGACCCGTTCCAGACTGTGGCCGGCCAGCTGGATGGCTCTATTTTCAAAGTCCGTGAGGACCTTGATTTCGGGCATTCCGCCGCTGGTCTGTGACCTCCCTCCTGTTTTGTGCCAGCTTGTCCTGCATGGATTGAGATGGAGAAAGTGTAAGCAAGATGTCTGCCAGGCCAGATGATAATTATGGCTCACCTGTGTGGGTGGTGATTGGTCTCATGGATGGGATGAGGACAATGATGGTGAGTGTGAGAGAGTGAATGGTGATGTCCCTTGAACTGGCAGTGAGTGAGGGCCCTGTGGATGTGTGATGGGTTTGTGTGAGTTAGTTTACAGTGATGAGGAGAATGACCTATCCTGGCAGAATGGAGAAGATTATTTACCCTCTTGCAGCACTGGGTGGTTGTCATCTTCTGAAGGGTGTCGGCGCTGGCCACCACTGCCACCACCTCCCAAGCTGAATTGGTCATGTTGCTGCCAACCTGGCAACTAGAGCAGGGGTACAGGAAATCCTGGTGGCATCCAGCAGTCGCTCGAGGGACTCGTCTTTGAAGCAGGGGACTATGGTCTTTTTTCCTTCGCTGGCCATTTCTTCTGTGTGTTGGGTTGAGCTGGAAGCAATACGCACTGTGATTGCAGCTGGACTTTAAACGTGGTGCCCAGCATAATGCAGCGTTGCGGTGATGGCTGGTGGGCGAATGAGAGCCCGCCTGCTATGGAAATGGCGTGTTTCCCGGGAGTGCATAAATAATGAGGCGCGTTTGGGATGAAACGACTTGAAAACCTGCCAACACGGCCGGCAGGTAATTCATCGTTTTACCCTCCCACTACTGCACTTAGTGCAAATCTGGGAAAATTCCACCCAATGTTTCCCAGGTCAGAATAAATAGTAAGCAACTTCTTTAACAAATACAATCTTCAACTGGAGAGTCTAGAGATAAAGCATGAGGTAATTGGTACATAGCTGGTGAGTTATTTTAAATTGAAAACAGCAGGAACTGTTGATAGCCAGAGCAGAAATTTGAAAAGAGCTGGGGCTTTTTTGCATCTAAAGTAGAAAACTGTAACTTGTTGCTGTAGCTTGCTGTTACTTTGCTTTACTAAATTACCGTCATCAACTAAATTAACAGAAATAAAATAATCAATTCAACTAAAAATAAACACAACTAATTAACTCATCAAATAAATAAATTAATAAAGTTAGCTAGACATAACAAGGCAGCTGATGTGTCGTAATGGCAGCATATTGGAGAATATGGAAAGCATTAGGATCCAGGACAACCATACCTGCAGCTGGGGAACTTTGCCTCAGAGTTGTTGAGCTGGAGTCCAAGCTGCAGACATTGCAGGGCATCAGGGAGGGGACAAGTTACCTGGGCACTTTGTTCCAGGAGGCAGCTACATCATTTAGATTAAGTAAAACTTTAGAGTTTGTCAATGGTCAGAGACAGGAGGATCTGTGAGTCAAGCAGGTATTTTGATCTGCAATGTAGTGATGGAAGGGCCTTGAACCTTGACTTTGATGAGCAGGCATGAGGTACTGGCTACCTGTATGAGTGAGAACAAAGGATACAAGGTGGATGAGCAAACTGACTATGGCATCACAATGCAGCAGCCCATTCAAGTGTGGGTAGTGAGAAGGAATATGATAGTGACAGAGGACAGTATCGTCAAGGGGAAAAGAGTCAACACAAATTTATGAAAGGGAAATCATGTTTGACAAATCTGAGAGGTTTTTGAGGATTGAATCAGTAGAATGGATAAGGTGGGAACCAGTGGATGTAGTGTATTTGGATTTTCAAAAAGCAATTAATAATTGGCTACTCAAGAAGTTATTACACAAAATTATGACTAATGGGATATAACAAAATATAGGAATAAACAGGACATTTTCAGACTGGCAGGCTGTAGCTAGCTGGGTACCACAAAGATCAGTATTTGGTCCTCAGCTATTTATAATCTATTTAATAACTTAGGTGAGAGTGTTTGCAATGTATTCAAGTTTGCTGACAATACAAAGTTAGGAAGGAAAGGAAGCAGGGAAGAGGATGCAAAGTGGCTGCAGAGGGGTACAGACAGGATGTGTGAGCAGGCAGGAACATAACAGATGGAATACTCAGATTGATAGAGTTTTGGGCACCAACGAAATTAAGGGATATGGGGATAGTATAAGATGGTGGAGTTCAGTTAGAAGGTCAGCCATAACCATATTGAGAGGCAGACCAGGCTAGATCGGTCTAATGGCCTACTCTTGCTCATATTTCTAACGTTCTTATTTCTAGCAACAAAGCGAGAACAGCTCCAGGAAAATCCGGATATGGCCTGGAATTGCCTTTAAGCTTGCACCATAGCATCTATGACGTACATACAAATTAGGAGCAGGAGTAGACCACTAGGGTCCCCGAGCATGCTCCGCCATTCAATAAATTCATGGCTGATCTGAGTGTAATCTCAACCCCCCTTCCTGCCTACCCCCAATAACCTTTCAGCCCATTGTTAATCAAGAATCTATCTAGCTCTGCCTTAAAAAAATTCAAAGCCTCTGCTTCCACTGCCTTTTGAGGAAGAGAGTTCCAAAGACTCTTTATCCGCTGAGAGAAAAAAATTCTCCTCATCTCTGTCTTAAATGAGCAACTCCTTATTTTTACCTGTAAGATGCTTCTCAATTCTAATATTTAAATTTGTGCAATAAAAATGTGCAATGAATTGTGACCCTGGTGTGTAATATACTGAAATGTTGAAACATGGTGAGCCCTAGTTCTAGATTCTCCCACAAGGGGTAACATCCTCTCCACATCCACCCTGTCAAGTTCCCTTAGGATCTTAAAGGTTTCAATTAAGTTGCCTCTTACTTTTCTAAATTCCAATGGATATAGGCCTAACCTGTCCAGCCTTTCCTCCTATAAGACAACCTGCCTATTTCTGGTATTAGTCTAGTAAACTTTCTCTGAACTGCCTCTAACATGTTTCCATCTGTCTTTAAATAAGGAGACCTGTACTGTACACAATACTCTAGATGTGGTCCCACCAATGTCCTGCACAACTGAAGCATAACCTCCCTATTTTTGCAATCAATTTCCCTCCCAATAAATGATAATGTTCCATTAGCTTTCCTAATTACCTGCTGTACCTGCATTACTAACCTTTTGTGATTTGTGCACTAGGACATCCAGATCCCTCTGAATCTCAGTGCTCTGCAATCTCTCACCATTTAGATAATAAGCTTCCTTTTTATTCTTTCTGCCAGATGAACAATTTCATATTTGCCTACATTATACTCCATTTGCCAGAACTTGGCCCACTCACTTAACCTCTCTATATCACTTTGTAGTCTCCTTACAATTTAGTTTCCTACCTATCTTTATGTCATCAGGAAATTTAGCCACCATTCCTTTGGACCTTTCATCCAAATTGTAAAAAGTTGAGGGCCCAGCACTGATCCTTGTTGCACACCACTCATCACATCTGCCAACTAAAAAAAGATCTATTTATGCCAATTCTCTGCTTCTTGTTAGCTAACTGATCTCCTATCCATGCCAATATGTTATCCCCTATACCATAAGCTTTTATTTTCTGCTATAACTTTTGATGTGGCACCTTATTAAGTGTCTTCTGGAGATCTAAGTATAGTACATCCACCGGCTCCCCTTTATCCACAGCACATGTGACTCCTTAAAACAACTGCAATAAATTGGTTAAACATGATATCCCTTTTACAAAATCATGTTGACTCTGATTGCCTTGAATTTTTCTAAGTACCCTGTTATAACATATATAATAATAGCTTCTAACATTTACCCAATGACAGATGTTAAGCTAACAGGCCTATAGTTTCCTGCTTTCTGTCTCCCTCCCTTTTTGAAGAAAGGAGTTATATTTGCTATTTTCCAATCTAATGGAACCTTCCCCGAATCTACGGAATTTTGGAAAATTAAAACCAGTGCATCAACTACCTCACTAGCCACTTCTTTCAAGACGTTAGGGTGAAGTCCATCCAGACCCAAGGATATGTCAGCCCGCAGCCCCAACTATTTGCTCAATACCACTTTCTTTGTGATTGTAATTTTCCCGAGTTCCTCCCTCCCTTCCATTTCCTGATTTACAGCTATCTCCGGGATGTTACTTGTGTCCTCTTTAGTGAAGACCAAATCAAAATATCTGTTTAATTAATCTGCTATCTCCTTACTTTCCATTATCAATTCCTCAAACACACTCTTTATAGGACCAACGCTCACCTTGTTAACTTTTTTCTGATTTAAGTATCTTTGGAAACTTTTACTATCCGTCTTTATATCACTAGCTAGCTTTCTCTCATGCTCTAATTTTTCTCTCCTTATTAATCTTTTAGTCATTCTTTGCTATTCCTTATATTTTTCCCAATCTTCTGACCCGCCACCTCTCTTTGCATAATTATATGCTTTTTCTTTAAGTTTGACATTGTCTTTAATTTTTTTAGTTAACCACAGATGGTGGGCCCTCCTCTTGAAATTTTTCTTTCTCATTGGAATGTATATATTCTGTGTATTCTGAAATATCCCTTTAAATGTCTGCCACTGAACTTCTATGGACCTACCCCTTAATCTCATTTGCCAGTTCACTTTAGTTAGCTCTGCTTTCATGCCCTCATAATTGCCCTTATTTAATTTTAAAATAATAGCCTTGGACACACTTGTTTCTCCCTCAAAATGAATGTAAAATTCAATCATATTATGATCATTACTACTCAGGAGGTATCAATTAATCCTATCTCGTTGCTCAATACCAGGTCTCGTGTAGCCTACCCTGTGGTTGGCTCCAGAATGTGCTGTTCTAAGAAACTATCCCAAAAACATTCTATGAGCTCTTCATCTAGGCTGCCTTTGCCCATCTAATTTTCCCAGTCTACATGTAGATTAAAATCCTCCAAGATTACTGTTGTACCTTTCTGGCAAGCTCCCTTTATCTCTTCTTTTATACTCTGTCCTACTGTGTAGTTACAATTAAGAGGCCACAAATGACTTCTTGCCTTCATCATACCTCTTCTCAACCCAAACCATTCCTACATCCTGGTTTCTTGAACTTAGTTCATCCCTCTCTAATGTACTACTACCATCATTAATTAACAGAGCTACCCCTCCACCTGTTCCTTACTTCGTGTCCTTCTTAAGTGTCATGTATCCTTCAATATTCAGGTCCTAATCTATGTAATCCTGTAGCCATATCTCTGCAATGGCTATCAAATCATGCTTATTTATTTCTATTTGCGCTATCAGTTCATCTGTTTTATTTTGAATGCTACATGCATTTAGATACAGAGCCTTTAGTTTTGCCCTTTTGTTATTTTTGTAGCATCTAGCCTTATCTGCTGATTGACTCTTAGAATTGTACTCTCCATCCCTTCCTGTCACAGTCTGTTTATCATTTCCCATATTAATATCTATCTCTCTTGCCACATCTTCCCAAATTCGATTCCTTGCCCCTACAATTCAGTTTAAAACATTCTGTACATCCAAAGTTATGCAGCTCACAAGGACACCAGCCCCAGCATGGTTCAAGTGTAGACTGTCCCAACAGTACAGATTACGCTTTTCCCAATACTGGTGCCAGTGCCCCACACACCGTAACCCACTTCTCCCACCGGTCTTTTAATTTCTCTAACCTGATTTGTCCTAAGCCAATTTGCATGTGGCTCAGGTAATAATCCAAAAATTATTATCTTTGAGGTTCTGCCTCTTAATATGTCACCTAGCTCATCATACTGACTATGCAGAGCATCCTTCCTCATCCTGCCTATGTCATGGCACCTACATGGACCATGGCCATTGGATCGTCCTCCTCCCACTGCAAGTCCTATGTCCCAAAACCTGACAACTGGCAGGCTACAAAGCTGTCTGGATTCTCGCTCTTTGCTACAGAGAACAGTGTCAATCCCCCTCACTATACTGTTCCTTACCACCACTACGTTCCTCTTTGCTCCCCCCACTTGAATGGCTTCCTGTACCACGGTGCCATGGTCAGTTTGCTTATCCACCCTGCAGCCCCCATTCTCATCCAAACAAGCTGAAAGAACCTCAAACCTATTGGACAACCCCAGAGGCTCACACTCCTACACTCCTGCCCTCTAGGTCCCTTTACCTCCCTCACTCACAGTCACACCCTCCTGTCGCTGGCCACTGACCAAATCAAAAGACCCTGTCCTAAGTGGTGTGACTGCCTCCTGGTATAAAGCATCCAGGTAACTTTCCCCCTCCCTGATGTGTCGCAGAGTCTGCAGCTCAGCCTCCAGTTCAATGACTCTTAGCTGAAGCTCCTCAAGCCGTACTGCAAACGTGTTTCCCCCAGATCACAATGTTATCCAGGCGATCTCACATACTGCAGCCTTGCCTGTCCTGCCAGCCTTAATGTGTTTTAAATAATTACTTAATTATATTAATCACTTATTTAATGTTGCTTTCTTATATATTTTAACGTTACCACCCAAGTATGCTCTATTTTAAACCTTAGAGAGAATAGAACTTACCAGACTCTCACCAAACAGCTAGCTCCTTTCCCTGTAGTAGAGCAAGAGCCAGTTTCTATGGGGTGAGAAAGATACAAGAGGAAATGAACAACTCCTTCTTTGAACTCCACACTCGCCAAACTCCAAGGGCAGGATTTTCCCATTAGTGAGTGGGGGGGCTGGGCCCGCTCGCTGATGCATAAAATGAGCCGTGGTGATGCTGGGCAGAACTCCCGATGTCACCGCGCCCCATTTAAATTTCCAGGTAGGCAGGGATGCAGCAAAGTCAGCTATGTATCCGCTGACCTGTCAATGGCCAATTGAGGCCTTTGACAGAGTCATTTAGCTAATTAATGGACTTGCCCTTCCAACCATAAGGCAGGCCAGGAGCCCCAGCGGGAATTAGAAAAAGCATGAAATCTCATCCACGGGCGGGATGAGGTTTCATGTAGGTTTTTAAAAATTTTATTAAAGTTTTTGTAAAAATTATGGAAGTGTCCCAACTCATGTGACAGTGTCACATGAGGGGACATGTCAGGAATTTCTTTTTTTCCTATTTTTAATATTTGTCACAGAACAGCCGATCTCCCTGAGGCAGCACTTAGTCTCAGGGAGATGAGTGCGCATGCATGAAAGAGCGCACCCTCAATTTTGGGAATCCCCCTCCTGCCTGCACAGGGAGCGCACAACACTTCCATGTGGATGTCACGCTGGGTGGGCCTTAATTGACACGCCCACATAAAATGGTGCCGCCCAACATTCAACTTTGCCCCCAACGGGGGGAAAATCCTACCTCAAGTCTTTACTCTGTTAGTCGACTGCGCTCTGTTTGCCAAGGCTGAGATCCCTGAATTTATAGTAAACTGAACTGTGGGGGGGGCTACAGTAACCAGATTCAACCAGTTAGCTAATTAACTACCCAGCTCCTACAGCTAAGAGTGAGCTTCCATTGTCTAAACTTCAAAAAAGAAAGAACTTAGCCTGCTTATACAGTACTTTCCAGTTACTGATAATTACAGATTAGATTATATTTTAAGAGCAAAATTAAAGAACAAAATTAGCACTAAAAACTCCCCTCCCACCAATCAGCATTATTCTAAAGCAGAAGTTACAGGAAATGATGGTATGATTGGCTTATGCAGTTATTTGCATCTCACCTAAATTTCCAGGGCCATTTGTGCCACTCCACTGGAACCAATGTGAACAATAATTTATATAAGGCTCTCATTCAAAATGGTGCCAATTGCAACATTACTAGATCCATGCTATTTTAACCACTGCCTACAATGATGCTGGTGCAGGAAGACGTTGGAGAATCACTAGCCTTATTGCCCAGGAAGTGCCTGTCATACCTTTCACCAATGTTATAATTTTGATTGCTCTGCTAAACAGATGGCTCAAATGTACACAATTCCACACGATTTAAAAATCAGAAAAGAGATAAAAGAGAATTTGCTTTGTGATAATGTTAAAAATAGGCCTTGAAGCAAAAAGTTATTCATGAAATGTTATAGGCAGTAAATTTGGGGAAGTGATTACTACAAATCAATTTTTTCATTAAACAGTCACCCAACATTTCTTGTTTGGTCAGCAAATCCATTAACAAAATCACAAAGTGAAATAAATTCAAATCAAATTTTGCTGTCTATTCATTTGTTCTTCTGGTGTAAAGTTTGAATCTCACAAGTGAATCTTTTTGTGTTTTTTAATTTGCAGAGGCAGCCTTCAATAAGTCTCTCTTCTGGATGTGTCTCGCTAGTAAAAATTGAGCAAAGCATGAAGAGCTCATTGGATCATCACTATCATCCCACTGACATATAATACTGAGCTTCCCAGAAAATTGTGGCTTTGGATCAGCACTGGAGGATTGGCACGAACAACAGTCTCACTTATGGAGATCATTGCCAATACCGCGGTTGCAGTAAATTCCCGGCCAAAGAGTAATATACCTCAACTGAACTCCCTTTTGACTAGTCTGCCAAACTTGAATATTGTTTTACAATTGCCTTGTGAACACATTGCTGCATTTTTAATATATAAAAAACCTTGCATTTATAAAGCTCCTTTCATGACCTCAGGACATCCCAAAACGCTTTACAGCCAGTAAAGTACAGTATAGTCACTGTTATAATGCATTTGTCAATAGTTAACTCCAATCAATTTCAAAATGTACTCATTATAGGTGACTAAAGCGAAGTAAATGCAAATATAATGAGCTTTCATGGGTAAAGAGGTTTTCCTCATTACCTTTGGCATTTTTTTGCTCTGCGAGGATTTCCACAATCCAAGACCCACAGTTAGTCGTCCTGTGCAAATGTGTGATAACAGCACTAAAACTATTCTTCATTGTCAGGTACAGTGTCACTTTAAATTACCCATCAACTGCAGAGAAATTTTCCAATTCTTCCTGCTTCAAATTTTCAGTTTGGAGATTTGATTGGACAAAGATTAGAAGAAACCCAGGGCAGAATTTTTCATATCACGGACGGGCTCAATGGGAGCAGGCAGGGTTGGGCGTGGAGCCGTTCCTGCGATCAGCTCCACATCGCCATTTTACACAGGTGGGCCAATTAAGGCCTGCCTAGAGTAAATCGCGGCTCCCTAGATCAGCGGGAAGGAGCGAGAGGCCAATGTCCGCTGGGTCCAATGGCGACCTTGTAGACTATTCAAAACCGGCACAGGTAGCCGCCCTAAGGCTGCCACTGATTTCGGTCAGGAGTGTGATGGAGAAAGTCTTTGGAGAGCAGGCCAGGCAGGAGGGCAGATCGGCGTGGCAGTCGGTCCCCAGGTACTTCGATGAGTACCTCGCTGCCCTTCTGAAGGAAGTGGCAGCACGCCATGAGATCCTGGTACCAAAGTACGGGAGGAAGAGATCCCCCAACCTAACAAAACGTGCCTGGAAGGAGGTGGAATTACAGGGTCAGCTCCTACGACGTGGTGAGACACACCTGGGTGCTGTGCTGCAAGCAGTTTAATGACCTCCTGCGATCGGGAAGGGTGAGTACCATGTTGGCATCATGGGTCACTTAGCACAGCAGTTAGGTTGCTCCCCCTTCAACCCCCTCAGAATTTTGTTTTTGTATTCATTCATTCAATAGATATGGGCTTCGCCGGCTGGGTCAGCATTTATTGCCCATCCCTAGTTGTCCTTGAGAAGGTGGTGGTGCCTTCTGGAACTGCTGCATGTAATACAGGTGCACCCACAGTGCTGTTAGGGGGCAAGTCCCAGGATTTGGATCCAGTGGTTGTGAAGGAGTGGAAAAACATTTCAAAGCCAGGATGCTGAGTGGCTTGGAGTGGAGCTTCCAGGTGGTGGTGTTCCCATCTATCTGCTACACTTGTCCTTTTAGGTGGTAGTGTTCGTGGGTTTGGAAGTTCTTAGAGTGTGAGTGGCAAATGTGATGGAGGCAGCATCTGGACAAGGGGATCAGCCCTGGCTGCTTGGAATGAGTGAATGGCAGCCCCAGGGTCATGTATTGGCTGAGCCCTGCGAGGTTTTCCTCAGGTAGGCATGGCCAGGCTGCAATAGTGCTGTGTGTAGAGGGTGGACTAATCAATGCTCCTCTCTCCTTTCAGTAAAAGACAACACACAATAATGCCGAATGGCTACAGACTGGTGGAGGAGCACCCTACCTTCTCATCATCACCAGATATGAGCAGGAGGCACTGAAGCTGGAGAGCTGCCATGTACCTAGATCAACCGGCCGCGGTGAGGTTGGGGTGCAACAGGGAGGCAAGAGTGCAGTGCACTGAGGTCAGATTGTCTGTCAGTGCAAACCTTCCACTGTTGACTGTATATTGATTTCAGCCTCTGACATTGGATCCCCATTGATAATGGAAGGAGGAGTGCATCCTGATCTGAGAGCCAGGTATGCACATTAACAGTGTAATGATTTCAACTAATCAAATGCCCCAGTTCTTCCTTTCAGCCTAACCAGACCATGCCCGGACTCAGGAGGCTGAGGGACCACCCTCACTCCTGAGGCTACAGAAGACATTAACGCATCTGCGTCACACCCTCTCAGCCAGGCAGGCACCAGCGCAGATACCAGCACCTCGGTGAAAATAAGATTGACGGCTAATATCTTGTTGTACAGTGGTGAGGGTACTTCACACCCACTTGATGTGCAGGCAGAGACAGAGCGTGCTCAGGGGGCTGGCTATTGGGGGACCGCTGGGGAACAGGCACACGTTCAGTCGGTGGCTGATGATGTGCCTCTGGAGTCATCCTTGAGGGCAGCAGACACTGGAAATCCAACAGGGTGTGCAGGAGGATCAGGCGGAGATACATGAGGGAATGCGTGCCATGGTCCCATTGTGGAGGAGTCCATGCGGAGCATGAGCAATACATTGACCCTCATGGCTGAGCGCATTGCATCCTCCATGAAGTGAGTGGAAACTCTCATGGAGAGGCTCCTCCAGGAGCTTAATCAGAGGTTCCTGGGGATGTGCTCAGACCTGCAAGCTCTCACAGTGGCATTGACCTCAGGTGGTCAGTGTCAGTGTGGGAGATGGATTGGGCACCCAGTCTCCCACCCAGGTGAGCAGGGAGGTCCAAAGCGACCTCACGTTGGTGCATGAGCTGCCTGTCATCTCTGTGGGCTCCTCTCAGGACGCTCTGGATGACGGCAGCAGCTCCTCCACCCCTCTGCCAGTGACTGTGGCATCTGATGAGGCTGCAATGACTGGGGAGATGCCAGCTGTGTTACTGGTCGCACCCTCCCAGGTACAGGCTCCACGGGCCAGAGGACGCTGCCAAGATCATCAAGGCCAAGAAGACAGCAGAGTCAGCAGGCTGTCTCCAAGGCTGGTGACAGCGAGGGAGCAGAACCAAGATGTAGTACCTGCAAACGTAAATGTAAAGCACCTTAGGCACAACACAGACTTATCACTAGTGGTTTTCTTTTGCCCCATTTTTAAGTTACTTTTAAGGTGGTGTGCTGTTTAACACCTTTTAATTTACTTTGATGTCTGTATGCCAAGGTACAAATCATTAAAAGTGTTGGTTCTTAACAAGCCTCTGAGCCCTTCATTAGTTCTGCACGTGCAGGGTAATCCATGATGTTATGAGTGACTTGTTTGTCATTGAGCTTTATTGAAATGGCACATAGTACATGTTGTTCACCAAGCAAATGTTCCTGTAAGGTATTGAGTATGGCACCTGCTGGACTGGCATGTGTTGGTGGTTCTTCTTTGGTAGGTTAGCTGAAGGAGCGTTGGATCAAAGCATCCCGGGTGTCCCAGCCTCCCTGGAGGTTGCCCAGGTTGGCGTCTATCTCCTCAGCGTTCTCCTGAGCGTGCTCATCCTCGGACTCACTACTGGACTCATCGTCTGCAGCCAGAGCAGCTGAATCTACATCTTCTTCCTCCACTGCATCCCCCCTTTCCACCACTAGATTGTGGCGAGCGCAGCATGCAACCACTATCAGTGACACACGATCTGGGAGGTACTGAGATGCAACCCCTGAATGGCCCAGGCATCGGAAACACTCCTTGAGAAGACTGATAGTTCTCTCCACCACGGCCTTTGTGGAGGCGTGGCTCCTATTGTACCGCTGCTCAGCTTCTGTTCTTGGATGGTGGAGAGGCGTCATGAGTCACCTTCTGACGGGATAGCCCTTGTCTCCCAGCAGCCATCCATCCAGCCGGGCTGGAGCACTGAAGAGCCCCGGCACGGGGAGTGTCTCAGGATGTAGGTATTGTGGGAGCTACCTAGCTACCTGGCACAGACTTGTAGAATCAGCATCCTGTGATCACACATTATCTGCACGTTCACAGAGTGGAAACCCTTCCTGTTGACAAAGGTTCCTGGCTCACCCGCTGGCACCTTGATGGCCACATGTGTACAGTCGATTGCACCCTGCGTGCAGGGGAAGCCAGCAATCGTGGCAAAGCCTCTGGCTCGCTGTGCCTGGCTGACCTCATCTGTGTGGTAGTGGATGAAAGTCAATGCATGCCTGAACAGAGCGTCTGTCACCAGCTTGACACAACTGTGGACAGCTGATTGGGAGACTCCACAAAGATCACCCATCGACCCCTGGAAAGAGCCGCAGGTGTAGATGTTGAGGGCAACTGTGACATCCAATGCCACTGGCATGAGGTGTCCACCCACACAGTTGGAGCTGATTTCAGGGCTGAGCAACTGACAGATAAAGATCACTGCCTCCCTTAAGAGACAGAGCCGCCTTTGGCACTGCACCTCAGACATATTGAGGTAGCTGCATCGCCACCTGTATACCCTGGCAGCAGGATAGTGGCATCTTCTGCGGATCCTTCTATCTTGGACTTCCTGTTGGCCCTGCGCCCCTTGTGCCTGTGCCTCTCCTCCCACAGATGGCTCCCCTGGAGGCTGAATATGGATTCCTGACCTCCACCCCCTTCTGGCCCTCTCTTCCTCCTCGCAGGAGGTGCTTCCAGCAGAGACAACAATCTCCATTCCCTATGTAAGGGAAAGCTGTCTGACACTTGGAAGGCCCCAAGTGTTATGACTCCTTTGAGTCCTGAACTGAAGCCTCTTATTTATGTCAAAGCAGCTCGGAAGCAAAATGAAGTTGTCCTGTTCATACAAGCAAACAGCAGTAAGTAATAAACTACAGTTCTAACAACTCACGTTAGCGAGCTCACTCACCTGTCTTATCCCAACCGTGGATGAGGTATTTGAAAATGTGGCCTACCCACCTGCCCGCTGTGCCCGTGTGACACACTGAAAATTTCACAGGCTGGGAAAAATCGCTTTCAATTGCTGCCTCAAGGGTCTTAACTGGCTCGTTAATTAATGGCGGGTAAGCCTCGGGACTCATAGCGCGCCCGCCTTCTGAAATAATGCGACGGTGCACTGTGATGTCGGGACGCACACCCAACGTCATCATGCGTCATTTTACATGTCGACGTGTCAAGCCCACCCCCGCACACCGACTGAAAAATGCTGACCCCGGCAATGATAGAGGATTCAATAGTCAGGGGCATAGGAAGGGTTTCTGCGACCACTGTAGCCAGTCCTTCAGCAAGAATACTTTAAACTTAAACAAAGCCAACATTTCAAAACAAAAAAAAGGGCACTGCAAAAATTGGCTGTTTGTGATGGACAATTTTCAGTAATTCTCCCAGCATTCCACAGGACATTGATATGCACACATTGAGTGACTTTTTCAATATACTGTACAATAGACGGCCAATAAGCCATCAGATCACATAATGGGGATGCTTCTACCAACTGTAGAGCTGTAAATAATACCTACGGATTTGCAGCCACTGTCTCTGAATGTTCCCCCACATTCCGTGCAAAATGCTAATCCCAGGGAACTTTTTGATTAAAGCAAAACTACCGGATATCATAACCAGGACCTTTTCCATCGAAACCACCTTCATATGGTAATGGACAATTCATGAACCAGGAAACTTTTTGATTCGAGTGAAATGGACCTGATGTAACCAGGATCTTCCCCTTGGATCCCTAGGATCAAAATGGCTTTCGTGTGGTAATTTATGACATTGTTACAATGTGTAAGAAGACACAGATTTAGGGAAGGATTTTTGCAGCAATCTTTGACACAGGTGTGGATTTTGTATTTTTTTAAAGAAATATGCGTTTTAGTATTAAGAGCAGCAGTGGCAGAAAGGGCAGTCGGAGTGGATAGCAGCAACAGCCGAATCAGACAAGAGAAAAGGCAGCAGCCGACAGAATGGGCAGCATTACACAGCATAGAGCTCTCAGAAAATAAGTTTAATAAGGGAAATCGGTGGACTAAAATAGGACAACTAAGCTAAAGGAACAGCAGGAACCGAGCAGCAACTTTTCAGAAGCGGCAATCCAAGGGCTAACAGTGTGGGTGCAGCTGAGAAGTTATGCGAATGATATTTGCGAATAAGATACTGATTTGCCTTAAAAAGGGAACAGGACATTGACATTTGTAAGTTCATCTGTAAGTGCTGATTTAACTTAAAAGGGGAGCAGGCTACTGTCTTTATAAGATTGTCATTGTTACAATAAATTATTAGAAACAAGAGTTGTGAGCGTTGACCATTTTCTCCATGAGGACGGCTTCAGGTTGAGCCTTAGAGATTGGAATATAAGAGGGGGATATGTGGTTTCACCTATCTACATTACAGAAGAGATATTCGGATGGTATGTTCACTCCCTGGTGCCAGGGTAAAACTCATCACCAAGCAGGTGCAGGACATTTTGTGAGGGAAAGAGGAACAGCAAGAAATCAAGCCCCATGTTGGAACTAAGATATAGGGCGGAATCATCCCAGATTGGCATTGTGCAGTAGTGGGCAGGGGAAGGATGTTTTACCCACTAGCCACGGTGGTAGGTTTTCACGCTGTATCATCCCAATCCTGCACTCCTGGGAAACACGCCGTTGTGATGTGGGCGGGCTGTCATTCACCCTTGCTGCTTCATCATGCTGGGTGCCATATTTAAAGTGTAGCCATGTGCACACCCCTCAGTGCTTCCAGCCCAGGACTGCTACATGGAAGACATGGCCCTGAAAGGCAAGAAGACTGCAGCCCTCTGGTTTAATGGTACGTCCCTCAAGTGCCTTTTGGATGGAGTGGAGACCTGCCGTGATGTCCTCTACCCCCACTCTGGCTGCAGGATAGCCAGTAACATCACTAATCCAGCATGGGAGGTGGTGGCAGCGGTGGTCAGCACCAATGCCCTGTAAAAGAGGACAGCCACCCAGTGTTGCTACAGGATGAATGGTCTCATCCCTTCTGCCAGTGTTAAGTCGCTCTTCTCATCACTCTTAACTCACACACTCACAAACCCATCACACATCCACAAAGATTTCACAGCTCAAGGGATAACACCACTAACTCTCATACACACCCTCATATCTCCATCAGGCTCATACCGCTTCGAGCATGCTTTCTCATCCCGCCAACGTCTCCACTCACCACACAAACATTCCATGCAATGCCATGTGTCCTGCACATACTCTCATCATTTGTTTTCATGCAGGAGAAGCTGGCTCACAACAGCAGGGAGCGATCCCAGGCTGCGGGTGGTGTGGTCCACATTAGCCCATTCACCCACTTTGAGGAGCGTGCCATTGAGCTGACTGGTGAGGACATGGACCATGCTTGCAGTGATGATGAGGTCGGCAGTGAAAGCCCTCGTGAGGATCCTGCACCATATCATCCCTCTCTCAACACTACTCTGAATGCACTCTCTCCTGTTTTTGACTCTGCTGCCATGCAATGATTTTCTCTACTTTGGTTCACAGGGAGCTCTGCCAAGTGACCAGTGCCCTCAGCCAACCAGTCCCTCAGCTCCATCCACATCCTCACCTCCAGCCAAGAGGTCACCTCCTCCATTGAAGAGCTAGAAATAAGCAGCCTGGAAGACCCATCACAGCGCTTACCCATACCCTCCACCAGTGCAGAGACACATACCTCGGTGGGACCTAGATCTAGAGCAAGCTTGGATACAAAATCTGGTGGTCAACACATGGACAGATGTCCGTGCAGGAGGAGGCAATTTCAGTCAAGCTCCCCAGCATTTGGAGGACTGCAAAGATGTGTGCAGACCTGCAATCCATAGCAGTAGCCATGAGTGAGTTCCTGCACTGGCAATGTGAGAGGGAAATGGGGCACCTCAATGTCCCCCCAGGTGGTCTTTCCCCTCAAGGATTCAGGCCAGGCCCCTTGTGCACTTGAAGAGAGAAGGAGTAGCAGCTGGACACCCCAGGGACATCCACTCTGGAATCTCAGAGTCTGTCCGCTCCCTCTGAGTCCTTTTTGCTGGTGACCCTCAACCTTGTCCTCTGTCACAGCAGAAGATGCAGCTGGCCCACAGGAGGACAACCAAAGCAAGCCAGGGCCCCCAAGGCCTTGGCGGTCCAGAGGACCCACGCCAAGGTCATCAGAGGCCAATCATTGTACAGGCTGTCTCCACCCCTGCTGCAAATGTCAGGGCAGCAACTCAAAGTCTAAGATGTTCAAAAGTTAAGAAATACTGATCACAGTTGATTGCATGGGTGAAATTTTGTCACTTTACAATGTGGAAATATACTCACTTTCACTGAGTAATATGTAATGGTGTCTTTCAGCTTAATTGACAGGCTTCATGAGAGCTCCCACTGCATCCCCCTTCACTAGCAGTTCAGATGCATGCAGCCAGCTCTCAAGTGATTCTGGAGGGAGAAGTGTGTGTGTGTGGGATAGCCTTCTAGAGCCTTGTTCAGGCAATCTGCCATGCACACAGATCCTATATCACACTCATCGCAATGTACTGAACATTTTCAATGCTGCCTGCTGGGGTTCTCTTTCAGTTCTCCATCTGAACTGACCTCCATCTCTGCCCATTCACTGATTGCACTCCCATGCAGCACCTGATCTTGCCCACCACAACCCTTGTTTCACTTTTGATATAGCCAGCATGGTAGTGCTACATTTTTCCTTTGGCTTCCCCCATCCTTTCCCCTTTCCCAATCATCCATTTCCTTTCCCCCATCATCCTGGCATCATCTTCCACCTCCACTCCATGACCTACCAGCCCAACCCTTTTCTTTCAGGGATGTCCAGGTGAATGTGCACATTCCCATTCTCCTTGAAAATCCCACCCTCATCCACATTCACCTCCTCAACCTCCTCCTTCCCACCCCCAGGGCCTCCGAGTCCCCACCAACCACCCTTGCCGCTCCTTCTATTGATACTGTCGAGCACTCACCCTCCAACCCTACTGACTGACTCTGCCCTCAATCATTCTCACCATTCCCTCATAACAGACCCACCCTCAGTTTGCTCTCCAGGAGGCAGTTATAGACTCATCAGTGCCCACCATTGCACGTTCACCTGCACATCCCCCCTCCAGACTCCTTCACCCCTTGGAACTCCTTCCCCCAACCCGGGACTCCCCCAGCCTTAGATCTTCCCCCCCTTCAACTCAGGACTCCATCCCCCCAGACTACCCCTCTTTAGCCTACCCCCTTCCTGACTCCTTTAGATACCCTTACTTCTTCCACCATCCATACTCCTTCCCCCTTTCTGACTCCTTCCTGCACTCTTACTTCTTCCTCCACCCTTACCCCTTCCCCTTTCTGCACTCCTTCCTCCCCCCAGATTCCTTTATCCCCCTGGGCTTCTTCCCATCTCTGCATTCCTACCTCCCCACGGATTCCTTCCTCCCCCTAAACTCCTTCCCCACTCTGGACCCCAGACCCTCTCCGCACTCCTTCCCCCCTCTGAACTCCTTTGCTTAAACCTTCCACACCGCTTACACCTACCGCCCCAATTACTGACTTCTCCCCCGTTACTCTCTCCTCCCCCCTGTAGTCCCTCCCCAGTCCCAACCTCCCCCGAGACATGTTCGATCCCCCACCCCCACCCCCCAACCTCAACCCCCTTGACACCTCTTCCTTTCCTAGTCAATCCTAGGCCATCCTCTCCCACCCCCCAATACATCTTCCTCTCTCAAACACAACTGGACCTTCCTCTCCACCTCATTGACCATCATTCATTGTGAGCAGACCCTCAAAGTTGACTTCCCACGTTCCGTGAGTTGCTTCACGGCATAGCCATGTCCATGAGGATTCACGTTCCTCCAGTTTGCTGTTGGTGTCGGGCTCCAGCATCTTCTGCTTCTCGGATGTCCGTGATGTGAGCAAGGCCCTGGCGGTAAGTCCCAGCTTCTACATGTCACACTTCTGAAGGTGTGTTCTGCACTGACGTGTTTTCCCAACAAAGTGGATAGATGATCCGGTGTGGGGATATGATTCTGGTGGGCTGGCCTTATAATCATATGAAAATGCATTACAATGAGGTCCTCAATGTCCGACAGCAGGAAACATGGTCCGCCATTGACAGGCAGAGCAGACAATTGCAAACTGGTTTCACGACATTGTGAAATGGATTTGTGGCCTTCTTGCCATATTGTCCGCTCACGCTGCCAAACACACCTGACGTCAATGGGCACGGAAAATTCCGCCCATAAGTAGAAATAGTATTAAGGTGAATCCTAACCAATCCATGATTCTATTCAAGAAGAGCTCCAGGAGCTAGGTGGCAAGATTACAAAACAGAACTTCAAAAAGTAGTAATCTCAGGATTACTCCCAGTGTCATGTGAATGAATATATAAACAGGAATATAGTGCAGATAAATGCATGGCTGGTGTAATGGTGAAGGATAGCGTTCTTGGGGCATTGGGACTAGTTCTGGAGGAAGGGGCACTTGTACAAGAGAGACAGAGTGCAGTTGAACAAAGCTGGGACAACATTCCTGCTGAAAAGCTAACCAGTACCATTGCGAAGAATTTAAACTAATTTGACGGAGAGCAGTAGGGGGAGCGGGGTTCCTGCAAATAGAATAAAAGAGCCCCAATAAGATCAGAGGACAGAGACATATAAAGGGCAGTAAAATTAGTATTATCCAAATTATCCAAAAAAATTACAGGGGCCAGGCTGAACAAAAAAAAGCAAAAGCGACAGAGGTATTTCAATGTCTGTAGTGTAACTAATAAGGTTGGTAAGCTGCAGAGACAAGCTGTTACATGGATTGTGATATGGCTGCATTAGCAGAGACATGACAAACAAGGCCAGAAATGGATTGTTAATATTCCTGGTTACCAAGTATTCAGGAATGATAGAGAAGAAAAAGGTGGAGTGGGTATGGTGTCTTGATAACGAAAAATGTTACAGTTATAGATGGGTTTTGTCCATGGGATGTGAGCATCTCTGGCAAGGTCAGAATTTTTATTGCTCATCCCTAACTGCCATTGAGAAGGTGGTGGGGAGCCAACTTCTTGAACTGCTCAGTCCATGTGGTGCAGGTACGTCCATAGTCCTGCGAGGGAGCATTCCAGGATTTTAACCTAGTGGTGGTGAAGGAAACAAAAACAAAAATAGCTGGAAAAAATCAGCAGGTCTGACAGCATCTGCGGAGAGGAATATAGTTAACGTTTCGAGTCCATATGACTCTTCAACAAAACTAAGGAAATATAGAAAAGAGGTGAAATATAAGCTGGTTGAGGGGGAAGGGACAGGTAGAGCTGGATAGAGGACCAGTGATTGTTGGAGGCAAAGAAGAGATTGCCTAATATGTCATAGGCAAAAGAACAAAGGGGTGTTGACGGTGGTGATATTAGCTAAGGAATGTGCTAATGGTGACATTAAGGATAAAAAGCAGGACGAGCAAGTGGCAGATAGCCCAAGTAGGGGTGGGGTGGGGAGAAGGGATCGAAATAGGCTAAAAGGTGGAGATGAAACAATGGATGGAAATATATTTAAAAATAATGGAAATAGGTGGGAAAACAAAAATATATTTTAAAAAGATGATAAATCATTGGGAAAAGGAGGATCGGCAAGGGGGCGGGGGGATGGAGGAGAGAGTTCTTGATATAAAGTTGTTGCACTCAATGTTAAGTCTGGAAGGCTGTAAAGTGCTTAGTCAGAAGATGAGGTTCTGTTCCGCCAGTTTGCGTTGAGCTTCACTGGAACATTGCAGCAGGTCAAGGACAGACATGTAGGCATGAGAGCAGGGTGGTGTGTTGAAATGGCGAGCGACAGGGAGGTCTGGGTCATGCCTGCGGACAGACCAAAGGAGTCCGCAAAGCAGTCACTCAGTCTGCGTTTGGTCTCTCCAATGTAGAGGAGACCACATTGGGAGCAGCGAATGCAGTAGACTAAATTGAGGGAAGTGCAAGTGAAATGCTGCTTCACTTGAAAGGAGTGTTTGGGCCCTTGGACAATGAGGAGGGGGGAAGTAAAGGGGCAGGTGTTGCACCTTCTGCAGTTGCATGGGAAGGTGCCGTGGGAGGGGGTTGAGGTGTAGGGGCTGATGGAGGAGTAGACCAGGGTGTCACAGAGGGAACGATCCCTGTGGAATGCCGCCGGGGGGGGTGAAGGGAAGATGCGTTTGGTGATGGCATTGTCCTGAAGTTGGTGGAAATGGCGGAGGATGATCCTTTGAATGCGGAGGCTGGTGGGGTGATAAGTGAGGACAAGGGGGACCCTATCATTGTTCTGGGAGGGAGAGGAAGGTGTGTGGGCGGATGCGCGGGAGATAGGCCAGATACAGTTGAGGATCCTGTCAACCACTGTGGGTGGAAAAATTCAGTTAAGGAAGAAGGAAGACATGTCAGAGGAAATGTTTTTGAAAGTGCCATCATCAGAACAGATCCGACAGAGGTGAAGGAACTGAGAGAATGGGATGGTGTCCTTACAGGAAGCGGGATGTGTGGAGCTGTAGTCGAGGTAGCTGTGGGAGTCGGTAGGCTTGTAATGAATATTGGTGGACGGTCTATCACCGGAAATTGAGACAGAAAGGTCAAGGAAGGGAAGGGAAGTTTCAGTGATGGACCATGTGAAAATGATGGAGGGGTGGAAATTGGAAGCAAAATTAATAAATTTTTCCAGGTCCAGACGAGAGCATGAAGCAGCACCGAAGCAGTCATCGATGTACTGGAGAAAGAGTTGTGGGAGGGGGCCTGAGTAGGACTGGATCAAGGAATGTTCCACATACCCATAAAGAGACAGGCATAACTGGGACCCATGTGGGTACCTTTATTTGGAGGAAGTGAGAGGAGTTAAAGGAGAAATTGTTCAGTGACAGAACAAGTTCAGCCAGATGGAGGAGAGTAGTGGTGGATGGGGATTGTTCAGGCCTCTGTTTGAGGAAGAAGTGGAGAGCCCTCAGCCCATCCCGGTGAGGGATGGAGGTGTAGAGGTATTGGACGTCTATGGTGAAGGGGAGGCGGTTGGGGCCAGGGAACTAGAAATTGTTGATATGATGTAGGGCATCAGAGCAATCGCGGATGTAGGTGCAAAGAGACGGGACAAGGGGAGAGAGAATGGAGTCCAGATAGCAAGAAATGAGTTCTGTGGGGCAGGAACAGGTTGATATGATCGGTCTGCCGGGACAGTTCTGTTTGTAGATTTTCGGGAGGTTGTAGAAGCGGGCCGTCCAAGGTTGGGAGACTATGAAGTTGGAAGCTGTGTAGGGAAGATTTCCAGAGGAGTTGAGGTCAGTGACAGTGTTGAAGACAATGACTTGATGTTCAGTGCTGGGGTCATGGTCCAGGAGGAGGTAGGATGAAGTGTCTGCAAGTTGACGCTCAGCCTCTGCAAGGTAGAGGTCAGTGCCCCAGACAACAACAGCACCACCCTTGTCAGCAGGTTTGATGACAGAGTTGGACTTGAGAGAACGGAGTGCGGCAAGTTCAGAAAGAGACACCTTCCCATGCAACTGCGGAAGGTGCAACACCTGCCCCTTTACTTCCCCCGTCCTCACTGTCCAAGGGCCCAAACACTCCTTTCAAGTGAAGCAGCACTTCACTTGCACTTCTCTCAATTTAGTCTACTGCATTCGCTGCTCCCAATGCGGTCTCCTCTACATTGCAGAGACCAAATGCAGACTGGGTGACTGCTTTGTGGAACACCTTCGGTCTGTCTGCAAGCATGACCCAGACCTCCCTGTCGCTTGCCATTTCAACACTCTACCCTGCTCTCATGCCCGCATGTCTGTCCTTGGCCTGCTGCATTGTTCCAGTGAAGCTCAATGCAAACTGGAGGAACAGCAACTCATCTTCCAACTAGGCACTTTACAGCCTGCCGGACTGAATATTGAGTTCAACAACTTCAGATCATGAACTCTCTCCTCCATCTCCACCCCATTTCTGATCCCCCTTTTTCCAATAATTTATTATCTCTTTGTCTTTAAATATATCTTTGTTTTCCCACCTATTTCCATTATTTTTAAATGTATTTGCATCCATTGTTTCATCTCCACCATTTAGCCTATTTCGATCCCTTCTCCCCATCCCACCCCTACTAGTGCTATCTGTCACTTGCTTGTCCTGCTTTCTATCCTTAATGTCACCATTAACACATTCCTTAGCTAATATCACCACCACCAACACCTCTTTGTCCTTTTGTCTATGACATATTTGGCAATCTCTTCTTTGCCTCCACCAATCACTGGTCCTCTATCCAGCTCTACCTGTCCCATCTCCCTCAGCCAGATTATATTTCACCTCATTTCTATATTTCCTCAGTTCTGATGAAGAGTCATATGGACTCGAAACATTAACCGTATTGCTCTCCGCAGATGCTGTCAGACCTGCTGAGCTTTTCCAGCTATTTTTGTTTTTGTTTCAGATTTCCAGCATCCGCAGTATTTTGCTTTTATCTTGGTGATGAAGTAAAGGCATTTTACTTCCAAGTCAGGATGGTGTGTGGCTTGGGGAGGAACTGAATGGTATTCCTATCCATCTGCTGCTCTTGTTCTTGTAGGCTGCAGAGCTTGTGGGTTTGGAATGTGCTGTTGAAGGTGGTTTGGTGAGTTGTTGCAGTGCATCTTATATATTGTCTGTATTGTAGCCATGGTACACCAGGGTTGGGATGAATGAATGTTTAAAATAATGGATGGAATGCCAGTCAAGCTTTTTACTGGATGGTGTATTCCACCACACACTTGACTTCTTCCTTTCTGGAGTCACTGTTGCAGAATAACAACAACAACTTGTATATATAGTGCCTTTATTGTAATAAAATGTCCCAAGGCACTTCACAGGATGATTATAAAACAGCATTCGACACCAAGTTATGTAAAGTAATATTGGTGCAGATGTCAAAAAACTTGGGCAAAGAGGTAGGTTTTAAGGTGTGTCTTAATAAAGGAAAGAGGGAAAGAGAGGCAGAGAGATGTTGGCATGGAATCCTAGAGTTTAGGCTTAGACAACTGAAGGCATTTGCCCTGGATCTCAATGTTGTACAGGAGCTCCCACATGCTGCAATTTTAATCACATCACCTGGCCAGCCATCTTTAATGTGTTTTAAATAATTCCTTAATCACTTATTTATGTTTCTTCTTTATATTTTTTATTAAGTTTACCACCAATTTGTGTACTATTTTAAATGTTAGGGATAGAGGCAAGTGAAGGCATGGTAGCTAAATTTGCAGGCAACACAAAGATAGGTAGGAGAGTATGGTGTGAAGAAGACACAAGGTGTTTCTAGACAGATATAGATAAGTTGTGTGTGGGCAAAAATCTGCAGATAGAGTATAATGTGGGAAAATGTGAAGTTGTTCATTTTGGTAGGAAGAATAAAAAAGCAGAGTATTACTTAAATGGAGAATGACTACAGAATTCCGAGGTGCAGAAGGACCTAGGTGCCCTCATGCATGAGTCACAAAAAGTTAGTATGCAGGTACAGCATGTAATTAAGAAGGTCAATGGAATACTATCGTTTATCATGAGACGATTTGAACATAAAAGTAAGGATGTTATGCTTCAGTTATACAGGACATTGGTGAGCCCGCATCTCGAATATTGTGTGTAGTTTTGGTCTCGTTATTTAATGAAGGATGTAAAACCATTGGCTGTGGTTCAAAGGAGGTTTACTAGATTGATACCTGGAATGAGTGGATTGTCTCATGAGGATAGGTTGGACAGGCTGAGCTTGATTCCACTGGAGTTTAGAAGAGTGAGGGGTGACTTGATTGAATTATATAAGATCCTGAATGGTCTTGATAAGGTGGACATGGAAAAGATGTTTCTTCTTGTGGGTGAGTGCAGAACTAGGGGGCACTGTTTTAAAATGAGGGTTTACCCTTACAGGGCAGAGATCATGGAAATTTTTTCTCTCAGAGAGTTGTGTGACTTTGGAACTCTCTGCCTCAGGAGGCGGGGTTACTCAATATTTTTAAGGCAAATGTAGATAGGTTCTTGTTAGGCAAGGGAATCAAAGGTTATGGGGGGTAGATGGGAATGTAGAACTCGACACACTAACAGATGAGCCATGATCTTATTGAATGGTCGAGCAGGCTTGAGGGGCCAAATGGCCTACTTCAGCTCCTATTTCATATATTTGTATATCTCAGGCCATTGCCCGGGGTGGGGATGGAGTTGGCAGCTAGGAAACAGTTTGGAGAGGGATCCGAAGACAATGATCTCACTCTTCCCAATATTTAATTAGAGGAAATTCCTGCTCATCCAGTACTGGATGTTAGATAAGCATTCTAATAATTTAGCCAACAGTGGAAGAGTTGAGGGAGGCTGTGGTGAGGTAGAGCTAGGTGTCATCAGCATACACGTGAAAACTAATGTGAATTCCCAGCCTCAGACCTGCTCTTGTAGGCACAGTATTTATGTGGCTGGTACAGTTAAGTTTCTAGTCAATGGTAATCCACAGATTGTTGATGGTGGGGGATTGAATTATGGCAAATTCATGAATGTCAAGGCAAAATGGTAAGAATCTCTCTTGCTGGAGATGGTCATTACCTGTTGCTTGTGTGGCACGAACGTTACTTGCCACTTATCAGTCCTAGCCTGAATGCCGCATTGTCGGCATAGACTGCTATCAAATTTTTAGCCCAAACATCCAAAACTAATGTGCCCTAGATCATAAAGGGTATAAGTGTTAAAAGAAGAGAAAAAAATCCCTATGACAACTGTCAGGAGTAAGATTCAGTTATGGAAAGTGCAGGACAGAATTGAAATGGGAGACAAAGAGAAGTTATGAAGAAAGATTAGTAGGCAACATTACCTACAATCCTAAAACATTTAAAATGTAAGAGATTAGCCGAGGAGAAAGTTGTGCCTGTTAAGGAGCCAAAAGGAAATCTTCATATCCAGGCAAGCATTAAAGAAATACATCCTCACAAAGGAAGTAGACGATGTGAAGGTTATACTAAAGGAGGATAGTTGCTGCATTTCAACATTAACACACAGGAAGGTGAAATTTGGGAATGCAGGCAACAGTTAAGGAGGCACAGTGCTGCATGTGTGGCATCCTAACAATGGAGGCCTTTCATGTGCTTTCCAGAATTGGCTTATGTAACGGGCCAAAGGCATCCGGTCATTAATCATGAGCAACTTATGGTCAATTAGTGTGCCGGATCAGAGACTGGAGCACTGAGCTAGGTCAGGTTGCACATGTCATTCAAACCTTCTCCAAGCACTGTGGGATTGAGATGTTAGGTCTCAGGGATGGCATCTTGATCACCTCGATGTGTGTGTTAGTGCCTCAGATAGAATGCTACATCACCCAGAAGGCCAATAGGGCAGAAGCCTCTGTAGGCCAATACAGTTGCTTTTGGTTCATGAGCTACATTATTTTCATCCATTATTCATTAATCTATTCAACCTATCATTTCAGAGAGAAGGATAAAACAATTATGGATCCAGGGCTCAATGCTGCTTTCTTGAGGGTTCTAATAGAGTGGAGGAGGAGAAGAAGGGACAGGCAATGCTGAGTGCAGCTGCAGGAGGAGGTGCCACCTGAGATCCAGGATGCAGGGGAGCCACAGCAAGAGCATGAGGATCAGACCCAGACCATGGAGAGGACTCACTAGACCAAGGGTCTACCAAAGAAGAATCTCCTATCTGCAGATGAGAGAGAGAGGGAGGCAATGTTGCACTCATCAGTGCTTGTCTCAAGCTCTGGTGGATCACATCTGCTACATCCTTTGGGAGGAACTAATGTCCATCGGAATGGGAGGCTATCCCTTGCCAGTGGTCTTGAAGGTCAACATTGCGCTCGTGGATCATTGAAGTCCATCACACATTGATGCGTCAAGAATGTCACAGATGCCTACTACAGAAAGGCACATCGCTATGTGAGGTCTGCTGTCGATGGACATAGCCCGGCTGTGAGATTCAATGGGTTTGCAGCTATCTCTGGCTTCCCAAGAGTGCAGGTGCAATTAATTGTATCCATGTGGCTTTAAGGGCTCCATGGGAGCAGTCCCTAGTGTTTATCAACTATAAAGGCTATCATTTCATCAATGTTCAACCGGCGCATGATCATTGGAAGCACCTAATGCGCATTTGCACCAGGTACCCTGGGAGTTTCCATTACTCATACATCCTGAGTCGTTCCAAAGTGCTTCAGATATTCAAAGGGCCTGTATGTCTACAGGATGGCTGCTTAGGGATAAGGGGTACCCACTGAAATGCTAACTCATGACATCCATGTCTCACTCTCAGAGTTCTTCAGAAGAGAGGCACAATGCAGCTCATAGCTCCACACGGTCCATAAGTGAGCAGATCATTGACATCCTGAAGTTGTGTTTCTGATGTTTGGACTGCTCAGGTTGGGCTCTGCAGTACACTCCAATAGGATCTCCTGCATCACCATGGTGCATTGCGTTCTTTGCAACCTGGCACTGCAAAGGGGTGATCCTTTGCTAGAGGAGAAATGGAGGAGGATGAGAGGTCCTCGGAGTATGAAGAGCAGGAGGGCCAGAAACTTGAAAAAGGTGATGAGTGTCAACTTCCATGGAATGATGCCATCAAGGAAGCACAATGTGGAAAACTTTCCCCTGTTACTTTAATTGCCACCAGATTCCAGGAGGAGTAAAGTGAAGGTAACGGGAGATGGCCACATTTCCCCTGCCTCTGAATGCCACTCCATTGCTTTGAAAAGGATGTCCAACAGAGAGCATGTTCGGTATTCAGATTTGCACATTCTACCCTCAAGATTGACTTGGCCATGATCACTAAGAAGGTCAGCGGTGCACCCTGTATGCTCTGGGAAGTGAAAGTCAACACTACAGCAAGAACACTGCGACAACTCTTTTTTAAAATTCATTCACAGGGCTTCACTTGCTAGGCCAACATTTATTACCCATTCCTAGATGCCCTTGAGAAGGTGGTGGTGAGCTGCCTTCTTGAACTGCTGCAGTCCCTGCAGTGTAGGTACACCCACAGTGCTGTTAGGAAAGGAGTTCCAGGATTTTGACCCAGCAACAGTGAAGGAATATTTCGACCAATGCCTCCACTATCTCTGCAGCCACTTCCTTTGAAACCCTTGGATGCAGGCCATCAAGTCCTATTGAATTGTTTGCCTTTAGTCCCACTAGTTTGTCAAATACTTTGTCCCTTGTGATAGAGACTATTACAAGACCTTTCCTCCCATTAGCTCCTTGCTTATATGATATCTTTGGGATGTTTATAGTGTTCTCCACCGTGAAGACCAATGCAAAATATTTGTTTAAATTATCTGCCATTTCCCTGTTCCCTGTTATCAATTTTCCAATCTCATCCTCCAAGGGCCCCACACTCACTTTAGCCACTCTCTTTGTTTTTACATTCCTATAGAAGTTCTTGCTGTTTGTTTTTATATTTCTTGCCAATTTACTTTCATAACCAATTTTCTCCCTCTTCATTAGCTTTTTAGTCATCCGCTGCTAATTTCTAAAAACATTCCCAATCCTCTGGCCTAACACTAGTTTTCACCACTTTGTATATGTTAGTTTTTGATTGGATACTCTCCTTGACCACCTTTATTAACCACAGGTGGTTTCTCCTTCTCATCTTCTTATCGAGTCCTTCTTTTTGACCAGGATAAATTTTTGCTGAGCATTTTTAAAATACCTGCTTAAATATCTGCTGCTGCTCATTCACTGGCCTTCCCCTTAGTCTTTTTCCTCAGCCCGCTTTAGACAACTCTTTCCTCATACCTCTGTAATTGCCCTTATTTAAGTTGAGGACACTGGTTTGAGACCCAAGTTGCTTGCCCTCAAACTGAATTTGAAACATATTGTGATCGCTACCCCATAAAGGATCCTTAACTACGATATCTCTTATTAATCCCACCTCATTACACATTACTAGATCTAAAATAACCTGTTCCCAGATAGGGTCTGAAAGATATTGCTCTCAGAAACAATCCCGACAAATTCGTCTTCCATGTTTCCCCTGCCAATTTGATTTGTCCAGTCAATATGCAGATTAAAATCACCTATAACAATTGTAGCACCCTCCTTACATGCCTCCATTATTTCCCAATTTATACTGGGTCCAACAGTGAGGCAACTCTTTATGGGCCTATAGACGACTCCCTCCTGTGACTTCTTCCCCTTGCTATTCCTTATTTCCACACAAACTGATTCCATATCAGGATCTATTGCGCCTGTATCACCATTGACCACTGCATTGATACCTTCCTTTATTAACAAAACTACCCCACCTCCTTTTCCTTTTTGCCTTTTTTTCCAGAATATCGAATACCCTTGAATATTGAGTTCCCAGTCTTGGCCACCCTGCACCCATGTCATATTCACTTATTTTGATTTGTGCCATCAACTCATAACTATCTTGTTACAAATGCTGCATGCATTCAGATAAAGGGCCTTAAGCTTTGACTTTTTACCATTATTACTCATTCTGATTCGAATTTCTGCTACGCTCTTCTGTTTATATTTTCCGTCCCTTCTTGTCATATTTTGATTATCATTGGCCTCTTCACTACTTGCACTTCTGCTGTCTTGTTTCTTTTTGATTTTATAAATTTCCCTTCAATTGAACCCTCCCCCCACCCCCCTCCCCCGACTAATTAGTTTAAAGCCCTATCTACAACACTAGTTATACGATTCACCAGGACACTGGTCCCAGCATGGTTCAAATGAAGCCCGTCCCAATGGAATAGCTCTCTCCTTCCCCAGGACTGGTGTCAGTGCCTATGAATCAGAACCCATTTCTCCCATACCAATCTTTGAGCCATACATTTACCTTTCTAATCTTATTTACCCTATGCCAATTTGCATGTGGCTCAGGTGGTAATCCAGAGATTATTACCTTTGTGGCCCTGCTTTTAAATTTAGCCCCAAGCTACTCATAGTCCCTTAGCAGAACCTCTTTCCTAGTCCTACCTATGCCATTGGTACTTACATGAATCACAACAACTGATCCTTCCCCTCCCACTCCAAGATCCTCCCTAGCCCAGAAGAGGTATCTTTAATCTTGGCACCAGGTAGGAAACACAGCCTTTGGGACTCTCTGTCTTTGCTGCAGAAAACAGTACCTATTCACCTAACTATGCTATCCCCTATTGCGACTACATTTCCCTTTTCTCCTCCCACTTGAATGGTGATCTGTGCCATAGTGCTCTGGTCAGTTCGCTCATCCTCCCTGCAGTCTGTGCCCTTGTCCTCACCAGTAGCAAAACCTCATACCAATTGGACAATGGCACTGGCTGAGGCTCCTCCAAAACCAAATTCTGGACCCACATACCTGCATCATTCACAGTCACACCCTCTTGTACCTGGCCATGGTCTAAATTTGATGTAATTAATCTAAGGGATGTGACTATCTCCTGAAACACAGTGTCCAGGTAACTCTCCTCCTCTCTGATGTATTGCAGTGTCCACAGCTCGGACTCCAGCTCATCAGCTCTAAGCCGAAGTTCCTTGAGCAGCCAACGTTTGCTGCAGATGTGGTCCATGTAGATCACACTGGTGTCCATCATTTCCCACATACTACAGCTGCAACACAACACCTATCCAGCTATCTCTATTTATCTAATTAATTAATTTGGATGTTAAATATTTTAAAAGTGAATTTGTTAACTGTGTTCTTTAGCTGTAACAACGTCTCCTGACTTAAACCACTTGGCCATTCAAAAGAGACATGGAATAGATACCCACCAATCAGTGAACTGTTTTCCTTTGATATCACACTTCGACCCTGACAGGTAGAAAGAGGTTGAAGGGGCTCTCTGCTGCCAGTCTTTATCTCTCGCCGTTGCTGCGCTTTGCAGGTACGCTCTCTGCGTGCTCATGGACTGCTTCAGTATCTGAGAAGTTGTGAATGGTGCTGAACATTGTAAAATCATCAGCAAACATCCCACTTCAGTCCTTATGATGGAAGCAGCTGAAGTCATTGATGAAGCAGCTGAAAATGGTTGGGCCGAAGATACTACCCTAAGGACCTCTTGTAGTCGTTACTGCAGCTGAGATGACTGACCTCCAACAACCAAAACCATCATCATTTGTGCTAGGTGTGACTCCAACCAGTAGAGAGATTTCCCCCTCATTCCCATTGATTCCGTTTTGCTAGGGCTCCTTGATGTCACACTTGGTCAACTGCGGCCCTGATGTCAAGGGCAGTCACTCTCACCTCGCCTCGGGAGTTAGGCTCTTCTACCCATGTTTGAAGCAAGGCTGTAATGAGGACAGGAGCTAAGTGCCTCTGGCGGCACCCAAACTGGGCGTCAATGAGTAGGTTATTGCTAAGCAAAGTGCCATATGATAGCACCGTTGATGACCCCTTCCATCATTTTACAGATGATGGAGAGTAGATTGGTGGGGTAGTAACTGGCTTGGTTAAATTTGTCCTGCTTTTCATGTACAGGACATACTTGGGCAATTTTCCACATAGCCGGGTAGATGCCAGTGTTGTAGCTGTACTGAAACAGCTTGGCTAGGGGTGTGGCAAGTCTTCAGCACTATTGCTGGTTATTGTCAGGGCCTATAGCCTTTGCAGTATCCAGTGCCTTCAGCCATTTCTTGATATCACGTGGAGTGAACTGAATTGGCTGAAGACTGGCATCTATGAGGCTGGGGACCTCCGGAGGATGCCAAGGTGGATCATCCACTCAGCACTTCTGGCTGAAGATTGTAGCAAATGCTTCAGGCTTATCTTTTGCACGGATGTGCTGGGCACCTCCATCATTGACGATGGGGAAATTTGTGGAGCCTCCTTCTCTAGTGAGTTGTTTAATTATCCACTGGCATTCACAACTGGATGTGGCAGGATTACAAAGCTTAGATCTGATCCATTGGTTGTGGGATCACTTAGCTCTGTCTATCACATGCTGCTTATGTTGTTTGACATGCACATAGTCCTGCATTATACCTTCTCCAGGTTGACACCTCATTTTTAGGTATGCCTGGTGTTGCTCCTGGCATGCCCTCCTGCACTCTTCATTGAACCAAGATGGATCGCCTGGCTTGATGGTAATGGCAGAGTGGGGCATATGCCAGGCCATGAGGTTACAGATTGTGTTTGAGTACAATTCTGCTGCTGCTGATGGCCCACAAAGTCTCATGGATGCCCAGTTTTGAGTTGCGTGATCTGTTTGAAATCTGTCACATTTAGCAAGGTGGTAGTGCCACACAACACGATGGAGGGTATCCTTAATGTGAAGGTGGGACTTCGTCTCCGCAAAGACTGTGCAGTGGTCACTCCTACTGATACTGTCAAGGACAGATGCAACTGTGGCAGGCAGGTTGGTGAGGCTGAGGTCAAGTACGTTTTTCCCTCACCACTGCAGACCCACAGTTATGTCCTTTGGGACTCGGCCAGCTCGGTCAGTAGTGATGTACATTGAAGTCCCCCACCCAGAGTACATTCTGCGCCCTTGGCACCCTCTGTGCTTCCTTCAAGAGCTGTTCAACATGGAGGAGTACTGATTCATCAGCTGAGGGAGGGCGGTACATGGTAATCAGCAGGCAGTTTCCTTGCCCATGTTTCACCTGATGCCATTAGACTTCATTGGGCCAGGAGTCAATGTTGAGGACTCCCAGGGCAACACCCTCCCAATTGTATAGCACTGTTCTGCCACCTCTCCTGGAGATACCACCCTCCATGGTGATGGTGGTGTCTGGGACATTATCTGTAAGATACAATTCGGTGAGGAGGACTAGCCAGTGAGACAGCTCTCCCAATTTTGGCACTAGCCCCAGACGTTAGTGAGGAGGACTTTGCAGGGTCGATTGGGCTGAGTTTGCTGTTGTCGTTTCCGGTGCCTAGGTCGATGCTGGGCTTTGAGACTTTGGAGTGGTTTGATACAACTGAGTGGCTTGCTAGGCCATTTCAGAGGGCATTTAAGAGTCAACCACATGGCTGTGGGCCTGGAGTCACATGTATGCCAGATCAGGTAAGGGCAGTAGTAAACTGGATGGGTTTTTACAACAATTGACAATAGTTTAGTGGTTATCATTAGACTTTTAATTGAATTATTGAATTCAAATTCCACCATCTGCCAGGCGGGATTCAAACCTGGGTCACCAGGGCATTACCCTGGTCTCTGGATTACTAGTCCAGCGACAATACCACTAGGCCATCACCTCCCCCTTTTTTACTTGAAGCAGCCGTCACCACTACCACTGAGGAGACACAACTGCCACTAATCACTCAAGGCTGGTGTACCGTGAAGTAAAAGGTTTCCAAGTGCATTAGGTACACGCTTCCAATAAAGATTTCAACAGATCTCCCTGACATCACACAAAGGTGCAGGTGCTATCTTCAGTGATCACTCGTCATATGAATGTGAATCTCACAAAGAGACACTATCACTGAAGGGGAGGATGGCTAAACCTCAAAATAAGAGGTTTCAAATGTACATAATCACAATGTCTTCAGTTGACCAAGCCATTCACATAAACATCAAATGTATTAACAAAAGTGCAATACTTATACAGTGCTAGCACACCTGTGACTCAAAAGTGATTTCAATATTTCTTAATTTTCCAAACTCTACCACTACACCTGGGTGCAGGCCCGACATCCGCAGCAGAGGTGGAGGCAGCCTGCTGACTGCTATGTCCCATTGTCTGTAATGACTTTGGCAGATGTCCTTTGATGTTCTGAGGCCTCGAGGACCCCGACCTGATAAGGGTCTCCTGCTCAGGGCCAGATGTATCTGCCTTGGCCTGACCAGCTAGAGTAGATGGGATCACAGAAGACAGGATTCCGAGCGGCTGGATACCCTTGGAGTGTCCCGAGTGGAGGCCCCCGTGGTGTCTGGCTGATGCACATTCTCCCTGCAGGTGCCTGAGGGCCCATCCCTGACTCCTTGAGGAGAAGGGGCACCTTGGAGGGAGGTACGTTGCCTCGTCCCCCTCTTGCCGAGGCACTGATGGTACCCACCGATCTGTCTGGCCACAGAGTCCAGGGCCGGAAATCTGGAAAAACCTACTGGACCAAAGCCTCCATGGTGATCGCCAACCTTGCCATGGCAACCTCAAGGTGTTGGCAAGTCAGAGCTATGGCATTAGACGAACATGGACAGACTCCCCCATCCTTCTCTCCAGTCTGCTGAGTGATTGCTGCCTCTCTGCCTGATGTTTCGCTGCCTGTCATTGCATCTCCAGCAATGTGCTGGCAGCCAACCATAGAGGCTCATCAACTCACTCAGACTCAGTGGGTGGCTGGTGTCCAGCAACCCTCTGAGTGCCAGAGACCTTGGCTGCCACTGCCTCTGACTGCTGCAGAGATGTGTCAGTGAGGTGTTCTCCAGTAGGTGGCCCCATGCCTAATCTAGGGCTATGACCCACTGAGGTGTGTGCCTCTGCGCTAGTGGAAAGTGCAAGTGAGTGCAGTGACGGTTCTTCCTCGGTGGCTTCCTCAGCTTTCTCATCCAAGGTAGCCCTCCTAGTGTGCCAAGATCTTTCGTGGGTATAAGAGAGAGTAGCTAGTTTTAATTCATGACCAAGCAGATTACAAGATTTCATGTCACTCACTGTGAATGTCAGGATATGATGCACTCATGGGGTTGTGATCTGTACTAGGCCACTGGGACAAGCTGATCTCCCTTCCCCACAGGAGTGATCCCTGTCCTCCCCAGCCAGCTTGGCGGCATCCTCCTCAAACTTGAGGAGGGGTATGATGTCGGCCATACCTCTTCTGCTCTGGGATCTTTCCAGTCTGTGGTGGGCGAGCTTGGCCTGGATGATGACAAAGGAAAGGAATGTTATGAGAAGGGATGGAGCAGAGGTTGGGAAAGACGCATGCCCCCAGTGTGTAGTGAGTCCTCCCCAGAAGAGGCTGAGGATAGAGTGTGAGCTGCATGATAGATGGGATAGTGGTGATGTGAAAGTTTCTGTGAGATCATCAGTGATGATATGTGTTCTCTGCTAATGGCTGTTTGAGATCCCTGGAGAGAGTAGCCCTTTGAGGACATGATGCCATGATAAGAGTTTGATATTGGAGGGAGTTGAAGGCTGATTTACCCTTGTAGTGTGGATTAGATCATTCATCCCCTTCCTGCACTGAATGGCATTGTGGGTGTGGTGGCCAGCCATGCTATGGCTTCTCAGGCCAGAGAGATGAGGCTGGTGTGCTTCTTGGAGTCATCCCTGGGACAAAGCACATCCCTATGCTGGCCTACTATTCTGATCAAGGTCTGGAAAGCATTGCTTGCAGCCTCCTTCTTCTGGTCGGAAAGCATCTCTAAAGGTCTCCTGCAGACAGCTGGGCTAGAAAGAGTGAGATGCGTGTGCTTGTGTGGCTTTTAAATATGGCGCCCAGACCTTCCATCCCGTTAGGTTATGGCAGGACGGACGAATCAGTTCCTGATCCGCCAGATGATTCAGAAAGCATCTCACCTGTGAATAATCAATGAGCTTTCAAGCACAGAATTGGGTGTGAATACCCACCATTCTACGAGTGGGAAATGTGCCATGGAGCCTGCCCACCACCACACCTAGTTTCAAAAAAGAGAAATTCTGCCCATGGAGTCTAGGATATGGGCTTAGGAATTCTGTCACACCTGAAAACAAACATACACTTGGCAAGAGGTGCATAGCTTGCACCTGTTCACCTTGTCACAGGGACCATGTGAATTTGATATTGTCAGCTCATTAGCATGACAAATGTCTGTGCAACCAGTGCTATTCATTGGCTACAACCCTATTTGGGGGAAGTGGGAAGTTGGGCTTGAGTGACACCACTTAAAAATAACCAACATGTCTTAAATGCAATGTGTACTCTTGCTGCAGACAGGAGGAAGACTTCACAAGTAGTGAAAAGGCTGAAAGAGGTCCAGACAGGGCATCAAGGTGCTCTGAACTGATGTTGGCATCCCTGGTCCAAGCAATGGACATGAGGATGGAGATCTTGTTCATTCCAGTGAGCAGAAAACCTACCAACCAACAACTCCACCACCAATGGGCAGAAGCCACTAAGCTGTCTAAGACCAGGAGTTTAGCTCCCAGGATGTGTTTGCAATGTAGAAGTAAGTTCAATGACCTCACCAGAGCGATCAAGCTAAGAAATCTGCTTTCTTCATTTCAGCTCACACCTATATCACCTACAGCTTCATCATTCGCAATACTCCTTTCCCACACTTCCCTTCAGCCTCTTGCAATCACTATGCTACACTTCACTACACCAATTTTTCTTCATACTCATACATCACACACCTCACACATTACCTGTGAACTACTTGTTCATGACAGGCACATTGTCTGAACACTTCCCTCATATAAGCATGAACCGTATGCTCATGATACCTGCTACTAATCTCTTGCATTAGTGGCACTGCCTTATTCACAATTTTCCTTACTTTTCCCTGATTTAGCCAATTTTTAATCCACCTCAGCTGTCTGCCTCCTATTGCATGTCTTCTTACCTTGTGGACTAATTGCTTGTGTGCATAGTATCAAAACCCTTACCGAAATCTAAATATACTACACCCACAGAATTTCCATTATCAACATGGTCCATTATTTCCTTGAAAAACTCCAGTAATTATTTTAGACCAGACCTTTAAAATGATGCAAGCTTTTGATAAAGCAGATTTGGAGAAATTGTTTTCACTGGCAGCAGAGTCAGCAACCGACAACACTAATTTAAGATAATTGGAAATGGGAGATGAGGCAATTTTTTTCAATGCAATGAGCTGTTATGATCTGGAATGCATTGGAATGAAAGAGTGACGGAAACAGATTCAGTAGTAAGTTTCAAAAGGGAATTTGACTTCTATATTTGGAAATAAAAAATTTGTAGGGCTGTAAAAAAAGTAGGTGGGTGGGACTAATTGGATAATTCTTTTGAAAAACTGGAAGAAGCACAGTGGGTCAAATTAACTCCTTTTATGTTGTAAGATGCTATGGTTTCTCTTGTAACTCCATGTTGACTCCTTCTATGTCCATCTTGGTGTTTCATTGCCCCTCTTTCATGAATAGTTTTAATACATTACCCACAACTGGTGCTAGGCTAAAAGAAAAACATAAAATGCTGGAAAATCTCAGCAGGTCTGGCAGCACCTGTGGAGAGAGAAATAGAGTTAATGTTTCAAGTCCGTATGACTCTTCTTCAGACTTCAATTCTACTTCTCTTTAGCTCTGAAGAAGAGTCATACTGACTAGCAATGTTTCTCTCTCCACAGGTGTTCCAAGACCTGCTGAGTTTTCCCAGCATTTTCTGTTTTTTATTTCAAATTTCCAGCATCCACAGTATTTTGCTTTTATACTGGTGCTAGGCTGACTGGCCAGTAGTTTCCTGGTTTGACCCCACGCCTGTATATGAAGGTTGGTGTCATGAGTTTTACTTTCTGATCATGCCACACTATTTTTGATTCCCGAAAGACATTTCTATGCCTTCACTTCTAACAGGAGATCATGAATGTGGCATTGTGTGTTGGGATCATGGTGGAATAACTGTCCACCTGATTTTTCTATCTCCGTCATGCAAGATTCACCCAAAATTAGAGAGATTGGGACAAGAAAACTTCCCAGTTAAGTGTCTATATTCATCTTTAATTCTATAATGTAATTTATCTGTTCCTGGATTGAAAGCCCCTAGTGAACTCATTTTCTCAAGGATTGCTATTTTGGATATTTAAAAACACATAAATAAAAAGTTCTTCTTTGCCATTAAATTCCATTGGGCTTTATTTTTTGACCAATTCCACAGAAGTTATGGTGGACAATTGGGAGAACTCCAATGGAAATTCATCCACTCCTTGTTAAAGTGGATTAATTTGTCTCCGTTACAACTCAATCTTGGTGAGGTGGAACAGTAGTTTGATCTCCTAGTGCCATTAACCATAAGAAGATTCAATTTGGTTCTGTGACATCAGTGTCAGGTCACTAGGTGAGGCCTTAAGCAGCAGGGGAAGGGAAAAATCAGAAATAAAATTGTCCTTTGGTAGTACAGAATTTGAGTATTGCTAAAAAAAAAGAGAGGTGCTATCAAAATTTTTCATCTTGCGCTCATCAGGGTAGTTCACAAGAATTTTCCAACAGTAAAGGGGGAACAACAATTTATACTGCATTGGGAAGGAAGTGCTGATTGATTGGCAAGTGGACTCCGATCGGTGAAGGGATTGCCGTGGAGAATGCAGCATGGAACAGTTATTGCTCAGCTTTGTTCGAATTCAAAGTGGCAGGCCGATGCCAATTGGTAAAGGCATTGCCTCGGGGAGTGAATCAGGGAATGATTGTTCCCTAAGCTTTTGTTTAGTTGAAAAATGCCTTAAGTGATCTGAGTTGACTTGCCCGGTTTGAATTTGAACAAAGCTGGGTAGTTCCATGCTGAATTCTCTATAGCAATGCCTCCACGAATCAAAGTTCACTTGCCAACCGATCAACACTCTTTTCTCATGCAATATAAATTGTTGTTCCCCCGTTAATGTTGGAAAATTCTTCTGAGCTATCCTGATGAGTGCAAGACGAAAAGGTTCGATAGCAAGTCTCTTTTTTCAGCAATCCTCATGAAATAAAATTGTTAGTTCTTTTTAAAAGAAGCTTTGTCCAAAAGAAGTGCTTTCGGCCTATAAATATTTCTTCAGGAATCTTCTTTTACTTTGAATAATTACATCCTCTTAAATTATTCACTGATGATTCAACCTCTCTACACCATTCATATTGAGGGCTGACTTTGAACATAACAAATAGCTTGCCATGGTGTTGACTGAAAGACTTGTTGAAAAAGGGTTTCTCAGCTTTAATGTAATCTCTTTATAAAGGTGTTTGCTGCCTGGATTTAGACAATACACCCAACAACAAATGGCTATCATGATCCTGAGCAGACATTTGTCCTGCCTGGAAAGGCAATTGATCTCTTAGGCCAGAGATGTCCAAAACACAAAGCTAGGTCTGTACAAGGCCCAGGGGGCCTGGCATTAAGCCCAGGAATCTCAGTTCATTTTATGCTCATGTTGTCTTACTGGTTTAACTTTGCGAGCCTGGAGGGTTGGCAAGCACCTTTCTGCTTGTTTTGTCTCCTTGGTGAATATATCCTGAATCATGTTCTGTCAGTATTTGCAGTTTGAGAAAAAAAATGCAAGTGCTTTTAATAAGCAAAAAAGGAGACATATTCCGGCCCAAACCTAGAGGAATAGCTAATGTTGAAATAAATTGTATATCACAGATACTACCTTCGACATTAATTGTACTGAATATGATTAAATGCCTATTGAAATTCTTTTGTCTGTTATTTCAACTGAGGCCAGCAGTAATTTTAAAGCTGCTGTTACATTAATTTATTAAATAATATTATAAACCTACTAGTTTGCCCTAGCTAGCAATAATGGAGGTACACGAAAATTATTTTCCCCTTTAGACCAAGTTGGTATGTAACTTGAAGAAAGTTACTCCTTTATTAGTCTCACCATCCCCCCACCTTCCCGCCACAACCCCCCCCACCCCCCCCAACTTCTCCCACATGCAGGAATGAGTGGAGAAGGCTCAAGCCATCACTTTCAGAGGTAAGAACTTAGATATTGTTAAATGATTTCACTAGAACTTAATTTTACAGATATCAAAACTGGGAGAGTGCTACACAAAATTCCTTGCCACCCAGGCTGTAGCCAGCTAACCTGGACCATAAACCAGATTACGATGCGATTGAGAGTGCACAGATTTCCTTCTTTCCAATCTGATAGATTATGGGACAATATCAGTAAATGGGTTGAAATATCAGCAAGACATTCAGAAATATGATGGAAGTATATTAAATGTACCTGGCGATGCTTTTGTGGCAGTATTGATTAAAGATGGCATTAGAATACTGGAGAGGGAGGATGTTCCAGAGGGGTCAAGGATGGAATCTCTCTGGCCAGAGGTAAGGAATAAAAAAGGTGCAATAGCATTGATTGGAGTAGTATATAGATCAGCAACTAGTGGAATAGGTGTAGAAAAACAAATTTACAAAAAAATTACAGAGAGGTGCAAGAATTATAGAGTAAACATAATGGGTGACTTCAGTTACCCAAATATAGGCTGGGTTGGGGGTAGCGCAAAGGGACAAGAGGAATGTGTTCAAGTTAATTTTTTGCAGCAGGACGTTTCCGGTCCAATGAGAGGTTGGACCTGGTTCTGGGGAATGAGTTGGCCCAAGTGGATCAAATATCAGTGGGAGAGCATTTAGGGGACAGGGGCCATTGTATCATAAGGTTTAGGCTGGCCATGGAAAAGGACAAGAAACAATCCAGAGCAGGGATAATTAATTGAGGGAAAGCCAACTTTGATAGGATGAGAATGCATCTGAGTTGTGAGTTGGAATCAAATGTTGGCAGAAAAGACGATGGCTGAACAATGAGCCACTGTCAAAGAAAAAGTAGCACAGGCAATGTCAAGGTAGATTGTCTTGAAGGGGTAAGGCAGGTCAAATAAGTCCAGAGCATCCTGGCCAATAAGAGAGATAGAGGTGATGATGAAAAGGAAGAAGTGCACATACAACAGATGTCATTAGAAAATACAATGGAGAATCAGACTGAATATAGAAGGACCAGAAGGGAAGTGAAGATACTAACAAGAAGAGCAAGAAGAGAGCATGAAAAGGGACTGGCAGCTAAAATAAAATGAAATCAGAAGGCCTTCTATAAGCATATAAATAATAAAAAGGTGGTAAAAGAAAAAGTGGGGCTAATTAGGGATAAAAAAAGAGGACTTGCACATAGAGGCAGGAGAAATAGCGGAGGTATTAAACTAGTACTTTGCACCTGTCTTTGCAAAGGTAGAAGATGCTCCCTAGGCTGAGGTGAAAGAGGAGATAACTAGTACACTAGAAGAATTTACATTTGGAAAGGAGGAAGTATTGGAAAGGCTATCTTTACTTAAAATAGATAAGATACCAGAACCGGATGAGATAAATCCAAGGTTACTGAGGAAGTTGAGAGTGGATATTGCAGAGGCACTTGTGATAATCTTCAAGTCTTCCTTAGACATAGGGGTGGTGCCAGCATACTGATTGTGAATGTTACACCCTTGTTCAAAAAAGGGTGCAAGAATAAAGCAGGAAACTACAGACCAGTCAGTTTGACTTCTGGAAACTACAGCCTGGGACAAAATCAACATTTCACTTAAACAAGTGCAGGATGATTAAGGAAACCAACATGGATTCGATAAGGTTGGAGGAAGATTTGTAGTGGAGCTCCCCAGGGGTCAGTTTCGGGACCCTTGCTGTTCGTAGTATATATTAATGAGCTAGACTGCGATGTTCAGGGCATGATTTCAAAATTTGCAGATAATAAGAAGATTGGAAACATTGTCAACTATGTAGAGGATAGTCTTGAACTTCAAAGGATATAGACATGTTGGTGGATTGCACAGACAAGTGGCAAATGAAGTACAACACAGAGAAGTGTGAGGTGATTCATTTTTGCAGGAAGATTTTGTTGAGACAGTATAAAATAAAGGGAGGACTCTAAAGGAGGTGCTGGAATAGAGGGACCTCGGTGTATATGGTGTATATGTGCATAAGTTATTGAAGACGGCAGGGCATGTTGAGAGAGCAGTTAATAAAGCATATAGTATCTTAGGCTTTATTACTAGGGGCATTAAGTACAAGAGTAAAGAGGTCATGGTGAACTTGTGTAAGATTTTAGTTAGGCCTCATCTTGAGTACTGCATCCAATTCTGGGTGCCATACTTCAGGAAGGCTGTGAAGGCATTGAACAGAGTACAGAGGAGGTCCACAAGAATGATTCCAGGGATAAAGAACTATAGCTATGAGGATAGATTGGAGAGGTTGGGACTGTTTTCCTTGGAGAAAAGAAGGCTGAGAGGTGACTTGATAGAGGTATTCAAGGTCCTGAGGGGCATGGCCAGGGTAAATATGAGAAAATGTTCCTACTCAAGAGAGCATCAAGACTGGAGGGCACAGATGCAAAATAATTGAATAAAAGAAGTGAAAGTGATGTGAGGAAATGTTTTTTTCACCCAGAGGGTGGTTGGAGACTGGAACAAACTTCCTGAGAGGGTGGTGGAGGCAGCTTCAATCAAGGTATTGAAAATGGAATTGGATTGCTATCTGAAAAGAGAGAATGTGCAAGGAGATAGGGAATAAGGCAAGGACTGGGGCTAGGTAAAATGCTCTTTCAGAGAGACTTGATGGGCCAAATGGCCTCCTTCTGTACTGTAAGGATTCTGTGATTCCATGATTAGACCACCAACAAACTGTGTTGTTTCATGATCATCCCTTTGCTATCTCTAGATTCGTCTATTACGATAGTCTCCGGACCAGCCTCGCATATTCCATCCTTCATAAATTTGCACTTATTTAAAACTTTGCTGCCTGTTTTCTAACTTGCACCAAGTCCCATTCATATATCACCCCCATGTTGTGGACCTAAATTGGCTCTTGGTCTGAAAAGGTCTTACATTTAAAATTCTCATTCTTATGCTCAAATTCCTCCATAGCCTTGCCCTTCCTTATCTGTGTAACTGATAAGGTCACTGTTCTTCCCCACTTCTGGCCTCTTTTGCATGCCTGGAAACCATACATTCAGCTGCCTAGGCTCTAAGCTCTGGAATTCTCTCCTTAAATCTCTCTGTCTCCACCTTTCTCTCCTTTAAGTTGCTTCTTAAATCTTACCTCTTTGCTCAAACTTTTGGTCACCTATTCTAATAACCCTTTATGTGATTCGGTGTCAAACTTTGTTTGATTGCACTCCTGTGAGGTATCTTGGGATTTTTTTTTACTCCTTTACAGGCCAATGCAAATGCAGGTTGTTGTTGTTTTGAGAATTAGTGAATGATTTAAGTATAACATGGAGCTCTCTGAATCAATAAATTTGCTGGCTTTAGAGTCTGAACTATTTGATTTGTAGTTTCTACAAAGAGTACAGTGAATTGCTGTGCCACATTTCCTTGTACTTGTCTGAAAGGGTAGAGAAACATGACATGTTATTGAAGCCACAACTGGAACCAAAATCCATGCTCTGTGCTTCTTTCCTTGCAATGTTATTGTATTCATTCCTATCTCTTTACAGGGAATGTCAATAAAATACCTTTCACAATAAATAAATAAGCTAACAAACAAACAAACAAACAAATAAATAAATAATCGGGGCTCTGTACATCAAAAGTAAAGTCATGTACTTCCTTCACTGATTGTTTTTCAGGCAGTTTCAGGCCTGGTAGCAGTATGTCACAGCCACCACAAAGCCAAGTTATACAAAATGTCAGAAGATTCTGAATGCCTCTGGATGCAGTTGCACATCTAATGGTTATAATAGTGTCAGGCTGAATACTTGCTTTGAAAAAAGGCAATTCTTAAAGCAGTAAATAAATACAGTGGTCATAAAAGGTTTTATGTGGAGATACAAATTAATCTACAACATATTTTGTGTGAGACGAGCTGCATAATTAATCAGAAATAAAGTCACAAGTGAATTAACTCTGTCCCTTTCCTGTGTGAAATTACAATGTTACGCCAGTGATGCAATATTCTTTTAATTAAGCAGTAAATGAGACACCAGGAAGAGAATATCAAAGGTGCAATGATTCATTTTCAGTTAATCAACCAAAACATATATATTGATTTCAATATACCAGCTTAACAATTTGTGAAACCAGAGCTTCAGTTTGCAGAGCCTGCATTTATCTCAAAGATAACTGCATTTCTGATTGGGCAACTACCTATCACAATATTTCAAAAAAATGCACATACAGGTGCTTTTTAACTGATGTTAGCCTTTATGGTGAGTTTATTAGTGCTGGCCTGAAATATTGAAGTAATTTCAGAAAGCAATAAAAAAGACACTTTTTTACAGCATTTATGCACTGCAGCTTGATTTTAATTTCTATCATGGATGCAACATGAAGAGATATACAGCTGTACACTGCCACAAAGCTTCTGCCCAACACATTTAAATCATTTCCATGTTTTTGTCCATCGATTATAGAAGTCAGTCTAGCCTATGGTGAGTCCTGACCTGTAAGTTGATTTACAAGTTTTACTGAGTTCACATTCTAATGTTTTCTGAGGATGAATCACATTTTATTTTTAAGGTATGAAAGAATGCTGTGCAACCTTGATGTCTGGAAGTTTTATTGCTAGTTTCTGTTGGACATCAGAATACCTGCCGCTTTAAAAAAAAAGCCATGTAAACAACCAGGCCATTACTTTTGTCCACTGTCTGTAACATACTTGGAATAAGAACAAATAGCAAACTAATGTCTTGCAAAATCCCACTCATCTGGGCAGTGTGCCATAAGGCCTACGGCCTGGCACTGAGTAATGAGGTGTCTACTTTAAATTCATCCAGAGCCTGCTTTTCACGCCTCATTCATTTTCTTCATACTTCCATCTCACCTAGGGTAACTCGGCCATATGGGACAAACCATTGCTCAGCTGATTTATGGCTCATGAATTGTGGCGGTAAAGGATAAAGACAGCTTGACTGGGTCCAAATTACAGCACAATAGAAAATAATGAATGCCCCAGTTTAGCTAGATAATAGAGTCTTGCTTGCTGACAGCCACTCAGCCTCTTGCTTGGCCCTGAACCTGGTGCTGAAAACTGCACCTTTCCAGCTGCTCTTTACACTCTCATTACAGCAGAATGTCATCAGGCAGAACCTAATGACACTTATCCATACTATGTTGGTGGCGAGAGTGGCGTAGTGCTAATATCACTTGGTGAGTAATCTAGAATACCAGGCTAAGGGTCCTAGGGGTATAGTTTCAAAACCAGCTATGGCAACTGGTGGAATTTAAACTCAATTAATAAATCTGGAAAATGAAGCTGGTTTTTTTTAAAAGAGCATAAATTAAGTCAGGGAGGAGGAAGCATTAACATAGCAGGGAGCAAGTCAAAATGGCAGAACAGCAGCAAGACACTATTTAAGAGGGAATTGGATCAAAGAGGGCCTTCATTCACAGGCAAACAGTTGTACATTGTCAGGAGAATTATCTGGAATATCTCTTCTCTGGAAAAAGGCATTTTTGGAAGGGGGTGGCTTTGTGGGATTGGTAACTGGGTCCTTTGGCTTGCAGGCCTCACCGGTTTATGGAAGGGAGGTTAAGGAAGTCTTCACAGTCCGATTGAAAAGAAGGAAGGACACAATAAGAAATGGGATAAAGCTACTCTTAGTTGGGATCAACTAGTGGTAAGGGGCAGCATCTGCAGGAGCAGAGGCAAAGCCTGGGGTGAGGAACGAGGGGAAGGAAGGCAATAAAGACAACGTCCTCATCATAAGGTCTATTGCCAAAGGAGAAGTTACTTGGACTATCAGTGCCCCAGGAGCTATGCTTGTCCAGGCAGATGGCTGCTGAACTTTGTGCTCTCATTGAGGGTCATCCAAGTGTTCACAGGAACCATCGCCATGGCCTTCCCGAGTCAGTAAAGTCATCATGGCCTTGTACTTTATTGCAATTGGTTCTTCCCAAGGAATGGAGCAGACATTGTTGACACTTCATAGGCAGCAGCAGATCATTGCATCATAAGAAAATGCTCTGTGTGAGAGGGGATTACGTTGAATTCCAGGTGGATAGTAGCACTCAATAGTGGGATTTGCTGCCGTTGCTGACGTCCTCAATTGGAGCAGGTTATCCATAATACCCGTGTGGTCAGCAAGGCACCAACTGACCAGCCAGGATGTTTGTTCAATAGGGATTGCACTCCCTAAATGTCCAGCTGGCCAGATGCCTTCATCCTCTGGCAGTTCTTCATGGAGGCATCAGAAACCTGTGGGTGGCTGTTAGCAGGTAAGATTTATCACTTGAAGGCGTGACTGATGACAATCTGTCAAGGAGGCTGAGAAACAGCCTATCCCACCTGATCACAAGGGTCATCATAGACCAGGCCATCAGTCTCATGAAGTTTATGTTTGTTAAATGGCCAGGGTAGTGAGAGGGGTGGTGGGTGGTGCCCTCCAGTACATTCCCTCAAGGATCTCCCACATTGTGGTAGTCTGCTGTACTCAAGGTGGCCTTCCAAGTGTGAACCGTGAAGAGGAAGAAAGGCTGGATAGGCACAGCTCCCAAGAGGAAGAAGATGAAGAAGAGGAGGAGGCTGAAGTAGAACTGGAGACGGTCCCCGTACTTTGCAGGGATGTCACCATGGTAAGCTTAGTACATTCACCAAAATACGAGGGATGCTAGGGCCACTCTGATCTAGATACATTAGACCTGAGAGAGACTCGGTCTGTAGGATATTTGGAGAGGAGATTATCCTTTAGCTGAGTGACAGCCAGCACCCATTAAGAATAAAAGTCAGCAACCTTCCAATGTGACAAATACTGCAGGAATGTCCACCTGTCACACTCTTCCCCCAGCACACCCCATTGCTTTGCTAACTCTTATTTTCCATTTTCCTGCCTTACCCTTTAGCCATGATGAAATGAAAGGACATATGTCTGCTTTAGTGCAACAACATGTCCAGTGCGTTATCCAATAACAGTTTGATATCACTTACAATAGGAATATTCAAGTGATCCACAAGGTGACATTACCGGCGCAGCAGCCTCTGCTCACAGCCACTCCCACGAGTTGCTCCTCCTGTGGCTGATGATGAAATGGAGGCATAATATTCACTAGTGCCTGCCTGGGACTGAGATGCCTGTGGTGGTCAAGCCTCATCAGGGTGGTGCTGGGGGGCATCTCCAAAGGCTGCTGCATGGTATTATTGCAGGGTCAGCCTCTGTCACAAGGCATAACTTTACAGATGTTTCCTCTCTCTAAGGGCCAATGAGGTAGATAATGAAGATGGAGTCCCGTGTGGGGTGGCACCTTTATCACCATCTGTCACCTCCTCAACCCTTTCATTGTACCTTTGATCTCTAGAGGGAAACACCAGCTGGGGGACAGTTGGCATCCACCCCATGCTTCTTTGTGCCATTTGCGCCCACTGCTGCAGACTGCAACAAGTACTCTATATGTGTCGGTACACTGTTCCTGCACCCACTCTGAGTGATGCTGCACACAGGTCTCCAAGAGGTTGACCACACTTTCAGTGGATGTACTCAAAACACTGAGGCATTGAGGAGCACATGAGATGAACAGAATCCTCCATTCACATTCCATGACTCTGCAGTGCCTCAGATAACTCCAACACATGGAAACATGTCTCGCACTGATTCTCCAGGTGCCTGTTTCATGACTCCCAAGGCCCTTCACTGCAACTTGGCTTAGCTGCACATATCCTCCATACCCTGAGATTTGAACTGCAGGAACATTAGTCCAGGCCTCTGGATGACTAGCCCAGTAACATAATGACTATGTCATGTTTCCATGACTACCATGTTTCCTACATTACATCAGTGACCATACTTTTAAAAAGCACTTAATTGGTTGTAAAGATTTTGGGGCATCCTTATCATGAGAACTGCTGTTTAAATGCAAGTTCGATCTTTCTTCTTTACTGATGTAGATAGATTTCATAGCAATATATTGTATATTTTCTTGCTGAAATGTTGAATAAGAGTACCTATACTTAGTACCTAGTCATTGTATCCTTCTACATCCCAATCCCAAACTCTCCATGACATCTTGATAGGAGAGCAGTGTGCAATATGGCTCATGATCAGCTTTGTGCCAAATCTTGATGGTTTCCGGCCTATCATTCCACAATCACTTCAGATGAATGAACCTTACATGCAGACTCACAGTTCAGTATCCTCAGGCAATCAATGGACAACTGATAATATTTGGCATCAAAACAGAAACTGCAACATAGTTACCATCTTGTATTTTATTCAGCGAGAAATGGTTGCTATCACAAAAGGATTTAGTTAAGAAGGCTTGATCTGAGTGCCAGCCATGACAATAGTGCAGTCTTCATTAATAACAAACAACAGAAGCTTGGAGTGATTGAATGCAAAATCAAGCCTTCGCTTACACTATGTTCTGACTCTTGTTTACTGAACTTTCAGCAAGAAATCATATTGGCCTTGCTCTGATAGCGAATTTATCAAGTGTGAAAAGCTCAATAGGGCTGACACCTCACTTCATGCCATTCCCAAGGGTAAAAGTGTGAAACATAAAACAGAAAGGGTCCTGAGCTGAGGTATCATGAAGGACAGGATCCTGCCCATGTCTGAAGGTGATAGGTGCAAAAATATTACTGTTTTCTTACTGTGCCTTGACAGAACTATTGATACAACTAATCAGATGAGATTGTGAAGCTATTGGTGAAAATATACATGGATAATTCATGAAACTATTGAGAATGCATGAAGGAATAAAACTGGATGAACCATCTGGCATCGACCTAGGCACTGGAAACGACGATGGCTCTGGCACTTAGCTCAGTTGGCCCTGAAAAATCTTTCTTACTAACATCTGGGTCTTGTACCAGAATTGAGAGAGCTGTCCCACAGACAAGTCAAACAACAGCCTGACATATTCATACTCACCAAATCATACCTTACAGCCAATGTTCCAACACCACCATCACCATCCCTCAGGATATCAATGTTCCACTGGCAGGACTCTCCCAGCAGATGCACTGGCACTGTGGTATAGCCCTGAGTGTCCTCAACATTGATTCCAGACCCAATGAAGTAATCGGCATCAGGTCAAACATGGGCAAGGAAATCTCTTGCTGATTATTACCTACTGCCCTCCCTCAGCTGATGAATCAGTACTCTTTCATGTTGAACACCATTTGAAGGAAGCACCGAGGGTGACTAGGGCACAGATTAGACTCTGGGTGGGCAACTTCAATGTCTTTCACCAAGAGTGGCTTGGTAATACCACTACTGACCAAGCTGGCCAAGTCCTGAAGGACATAGCTGCTAGACTGGGTCTGTGGCAGATGGTGAGGGAACCAGCCAGAAGGTAAAATCTACTTGATCTTGCCCTCACCAATCTGCAAATTGAATCACAATCTGTAACCTCATGACCAGGCATAGCCCTCACTCAATCATTACAATCAAGCTGGGGAATCAACCCTGTTTCAATGAAGAGTACAGGAGGGCATGCCTGAAGCAGCACCAGGCATACCTAAAAATGAGTTGTCAACCTGGTGAAGCTACAATGCAGGATTACTTGCATACAAACAGTGGAAGCAGCATATGATAGACACATGTGAGCAATCCCAGCCCAATGGATCAGATCAAAGCTCTGCAATCCTGCCATATCCAGTTGTGAATGTTGGTGGGCAATTAAACAACTCACTGAATGAGGAGGCTCCCCAAATATCCCCATCCTCAATGACGTGAGAGCCCAGCATACCAGTGTAAAAGACAAGGCTGAAGCATTTGCACCCATCTTAAGCTGGAAGTGCTGATTGGTTGATCCATCTTAGCCTCCTCCTGAGATCCCCAGCATTACAGATGCCAGTCTTCAGCCAATTTGATTCACTCCACATGATATCAAGAAATAGCTGAAGGCACTGGATACTGCAAAGGCTATGGGCCATGTAAACATCCCGGCAATAGCAGTGAAGACATGCGTTCCAGAGCATGCTGTGCCTCTAGCCAAGCTGTTCCAGTACAGCTACAACATTGTCATCTACCTGGCAATGTGGAAAATTGCCCAGGTATGTCCTGTCCACATAAAGTAGTTGAAAACATCAGGGAAGTGATACAAAGGTTCATTGACAGTACCCTCAAGAGGCACTTGCACAGCAATAAAATCACCATTTACCAATGCTCAATTTGAGTTCTTCCAGGGCCACTCAGCTCCTGACCTCATTACAGCCTTAGACAAAATAGCTGAACTCAAGAGGTGAGGTGAGAATGACTTGCCTTGACATCAAGGCAGCCTTTGACTGAGTGCGGCAACAAGAAGCCCTAGCAAAATTGAAGCCAATGGGAAACGGATAAAAAAAACTCTCCACTGGTTGCAATCATACCTAACACAAAGGAGGATGGTTGTGATTGTTAGAGGCCAGTCATCTCAGTTCCAGGACATCACTGCTGGAATTCCTGAATAGTATCCTAGGCCCAACCACCTTCAGCTGCTTCGCCAATGACCCTATCTCCAATATAAGTTTGAAAGTGGGGATGTTTGCTGACGATTGCACAATGTTCAACGCCATTCACAATGTCTCTGATACTGAAGCAGCCCATGTCCATTTACATGCTTGGTCAGATAAGTGGCAAGTAAAATCCGAGCCACACAAGTGCAAGGCAATGGCCACCTCCAACATGAGAGAATCTAATCATCTTCCCTTGATATTTAATGACATCATCATCACTGAATCCCCCACTATCTACATCCTAAAGGTTACCATTAACCAGAACTGAATTGGAACAGCCATATAAATACTGTGGCTATAGGAACAAGTCAGAGCCTGGGAATTCTATAGTGAGTTACAGACCTCCTGACTCCCCAGATCCTATCCACCATCTACAAGGCACAAGACAGGTAACAATGATGGAATACCCTCCACTTATCTGGATCAGTGCAGCTCCAAAAACAATCAAGAAGTTCGACACCATCCAGGACAAAGCAGCCCCAGGACTTCATCAGCACCCCATCCACCAACTTAAATGTTCACAGCGTCCACCACTGAAGCATAATGACAGCACTGTGTACCACATATAAGATGCACTACTCACCAAGGCTCCTTCAACAGCACGTTCCAAACCCATGACCCCTACCACCTAGAAGGACAACGGGAGCAGATGCATATGAACACCACCACCTGGATGTTCCCCTCCAAGTCTCTCACCATCCTGACTTGGAAATATATCACTGTTCCCTGACTGTCACTGGATCAAAATCCTGGAACTCCCTTCCTACCAGCACTGTGGGCGCACCTATGCTAGATGGACTGGTATAGTTCAAGAAGGCGGCTCACCACCAATTTCTCAAGGGCAATCAGGGATAGGGTACTAATGCTGGCTTTGCCAGCAACACTGACATGCCATCAAAGAATAAAAAATGTTGTCCATGAATCAATGATTTGACTAAGTGTTGAGTCTTGTGAAGGTTTCCTTGGTGACCAGGTTAACGCACCAAATATGGTCATGTCATCGACTAGTTTTGTTCAGTATCTGTCTGGAGGTGAAACACTCAGTTATCCAGCCTATGTGTTTGCTTTTCCAGCAGGTACTCTTTGCTTTGTAAAGTAGTGCGATATTTACTATGTTGTACTATGTTGCAGGTGCACAAGAAAAGAAAAACCAATATATATATAATGCTTTTCACAACCATGGATATCTCAAACCCCTTTACAGACACTGTGGCTGGGATTTTCCAGCCTCAGATTGGCGAGCCAGCCAAAAGTCCATAGACTTTGGCAGAACCGGAAGATCCAGTCAGTGGGCGGGGCTGGGAAATCCCGCCCTGTAGTACTCTTTGAAGTGTAGTCATTTTTGTGAAGTAGGCAACATCACAGATAATTTGGGCACAGCAAGCTCCCACAAACAGTTAGAGCCTTGGTTTAATGTCTTAACCAAAAGACACTGGCTGGAACTTTTCAGTCCCATTGGCGTCGGGTGTCATGGTAGCCGGGGGCAGGGACAATATGGAAGGAAGGCCAAAAATCGGTTTTATGCCGTTGTGAAACCAGTTTGCAATCCTCCCCTCCACCCACCAATGGTGGGCTGCATTTCCCACCACCACATGTAAGGAACCTAATTTCAATACTTTAGCATCTCATTATAAGCCCTGCTCGCTGGAATCACACCCCCACGTTGGATCATCCGGGAACGTCAGTGTGATGTGTTTCACAACTGTACATAAGTGATGTGCACTTGGTGAACTGGACTTTGCTCAGGGCTTTGAGGTTTGTTTGCCTACCTTGCTTCGGACAGTGCTCACAGCCATCAGCGCCAGGCTTCACAGGCAGCATCACATGGCCTTTAAGGGGGTGCTCACGGGCAGGTCTCTAGCTACTAGACCAGCCATTAGGCCAGGGTAGCTTTTCAATGGCTGCAGGACTAGGACTTGATTGGTGAGGGGAGAGAAATGGCCTTAAGCAAGGAAGAGGCTGCAGGACGAGGGCTGTACTGCGGGAGTGGGTATTGCAGGGTGTTTGTGGAGGCACATGTTAATCTGTGCAACTGGCCTCAAGATGGTGAGGGCTGAGGAGGCATCCTCCAGAGGAGATGAGGCCAGTTGGTAATGCGGGGGTGTGTGTGAGAGAGTGAGTGGTGATATCCCTTGAGCTGGCAGTGAGTGCTATCTCAGTGAATGTGTGATGGGCTTGAGTGTGTGAGTTTAGAGTGATGAAATGGTTGCCTCGCCCTGGTGTTTTCTGCACTAGATGGCTGATCTCTTGTGTGCAGCTTTGGCACTGGCCACCTCAGCCACTGCCTCCCAAGCTGGAGTGATGAAATTGATGGGCCTCCTGCAACCAGAGTGTGGGCAGAAGACAGCACGGTGGGTCTCCAAGGTGTCCAGAAGGCATCCCAGGGATGTGTCACTGAATCAGGGGTCTGCACTCTTCTTGGCTTTTGGGGTCATTTCTTCGCCGGAACAGTCCTGGACTGCAAATGTGCGCATGGCTGTGGTTTAAACATACAGGATATATGCAGGATGCATGAGGAAGTGACAAGGTAGCGGCATGGTGGGAAAAGCGCAGGTCGCCTGCCAGCAAGACAGTGGGCAGAATTTTCCGTTTGCTGGTCGGGTGGGCCCGACTGACTCGGTGGCGGGCAGGTGGCCGATTGCCGCTGAAGAAATGGGCTGCGCCACCATTTTCTGCGGATGGGCCAATTAAGGGCCACCCCACTGGTGAGCAACTTCCGTGGAGAATGGGAAAATAGTCACAGGGGTGGGCGGCCTCAGACTGCTGGTTCCAATGGGGAGCCGGCAACCTACATAAAGAGTGGCCAGGCAGCCTGCATGAGGCAGTGCACCATGGCCACTCATGGAGAGAGGAATGAAGGTGCGAGTGGAGAGCAGCATGAGCATGAGTAGGAGGAGGGGCAAGCTGCAAGGAGAGGCCAGCGGGGGCGCCACTGTACCCCCCGATTTTCCAATGCATGCCTTGCTGTCCTCCTGCAAGAGGTGGGCATCCGTCAGCACCTTCTGTATCCGGAGGATGGGAGGAGACGGGCCCCCCATGTCACCATCCAGGCATGGGAGGAGGTGGGTGATGCTGTAAGCACCCATGATGATGTGTGGCGCACTGGTACACGGTGCAGGAAACGATTCAATGATTTGCTGCGCTCTGGAAGGGTGAGTACGATGTCTGTCTTGGTCATTTGACACAGAAGGCAGCTTTGGCCTTTGACCCCCCCCACCCCCACCATGTCTTGCTATTGTTACTGCATAGGGCATCTGTCGCACGCTGGGTGGGAAAATGGGTACTGACCATGCTTACACCAGCCTTAGTGGTTGAGGAGAAGAAGGGTTCTCCACGCAGCATATGTTGGTCTTCGTGGCAGTTGAGTAGTCTGGGGGCAACCTGCAGCGGAGGCCTCATGACACATACTCAGAACTCCAACACATGTCATATTGATGGTACTGAGATGGTGCAAGGGGTGCCTCAAGGTGTTTTGGGCAAGTGCCATCTGCTGGCATCGGCGCCGCACCTAGTTGCGCCTCCTTGCCATGGGCGTTAAGAGCCGTGTGATATTCGAAGTGATGGATGCCGAATGTGTCCAAGGTGGCTGTTGGGGGAAGGGGTTGGGGCCAGCCATACTATCTTCTGGGGACTGATCACCAGTAATGTGGACAGGAGCCACTGGAGGCCTCAGATGGGTCACTGTGGTTGGGGTATGGCTTGCATATGCAGAGTACATGAGCGAGCAGCCCCAATAAATCCTCTTCTCTGTTTTGCAGGCAAAACCTCACCACAATGCCCGGGAGCGCCAGAGGACTGGAGGTGGGCATGCCCTCGTGCAGCACCTCACACCTTTTGAAGAGCAGGCCATGGAGCTGGGCAGCAGTCAGGAGGCCAGGGCGGCCGGGGGTGGTGAGGCTGGGGTCCGGCGGGCAGGTATTTAAGGTCCACAGTCCCATCCACTCTGTCTGCCCACCAACCAAACCACTGATGGTTGCTGCAATCGTTAATGCTGAAACAATGCTCATTCACAGACTGAGACATTCTGACATGTGGGTCATACAGAAGGGGTCCTCATCCCCTTGAGGAATCGCATCTCCACCACCTTCCAAAGTCACCTTATCCCATTTGTGACCACGATCCCCATGGTCTAACATGCCATGGCATCGCCGCTGCACAGCCAAAGACTTATTCCATCTGAGGGGGTTTGGGACCTCCAGCACCCTTTCAGCCAGTGCGCCCCACGTTACTCTGTCCAAAAGGTCCTCAGCACCTCAGCTGTGAACCTCATGGCACTCAACTTAGATGAATGCCACAACTTTACTCATCCCTGCACCAAGGGGAAATGTTGCCTTCTGCCCACCCGATCTATGCCCCTCCTTACGGAATGAAGGCCAATAATTTGACCTCTCGATCTCCTGTGATCAACGGCAAATGTTGCTACTGTTTGCGATGTTTCCTCAGCCCCACAACTATCCAGGCCACAATGCATCCAGGTCAGGTACTTCTGCACTCTCACCACTCCTATGGTTCATAAATGCCATGTGGCATTCCTGAGGCCATCTGACCAGCCTGTCTGCTTGTGCATTTAATGTTTGGGGCTCATCTTGACCCTTTTCCACCTCACCAATTTTCTTCTCCTTAGGGTCTTGAAGGGTGAGCGACTTATAAGGCTGTGGGGGAAAGAGATGAAAGGTTGAACTGAACGTATGCTAACTGATGCATGGTCCTTGTTGGTAATTTCAGCATCACCACCAGAGCGACCCCCACCTCGACCCCACAGCCCCCTCCCACACCTGAGGGCCAACATGTGTAACTTGTGGCACATCATTTCAGCCAGCCAGGCAGCAGCGCAGACACACACACCTCAATGGGGACTTTACCATCGGCTAGTGTCCTGGGTCACAGTGGAGAGGGCACATCATGATCACTGGAGGAGATGGCAGGGTCAGAGAGTGCCAATGGCTCCAACAGCCGGAGGGCTGCAGGGGACCAGGCACATGCTGAGTCCGGCACTGATGACGTGCCTCTGGAGTTGTCCCCATTGCAGCAGCTGCAGGACAGGTGGCAAGAAGTGCGTTTGCACCTGGCAGGGTTGCATGAGGGAATGCTTCAGTTGCTCTCTGTGACGGATGAGTCCAGGCAGAGTGCACGTGAAGGTTTGGCCCTCAGGACAGAGCTTCAGGCTTCCTCCAATGAGAGATTGGTGACTCTCACAGAGAGGGGCTTCCACCAAATGGATCAAAATATGATTGGGGTACACTTTGACCTGCAAGCCCTCACAGCGGTACTGGCCACAGGTGGTGTTTTCCATTATGGGAGATGTTGTGGACACCAAGCACCGGCACTTGGTGCCCATGAATTGTGGTGAGCAGGGAGGTAGATTTGGACCTCACGTCGGTGCAGCAGCTGCCTGTCGTCGCTACGAGATTCTCTCAGGGCACTCCGGATGAGGGTAGCAGCTCCTCCACCCCTCTGCCAGTCAATGTTTCTTCCATTGAGGCTGCGACAACTGGGGAGGTACCAGTTCTGGAACTGGCTAATCCCTCCCAGGTGAGGCCATCACAGGCTCCATGGGCCAGGCTCCCGCCAAGGTCATCGAGCCCAATAGGACTCCAGAGTCAGCAGGTTGTCTCTCAAGCCACTCCAAGTGATGGGGTGGCACCTAGATATAACACCCGAAAACATAAGCATAAGGTACCCTAGGCACTCCACGGGTATGTCACTGGTGACTTTGTATTGGCCTTAGAATAGGGACCCATATTTTTGTGGTCGCTAACAAGTGGTGTGTGTTTTTGTTTTGGCAAAATAAAGTGCACCTTTGCAACCATGGCTGAGGGTCTTTTGTTTGTGGTGCATCTTTCTTTTTCACATATTTATCATGAGGGTTTGAGTGGACATTGATGTTTCTGTACTAAGCCCTTATTTGCATCTGATAAGGTGGAAGATGTGGCACCTAAGTACCACATGTGGAAGTGCCAGGCCTTGCTGCTCCTGCTGATCCACGTATGTGGAGCTGGCTGAAGGTTCTTTGGATTAATTTGTCACGGGTGTCCCTGCCTTCTTGGTGTAGTTGTGGGTCATCCTTCTGCCCCTCATCATAGCCCTGTGCTTCCTCATCCTCTGAGGCACTGCTGGATTCATCATGTACAGCCTCATCCAGGGCGTCAAGGTCTTCATCGTCAACTGCATCCCCCCTTTCCAGTGCAAGATTGAGCAGGGCGCAGCAGACTACCACTGTCAGAGGGACGCGATCTGGGGGGTACTGGAGTGCGCCCTCTGAGCGGTCCAGGCAATGGAAGCACATCTTGAGAAGACCGATGGCTCTCTCCACCACAGCTCTTGTGGAGGTGTGGCTCCTATTGTAGTGCTCCTCAGCTTCTTTTCTTGGACAGCGGAGAGGCGTCATGTGTCACCTTTGCAGGGGTTAGCCTTTGTCACCCAGCAGCCAACCATTCAGCCAAGCTGGAGCATGGAAGAGCCCTGGCACCTGGGAGCGTCTGAGGATGTAGGCATTGTGGGAGTTGCCTGGGTACCTTGCACAGACTTGTAGAATCAGCATCCTGTGATCACACACTATCTGCACATTCATGGAGTAGAAGCCCTTCCTGTTGACGAAGGCACCGGGCTCACCTGCTGGCGCCTTGTTGGCCACATGTGTGCAGTCTATTGCACACTGGATGCGGGGGAAGCCAGCAATGGCCGCAAAGCCTCTGGCTCGCTATATCTGACTTCCCTGGTCGCAGCGGGAGTGTGAACCGAGCACCTATAACCTGCTTGACACAAGTGTGGACAGCTGATTGGGAGACACCGCAAAGATCACCCACCGAGCCCTGGAAGGAGCCAGAGGCATAGAAGCGCAACTGTGAGCTTCAGAGTTGCTGGCATGGGGTGTCCACCCACAAAGTTAGGGGAGATCTCAGAGCCAATCATCTGACTCTTGAACCCCACAGCAAAATTCCATCTTGACAACTCAGTTCAGTGTTTCTGGAATAAAATGGCCACAACTCACTGTTCTTGGCCATACAACAAAGTCTTTGACTTTTGATACTACTGGGTCTCTGTTTGTCCAAGTCTTGATCTTCTGGGCACATACAGGTGATAAATCCAAGAAATTTAACAATAACACTAATTCTTGTGGAACTGGTGTATTGACAAGATTACCCGGTAACGGAAGTTGACTAATTGCATCTGCATTGGTTATATCTGTGATCACATGGAGTAGAAGCCAGGTTGGTACATGAATGTGTGCTCATAAGCTGATAGTGTCAAAGCCCAATGTTGGATTCTCGCTGAAGTTATAGGCAGAGTAGCTTTGCCTTTGCTGAACAAACAAAATCAGCGGATTTTGGTCAAACACAATTGCAAACCGTCCACCGTGTAGGTATTGGTGAAACTTTTTGACACCAAATACAACCAATAATCCTTCTTTTTCCAACTGAGAGTAGCCCTTTTCAGCTTGGGAAAGTTTTCTTGAAATGTAGCCAGTGGGTCTTTCTGATCTGTCCTTCATTTGATGTGATGGAATGGCTCCTACACCATAAGGAGAAGCATCACATGTCAACACTAGCTCTTTAGATGGGTCATGCTATGATCCGGCAGGCAGTATTTGCCAAGCTAACCAAATCCACAAGGGAAACTTGGCCATACTATCACAATGGTTTTGTAATTTGTATTTTTTACAAGAAGATTTGTGCACTGAATTCAGAAGTAGTGAGTCCACTAACGCCTTTAGAGATTTTAAAAATTAAATTAAAACATTTATTAACAAAAGAAAAGAATAAAACACATATAGAAGATTACAATTACGTGGTTACTTAATATTATAACAATTCCCAAAATTTCTAGTTAACCAGATTCCCAACTATACATTCCCTTTGAGGCAACAGTCCAAAATAAATTGCAAATTTATTGCGACAATCCAACAAGGTTACTCTAAGCACCCACTCGACAATAAAATTCCAAAGGCTTTTAACACAACTTTAGTTACTGGAACAGCAGACTTTGCAAAGTAGCTAGAGGCTTTTCCTCAAGTCCGTTTCACATGGTGTACCTTTCAGATATTACACAGCCACCCCTCATTGCCTTCCATCCTTCTTTAAATATATTTTCCCTTCTTTGATTTGTAAATCCCATTGTTCCCACATGTCTTTGGAATTTACTTTTCCCTGAATATAAAAATATTTTATGTTGTCATTATGGTCAGCCCTTTTGGGAAAAATTAATGTAATAACCTGCCTTATTTATCTTGTTAATTATAATCATCCGACCATTCCTTTGAAAACCAAACACCACTCCACTTATCGTAAAATACAAATTTCATTCACCCCCTATCTGTTGACTTTACCTTACCTCACTCATTGGCGTTTAACATGCCCTTTCATACCTAACTCTCTTGATAATTTCAACCTTGCAATCTGTCTCTAATTTAATTAGATCAGCCACACAGGCAGAACTATCCACACACACAAAGGCACAAACACAAGCCTACTTTACAATATCCCACAATAATATTACAAAAAATGTGATAGCTTCATGACAGTCATTATGTACCACCATGCATGATGAGTGAAGCAGTTTCTTCACTGTTACAAAGGTTTCTTCTTGCTGTAACCCCCATGGCCAGAGGTGGTTCTTCCTTAGCAACAAATGTAGTGGTGCCAGCACAGTGGATGGATTAGGTAAAAAATGGCATAGTAATTTATCATACCTAGGAAAGATTTAAACTCCGTCACATTAGAGGGTGATGATGCTTTAATTGCTTGGACCTTGCCTTCAATAGGATGTAGCCCCATAACATACACTCTTTGAACCAGGTAGGTTACTTCCGATGCTTGAAATGTGCATTTTTCTTGCTTCAAATGCACACCTGGTTCCATAAGTTTTCTCAGCACTTTCTCAAGGTTGGCTAAATGTCCAGCTTCAGTTAGTCCAGTTCAGTTAGGCAGTACAGAACAAAGGATAGGCAAACAGCAAAACAACAATCAAGTCTAATTGAGCGAACTGATACAGCAAACGTTGAGACTGCTACTATTAATGTATACTTTCTGTATCATGTGATGAGAACTTCACCTACGTACTTGAAAGTCCCTGCAGGACTCTCTCCATATGACCTGCCTCCTGCTAACTTGGCATACAGGTCATCGATTCTAGGAATGGGGTATTTGTCTAACTTTGCTGCTTTGATGACTGTCAGTTTGTAGTCACTGTATATATGTATATTGGGACTGCGGGTGTGGCCCATTCAGTAAAATGGACAGGTTGAATTATTCCCAGGTTTTCTGACCTACACAACTCTGCTTCCACTTTTTCTTTTAGTGAGTAAGGCACTGCTCTGGCCTTGAAGAAACGCGGTGCTTCCTGGGGATCGACGAGCGTTTTAGCTTGCATGTCCTTCAGTTTTCCCAATTTGTCTTGAAAAACAGCATCATATTTCTTCAAGAGCTGTGGAATTCCATTGGAATTCAAATGGAATATTTCTGACTAATCAAGTTTTATTTTCTGCAGCCAATCTTGACCCAAAAGACTCAGCCCTTCCCCCTGTACGATTATCACATGCAGTTGGGCTGTCTGTTGTTTGTAGCAGACTGGGACAGCAGCAATGCCTTTGATCTGAATGGATTCTTTAGTGTAAGTTCTCAGTTTGGCGGATGTCCGCTCCAATGTCAATGGCTGACTCCCTTCACTGAGGTACTTGAACTTGTGCTCCCCAATAACAGTAGTTGAAGCACTGGAGGTATCCACCTCCATCTGCAGTTCTTGCTATTCACTTGCACCATCACTATAATGAGCTCAGATTTAACATCAGTCACATGATACAGAAAGTATACATTAATAGTAGCAGTCTCAACGTTTGCTGTATCAGTTCACTCAATTAGACTTGTTTGTTGTTTTGCTGTTTGCCTATCCTTTGTTCTGCACTGCCTAACCAGGTGTCCTTTCCTGTGGCAATAATTGCACTCTGCCTCATTGAATCTCCAAACATCTGCTCCATGATTTCTCCGACATCTGTAGCAAATGCATATCTAATTAGTTGACATATTACTGTTAGGCTCCCAAAGTCCTCGTGTAGTGTGCATAGAATCGCATTTCAAATCTGCTGTTCTGTTTTGCGCACCATGCTCAGCGGCAGGTTCCCGTTCAACATGGAATACGATGCCATTATCCACATGCTACAAAGCCTGTGAGCTTCTCGCAGTACTTTTCATAGCAAGAGAAAGTTCCAGGGTGTGCTTGAAATCGATGCCAGATTTGGCTAGCAAGCACCGCCGTGTGGCATCGTCCCTGACTCAGCATACAAGTCTGTCCCACAGCTTATCATTCAAGGCAACCCCAAACTCACAGTATTTGATTATACGTTTCAGATTCACCACAAAGGTAGCAATGGACTCTCCCAGGGCACAAACTCTCAAATTAAACTTGAAGTGCTGCATGATCACAGACGGTTTGGGCTGAAAGTACGATTTCACGAGTTCCACTAGCTTACTGTGTGACTTAGAACCTGGTGTGCTCGGGTAGTCAGGTTTCAAATCAGGTTATACATTTTGCTTCCACATTCACTGAGCAGGATGGCTTTATGTTTTTCTTCAACACTAATCTCGTTTGCAACGAAATAGAACCCAAGTTGCTCAGCATACTGACTCCAATTCTCAATGTTAACATTTGTATGAATCGATTCTTCCAAACTGTGTCATGACTGGTAAGTCTTGTTCGACTTTGTTTTACTCACATCAACCAGGGCGAAGTGTGTAGCAGAAGTCGGTTTTATCCTCTTCGCCACATGTAACAGCTTAATGGAGCGGCAAGTTTGGTGAAGACAAGGCTAAACTTTATTTAGGAGACATGCAGAGGTGCTTGCACACTAGACGCGATCTCTGTGGGAAGTCCTGCCCACTAGATTACTCACGCAATAAGCTTATTGGTCAAAGCCCTCATAATCACATCACATGATGAGTGATTGACAGGAAGGAGGGACAATACATCTAGTTACCAAAACCACTAATCCTCACCCACAGCCTCAGACCTCCATCAAGCTCAAATCCTCTGGAGCTCAGGTCCTCATCCCGTCATGGCTCCGCTTACCACACAAACATTCCACGCAGTGCCATGTGTCCTACTCACACTCTCCCCATCTGTTTTCGTGCAGGAGAAGCTGGCAGACAACAGCACGGAGAGGTCCCAGATCAGATGTGGAGTGGCCCACATTAAAACCCTCACTTACTTTGAGAAGCGTGCCATCGCACTGACTGGTGAGGATGTGGACCCTGCCTGCAGAACAGTGAGATTAGTGGCAAACACCCACACGAGGATTCTGCGTCATCACTCTCTCAATGCAACTGTGAGTGCTCTCTCCCTTGCTTTTGACTCTGCTGTCATGCACCAATTATCTCTACTTTGATTCACAGGGAGCCCTGCCAAGTGACCAATGTCCTCAGCCAGACAGTCCCTTAGCTCCATCCAGGTCCTCACCTCCTGCCAAAAGGACACCTCCTCCATTGAAGAGCTGGAAATAAGCAGCCTGGAAGACCTGTCACAGAATCGCAGAATCACAGAATCACACAGTGCAGAAGAGGCCCTTTGGCTCATCGAGTCTGCACTGACGCTGTCACAGCGCTTACCCACAGTCTCCACCAGCGTAGAAAAATACACCTCAGTGGGATCTAGAGTTAGAACAGGCTCGTGTTCACAATCTGGTGGTCACCACACGAACATGTGTCCACAGCAGGAGTAGGCCGGTTCAGCCAAGCTCCCCAGCGCTCAGAGGATTGCTGGGGAAGAAGCATCTGTGAGGTCTGAGTCAAATGATGAGCCTCTGGATTCGGCCTTCCAACTCATCCTGGAGAGTCAGCAGAAGGTGGGGGAACATCACACAGAACTTTGGAAGCCCCCAACAGAGTGGCTCATGATTCAGAAGACATCATCGGTCTGCTCTCTGATGAAGTGGTGCCCACATGTTTGTGTATGGAGGTGTCCATTGGGAGGGCAACCCTGCTCCAGCAGAATGCAGAGATGTACACACCTGCACTCCATTGTGGTAGCCATAGGTAAGTTCCTGCACTGGGAACATGAGAGGGAAACAGAGCACCTTGATGTCCCTCCAGGTGCTCCTTCCCGTCAAAGAGTCAGGCCAGGGCCCTCAGGCACCCGAAGGTAGGAGGAGCAGCAGCTGGACACCCTTGGGTTATCCTCTCAGGAATCTCAGAGGCTGTCTGCTCCCTCCAAGTCCCCTATGCCTGTGACCCCCCTCAACCTCATCCTCTGTCACTGCAGAGGGAGCAGCCGGCCCACAGGAGGATAGCCTAGAAAAGTTAAGAATTTCTGATCACAAGTGCTTACATGGGTGATCACATTTTGTCACTTTATAATCTGAAAATCTAAAAATTTTCACTGAATAATGTGTAATGGTGTCTTTTAGCATCAGTAACAGGCTTCACAAGTCCTCCCTCTGCATCACCCCCACTCCCGCCACTAGCAGTTCAGTGGCATGCAGCTGGACCACGAGCGATTCTAGAGGGAGAAGTGTATGCGTGACAGGGCCTTTCGAAGCCTGGTGCAAGCATTCTCCCAGGCAGGCAGAGCCTTCCTCCATCACACTCATCTCAAAGTCTTGAGCATTTTCGATGCTTCCTACTGGGGTGCGCTTTCAGTTGTCCATCTGAGCTGAGCTGCATCTCTGCCCACCCAATGATCATACTCCCGTGCAGCACCTGTGCCCGTCCAACATAAAGCTCCGCTCACTTTCAATTTCAGAAACATGGTTGTTGTAACATTTGTTTCCAGCTCCACAGTCCTTTCCCCTTCCCAAGTCACTCATGTCCTTTCCCCCATCACTGTTGACCCGCCTGGCATCACCTTCCATCTCCTCACCATCACCAACCAACCAGAATCCTTGCCTTTCCAGGATGTCCGGGTAAACAAACACATTCCCTATCTTCCTGAGAATCCCACCCCCATCCACGTTGAATTCCCCAAACTCCTTCCCACCCCCAGGGTCCGTGTCTGCCTCCAAGTTCCCATCAACCACCCTCGCCACCCTTTCTACCTCTAACATTGCGCCCTCACCCTTCCATCCTACTGGCTCACTCAGCCTTCTTTCATACTCACCATTCCCTCCTACCATGCCAAGTCTCAGTTCAATCCCCAAGAGGCAGTCATCGACTCCACAGACCACTCCCTTGCATGTCCATCTATACATTCCCTCCTTTACTCCCTCCTCCACCCTTACTCCCTCCACCGCCCAGACTCCATCTCCTTCCGGACTCCTTCCTCCCTCAAAGTCCTTCTTCCCTCTGAACTCCTTCCCTTATATCTTCCTGCCCCCCTACACCTTCCTCGCCAGTTGCTGCATTCTCCCCTGTTACACCCCCTTCCTCCCATTCTTGCTCTCCCCATTCCAATTTCACCCTTCCCTGACACCATCATTACCTGCTCCCAACCTTACCCCCCCACAACACCTTCCTTCCCCTCCTCGCAACCTCATCCCCTGGTACACATTCCTCTCCCATTCACAGCTGGACCTTCCTCTCCACTGCCTCAACAATCATCTGCAGCAGACCATGCCCAAGATACTAATGACCCAAAGCAGACCCCAGGCATTAACAGAGACCTTTCACCTACCATGGTAGCTGCTTCGTGATAGATTCATGTCCATATAAACCCACCCAGCATGCATTGCATGTCTTCCTCCGGGGTCTGGTAGCTGTAGGGGCTCCAGCATGTTCTGCTCCTCAGATGTCCTCCATGTGAGCAAGGACTTAACGGTAAGTCCCAACTTCTGCACGTCACCACTTGTCAAGATGTGTTCTGGACAGGTGTATTTTTCTGCCGATGTGGCTGGTAAATTTAACATGGGGGTTTGATTGCAGCGAGCAGGGCTTATAATTAGATGCAAATGTATTAAAATAACCTTTTCAATGTGCAGCGGTGGGAAACGCAGCCTGCCATTGACAGGTGGAGCAGATAATTGCAAACTGGTTTCATGACAGGGTGAAACTGGTTTTTGGCCTTCTCATCATATTGTCCGCTCACTCCTGCCATGACGCCCAATACCAACGCCGATGGAAAATTCTGACCAATACTGTGAAGTGCTGTTTCACAAGTAATGCTGAAGATGGTGTATGAAAGGGTCAATGACCGACCAAGAACTCAGCTGACTATCTACTGCAGCGTAGATTTGAGACCATAGTGTAAACGCTTCCGCGGTTCAGATGCCAAAGGGCATTCTTCAGCAGGGCAAAGATAGAAAACATTTTACTAATATGCAAAATCATTGCTTCTTTGGAATATTATATTCTGGAATTCCAATTAATGAGATTTTGCATTACTTTAAAAACATATTTGGCACAGATCATGGATTAATAGAATCATACACCACAGCCGGAAGTCATTCGATCCATTATGCTGTTTGAAAGAGCAGCCAATTAGTCTCATTCCTTGCTTTTTTCCCATAGCCCCACAGCCCTACATTTTTTTACATTTTAAGTAATAATTTTGTTCCTTTTTAAAATTAACTTTTGAACCCCACCCCAACCTTTTACCAGTTATTTTAAAGCTGTGTCCTTTGTTACTAATCTTCCAGCCAATGGAATCAGTTTTTCCTTACCTATTTTATCAAAACCTTTCATAATTTTAGACAACTGGATGAAATCTCGCCTTAAATTTCTCTGCCCTAGGGAAAACAATCCCAACTTCTGTTGCTTCTCCCAAATAAATGAATCTCCTCAAACCTGTTAAATTCCTTCTATACCAGCTCTAAAGCCTTCACTAAAGTATGGTGCTGAGAATTGGACATGATCCTCTAGTTGGGGCATAACCAGTGTTTTATAAAGATTTAGCTTTTGTATTTCAAAATATAATTTATAACTGTCAAGTTGCCTTACTATTGGTCTGAGAACTGAAAAAGCAGGGTTTAGAAATTTCAATCCATTAATCATCGATAGTTGTTTGATATTTCTTCGAATAAAATTAAATTTTGGCATTGGCATTGGATGAATTTTTAATATTTTGTTTTTGATGTTTCAAGCTGTTGCATAATAACAGTTCCTCTAGCATTTGTGATGTATTTCTTTGGTCTATTGGGTAAATGGCATGTGCAGAAACTCATCATTCTAGTTAAAAGACCTCAGATGAAACTGCTGAGAATTGCATGCAGGTTGTTTGATCATTCTCTTTCCCTGCAGGGAGTCATCTTATTTATTCAAGTTCAGAGAAGTTAGACACAGGCAAGATGCAAGGACCCCAGGTAGGGGGATGAGAGACATTGCTGGAATTTAAGGCTGAGTAATTTATCAGAACCCACTCATTATTACTTTGCCTTGCAGGGTTATTTGCAGCTAAGTGGAAAGAAGCCAAGCCCTTAGTAATAGATCTGTTTCTCCAGATTCAGTTAGCAACTCCAGGCAAATTGCTTAATGAGCAACAATGTCCTGAAGAACTGTGGGCCTAACAATCTCAGGTCTGTTAATTTTTTATTGATCGATGGGATGTGAGCATCGCCAGCAAGGCCAGAATTTGCTGCCCGTCCCTAATTACCCATGAGGAGGTGGTAGTGAGTCGCCTTCTTGAATTGTTGCAGTTTGCGTTGTCAGGAACAATGTATAATTTCAAGTTTAATTTATATTTATGTGTTAAGAAAGGTCAAACATGGTTTCAGTTTCATTTAGTTTTTTGTGAGCTTGGTGCCGGGAAGTCTGGAGGGGCATCCTCGCAAAAAGGTCAGATTTTCTGGATTTGTTTGTATACATGCATTTTTAATGAGGTTTTACAGCCCTTGAAGTGAAGAGATGGCTTACAAAGGGATTAGTAATTTAGTGATTCTAGAACAAAAAACACAAAGTAGAAAAAACTGTGCTGTTGCCTAGCGGCAGGGATCTAGTGACACACAAAGACACAGAGAAAGACAGAAAAGAAGTTCAGAGTGTGTATGTTAGAGAGCGAAGAAAAGAATCCTAAGCCCTAAGAAATCCAGCAAGGCTGCCAGGGAACTGAGTTTAGGGAACTTGTGTTTGCTCTGTAGTTGAAGTACTAGTGAGTTTAGAGTGCAGTTTTGGGTGTCTCAGGGAGAGAAACCAGTTGGGGAAAAAGCATCCAGTGAATGCTCAGAAATCTACTGGACGGAAGCCGTTTACACTGGGCCAGCCCAAGCAAGAAGTTTTAGTGTTAAGACAGTGGTAAATCTTCACTGGGTTTTTGTCTGTAAGCGTATTGCTGGGATAAAAGAAATAGTGCGAGTTTGAATAATTTTCTTGTGTTTGTATTGAGATCTTTCGAACCTTTTTGTCTAGTGTAATATAATTTATTTTTTTTTCCTTGTTTAATAAATGTTTTATTCTTTATGTTAAAGGTTTCCAAAAAAAACAATTAGGATCTATCAAGCCAGGTTTCACTTTGGGATCTGACTTGTCCAGTATTAACATCAGCTGGGATCCTAACAGTGAATTATAGGTGCTGCTAGGGAGGGAGTGCAGGATTTTGACCCAGCAACAATAAAGGAATGCTGATATATTTCCAAGTCAGGATGGTGTGTGACTTGGAGGGGAACTTGCGGGTGGTGATGTTCCCTTGTGTCTACTGCCATTGTCTACCTAGTAGAGGAAATGCATTTGGAAGGGGCTGTCAAAGAAGCTTTGATGAATTGTTGCAGTGTTGGTGGTAAAAGGGCTTTATTTTTAATGTAGTGGATGTGATGCCAATCAAGCAGACTGCTTTGTCCTGGATGGTATTGAGCTTCTTAAGTTAGGGCTTCCCAAATTGTGGGACACAATGATTTTGGGGTCACAAGCTCTGAGACAGTAATGGCTACCATTGTGCTCGGACTGATTTCTGAGAGCTGCAAGGCCACTTTAAAACCCTTGTTTTTTTTTCTGTTACCGGGCATGGCCTAATTGATTGCTGCTGTTGCAAAAAATGCCTATGGAAAAGTAGGTGTTTGTTTCTTTTGGAAAAACTCTGCTTTTTCTTCAATTCCCCTCATGAGGGAGATGTGGAAGGGTGAAGGAGAAGGAGATAGAGGGTGAAGGAGGAAGAAATGGTGGGTGAAGGAAGGGGTATGTAGAGCATGCTCTACTCCTTTCACACCGCAGTTCAACAACTTGAAACTTTCCCCCCAACACTCCCCCCCCACCCTGCATTCAACAATTCTCAAACCCCCCCAGATTTTCACCCCAGGGTCACACAAAGTCTGAAGCATTAAAATGGGGCTACACAGGGAAAAAGTTTGGGAAGCATTGTCTTAAGAGTTGTTGGAGCTGCAATCATCCATACAAGTAGAGAGTATTCTATCACCATCCTGACTTACGCCTTATAGATGGTGTAATGACTTTGGAAAGTCAGGACCCGAGTTACTTGCTACAGAATTACCTGCTCTTCTAGCAAAAATATTTATGTAGCTGATCCATTTAAGTTTCTGATTAATCATCAGAATGTTTATTGCCAGAATGTTGAAATTGGGCTTTTATGATGATAATGCTGTTGAATGTCATGGGGAGGTGGTTAGGAACTTGGGAATATAACCTTACTTAGGAGCAGGAGTAGCCAATTCAGTCCTCCGAGCCTGCACCGCCATTCAATAAGATCATGGCTGATCTGGTTTTGTCTCAACTCCACTTTCCTGTCTACCTCCCATAACCTTTTCTATCAAAAAACTTTATTTTATATTCTCCCTTGTTGTAGGTGGTCATTGCCTAACATTTTTGTCATGCAAATGCTATTTGCAATTTATCAGCCCAAATCTGAATGTTGCCTAGGCCTTGCTGCCTGTGGGACAGAGTGCTTCAGTATCCGAGGATATGAGTGCAATGGAACTGAACATGTGCAAACATATCAGCGAACATCCCAGCTTCTGACTTTATTATGGGGGAAATGTTACTAATTATGCAGTTGATAATGGTTGGGCCTAGCCTGAGGAATTCCTGCAGCAATATCCTGGGGTTGAGATGATTGGCCTCCAACAACCTCAATAATCTTCCATTGAGCTAGGTATGACTCTAACCAATTGAGTTTTTCAGCTGATTCCCATCTACTTTAATTTTACTGGGGTTTCTTGATGCCATACTCATCAAATATTGCCTTGGTGTCAAGGGCAGTCACTCTCACCTTACCTCTTGTGTCAAATTATGGACCAAGGCTATAGTTAGATCTGGAGCCAAGTGGTCCTGGCAGATCCCAAACTGTGCATTGGTGAATAGTCTGAGGCATTGGCTGAAAGGCATGATTCTATGAGTATGACCATGTCACATTTTCAAAAGGCATATAATAATGTGCCACATGCAAAGTTGCCACACAAGATAAGGATTTATGGGTTGGGGGTAATATAGCGGCATGGTTATAGGACAGAAAACATAGGGTTTGCAGGCAGTTACTAATGAGGTACGGTAAGGATCAGTGTTGTGGCCTCAACTATTTACAATCAAACTAATGACACAGATGAAGGAATTAATTATAATGTGTTCAAGTTTGCTGATAATATGAAACCAGGTGATAAACGAGGATGCAAAGGGACAAATTTTCAGCTTCAGATAGAAGCACAAGAAGTTAACAAGTAGATACAGCAAGCAATTTGGAATACAAATGATACATTGGCCTTTATTGCAAGGGTATTAGACTACAAGAGTAAAGATGTCTTGCTGCAATTTTTCACGGCTTTGATGAGGTCCCGCCTGGAGTACTGTGCATTGTTTTGGTCTCCATGTTTAAGAAAGGATACACTTTCCTTGGAGGCAATAGTGCAAAGGTTCACTAGCTTGGCCCCTGGGATAAGAGGGTTGTCCTATCATGCAAAGCTGAATAAATTGGACCTATACTCTCTGGAGTTTGGAAGAATGAGAGGTGATCACATTGAAACATAAGAGATGCTAAAGGGGCTTGACAGGGTAGACACTGAGAAGTTGTTTCCCCTAGTGGAAGAATCTAGAAACATGGGCACAATCTCAGGATAAAGGGCTGATCATTTAGGACCAAGTTGCAGAGAAATTTCTTCAGTCAAAGGTTTATGAACTTTTGGAATTATCCATCCAAGAGGGCTGTGGATGCTCCATCATTGAATATATTTAAGGTTGTGATAGACTGAATTTTGGTGTCAGGAGTTAGTGGGAAAGTGGAGTTGAGGCAGGAGATTAGCAATGATCATATTGAATGGCGGAGCAGGCTCAATGGGTTGTATTGTCTACTCCTTCTATTTCAAATGTTCTTATGGTCTCTTTCTGCCTGTTTCCGTCAGGCAAGTGCTACGACTCCAGCTGATATTGCTACTGGACAAGTCTGATCTCAGGGTGGAACCTGGCTCCGTGGATTCTAACTTTTATTTTTTGTTTAGAAACATGGAGGGCGGCCACTGAACAGAGTCACAGGAGTCAGCTGATGAACTTTTAACAAAAGAATAAAACATTTATTAAACAAGAAATGATGAACTATATTGCAATATTCCTTCACCCACCAACTATACTGTTACAAATATGTACAGATTCATAAGTTTCAAAAGCTACCTTATACATTCATGTTCATAATAAGTACACAGCCTATACAAACCAATAGGTGGTCCAGCACACCATACACTGAAACTAAATGACAGATGCCACCCCAAACAGACACTTTGGATCCCTTACCAACTGCCCCAGATGCTTGTCACACCACGAGCCAACTGATCTCAATGAGTTCCACCTTTCACTTTCTAATCTCCACTCTTGAAGAACCCGCTTTGCAATCTTCTCCCAAATGACACTTTCTCTCGAATGCCTTCCACAAGGGTTCACCTTCAGTTCCAATGCCCGTCTCCCATGAATCGCAAGGTACATTCAAGCTTTGGCTTCCATGCACTCTGTCTCAGATATTCAGCCATGCCAATAGAACACCACTGCTTCATATACCCATACTAAGGAGTTACAGAACTTTGTCTGTCTCTTTGGATCTTCTGGCTTCTAGCAAGCCCATTTTCCTTTAAGTCTGCATCCTGTAGCTTCCTCCCTTTAAGCTTGGAGCCTTTATCATTGCTCCTTACTTTCACTTTCACTGAGTAGGACCTTTTCCAGACTTCTGTTTTCCCTTTGACTCAAAAGTCTTCCAGGGACCCGTCCTTTCTATCTCATCCATGGCTTTGTGGCCTTTCAGTTCTTTTGAAAAATCTGCTCTCTCTGCAGTCCCTTCTGCTGTGTCCAGCTTCTCCTCCCCCCTGACGTCAACTTTAGTTTAGGACTTGCTATCTGCCCTTTCTTATGGTGCTTTTGCTGGCAGCTCCTTTCAGTTGAGCTAAAACTACTTTTCTGTTTTTCTCTGTCTCTGTGGGCCCCTCTCTCTGGACCCCTGTTGCTAGGCAACAGCACAGTTTTTTTTCTGCCTTATGTTTGTTTGAACTTCCCTTTAAGGGTAATAAAACCTCATTAGGATACAGGCATCTTTTAAAGTGAAACCAAAACTCAAGTTTTCCACTTTCATTACACACAAATACAGAAGTACAAATTAAACTTAAAGATATACCTTATCCCTAACACACACAAATACACATATACCTTATTTAAAACTATCTCTGGTTCCTAACACCTCTTCCCTTGAAAGAAAGAAAGCTTCACAGCAGTGAAGGTTTCTTCACAATGGCCTTACATCTGCCTCACCTGAACTTAACATCATCAATATCTAACAAAACAGCTTATTACATACTATACAAATAAATTTTCTGTCTCATTTCACAACTACACATCACATTGTACAATTATAAAAATGTACTTAAACAAAGTCAATAGATGTAACAAGATAAGCAGAATTTGTACATCATAGCAATACCATAACTCAACATTTGTGTTTCTTTTCCCTCTTATTACCAGTCTTTAACTCAGCAAAGAATGTTTCATTTAAGTCCACAGACCAGTCATTCTTTTCATTAGCTGTAAGCTTAATTCCATCCTGAAGCGCATTTTACGAACTTAAATGTGGTAAATTCTCATTTCAGTTTAGCAAAGTCAAAAAGGCATTTTTGTGCTTTAATATCTCACTTCTTCTCTGGTCAAGATCTTTTTTAGCTGTTTCAAGGATGTTATTGAGATTCTTCTTATGTTCATTCAGAAGGGTTTCACATGCCTGCTTGGTTTGATCTTTGCACTTTTTATGATCTTGTTGTTTTTCCCATAGCCATTTTGAACTGGTCTTTTCCACTTCTCTTTGAGCAATGTCAATTATTTTCTTCCTTTAGAGTTTCCTAGCTTGTTCTAGCCCTTCAACTCTTTTTCATAATCCAAGGACTATATCATGCTATTCCTCTACAGCTTTTGAATGGTCCTTTGCAAACTGTCCACTTGCCTGGATTCCAACTGCTGTATTTTGTATATTAGCACCAGCAGGACTTGTAAATCAGTGTCTCTGGTCATTGACCTGGAAGGATCATTTTGCACTTTCAGTGCTTTTTGTTGACTCTTCTTATTTCCAATTCTATAGGCACTTCAGTTGCTTTTGTATTGCCCACTCCTGAGGTTGATACATCAGTAATATTACTTGGATCATTTCTTTGCTCAACTGGACCACAATTCGGCAAGAAATTCTTATTCACAGGAAAAACTTTGGAACTGTGACCCTCCAAACCACACATTGCCTCTTTCATTTTCTCCAGATTACACTGAAGTTCAAGAATCTCATTGCTCTTTTCATGATGAAGTTCTAACAGTTCATTAGTTTTGGTTTTTAATTCTGCATTCAACCAATCATTCTAATTTATCAAAAATTTCTTTTCTTGTTCAAGGCATTTTCCCTGATATTTCATAATGACATCTGATGCTTGAAGTTCATTAGGTTTTAGCTGAAGATCAACCTTTGTTAAATTTGCTTCTACAAGTTTATCATTTAGATATTTTAAATCATCAGTCAAGTTCTATGTTCTGTGGCTGATTCTCAATAGTTCTCAATAGTTCTCACCAGCTCTCATTTTTCATTTGCAAACTCTTCTTTTGTACATGAAAGTTGGTTTTCCATATTAATCAGGTTTTCCTTCAATTGCTTATTATCTGCAATAAGTATTTTTTTTGGCCATAGCAGTTTTCTGAAGTTTGTTAAGATCAGCATGATCAACTGCCTGCAGCAATACAGTCATTGCCACATTACAGTCTTCACTAGCCAAATCATTATTCAGAATAAAATCTACCCCTTCAATAGATGATCTAGGAATCATTCCCATTATAACAATTCCATTTACAAAGTGACTTTTAAGTTGATTTAACACAAAGAAACAGGTTTATAAAATCCATTAATGCCCCTTATTAATACTCTTTCCTTCATAAAACTGCCTGGAACACAAATTGTATCATCAACCACCATCAATGATTGATCTGCCCCAGTATCTCTCAAAATTTTAATCTGTTTACTTATTTTGTTGGAGGAGTAAAGGATCACTTCTCCCTTTGGCATAAAACATCCAGACCCCTCGATAGCCTGACTTCCTTCACCAGTAATCAAAGAAGAATTCTCTGGACTATCCTGAACCATATCCCTCTTTCCTGTAGGTTCTGAGGGAACACATTTCATCTGTACTACTTCCACAGTTTTAACAACCATTTCCTTTTCTGATGCAACCTTTGCTGAGGATTCCTCAGGTATTCCTACTACTGTAATAGGTCTACCATTTAGTTTCCATTAATCTGCCTGAAAAATGTCCCACCTTGTTAGAATAAAAACACTTAGGCCTCGAATGTCACCAATACCCTCAGCACCTTCCCTTCTGGTCTGAGGAGGAACTTCCTGGGAACTTCCAAATGTCCCTTCTCTTCCCTGGTTACTTGCCTTCCTTTCATCTTCCCATCTTCTATCCTTCTCAGGATTATGTTGGTGATGGAGAAAGGGTTTATGGACCAGCTCATAATCATCAGCCATTTTGCTGCCTGTCTAGCTATTTTAACCCTCTGGTCTTGAACGTGTGTTCTAACTACTGGAGGAAGTGGATTTTTAAATTCTTCCAAGAGAATTATTTCCCTAAGAGCATCATATGTTGCCTCTACCATTAATGCCCATACCCAATACTCAAAATAACTCTGCTTTACCCTCTCAAATTCAATATAGTTCTGCCCAGGCTGTTTCCTTATATTCTGAGGTTTCTGCCTGTGTGCCTCAGGGATTAACTCATATGCACTCAGAATAGCCTTTTTACTGCATCATAATCTACAGAAACTTCTTCTGAAAGTGAAGCATAAACCTCATGAGCTCTACCCATCAACCTACTCTAACGGAGTAATGTCCAGATTTCTTTTGACTACTTCATTTGCTTAGTTACCTTTTCAAACTTTGTACAGATTGCTTCCACATCCCTTCCCTCAAACGTCGGGAGGACTTGCACAAATTTAAACATCTCCCCACTGGGCTTTGGGTTACAGGTTTTATCATCAACAGAACCTTCCTCAGCATCTGATGCCTCTTTTTTAAAGTCCAGCTTTTAAAGCTGGTATTCCCTTACTCATTCCTTCTATCTTCCCTCCATTGCTAACTTCTCTCTCTGGACATCAAATTTGCACTTCCCTTTGAAATGCTCTCTCTTTTTCCTTTTCCTCTTTCTCTTTCCTTTTCTTTCTTTTTTGCCTCCAATTCAAGTTTTTTTCAGTTCTTTTTAATGTTCAAGTTGCTTCATTTACAACTGGATCTTGGCTAACTCAGTTGACTCACCCCCTGGAGAACATGTTCTCTCTTGTATCCCATTCCAATTTCAAATGCTACTCTATTATCCCAACTAGGTCTGCTTTCCTTACCCCATAGTTATTCTAACTCCCGCCAATTCCATTAAATGAGTCTTGGTTACTTTTTGTGAACCAGTCAGGGTTACATATTCCACCTGTTGAAAATTCTTAGCAACTTCCAACGCCATTTTAGTTTACCAATATATAAGAAACCTGGGTCAGAATTTTCCCATTGGTGGGCCTTGCGTCAGGCGAGCATCCCGATGTCACTGCATGTTATCGCGTCATTTCATTGGGCGGGCGCGCGATGATGTCCGATGCATGTCCGCTATTAATTAATGGCCCACTTAAGGGCCTTGACTCTCCAATTGACTCCGATTTTTCGGCACCTGTGCAATCTTCAGGTCGTCGCATGGGCGCAATGGGCAGGTGGGTAGGACATGTTTGTATTAACCTCATCCACAGGCAGGGTAAGAGGGCTAATTGGGGTCACGAGTGTGCGCGGTCAAGTTTTTATTTTTCAAAGTTATTGAAACTTGCCTGTGTGATCTGCAGTACTTCAAAACACATAGCAGTTGCCTTGCCTGGAATCTTAACCTTCAGATCAGTACTCTGCAGTCAGTAATCTTTTCTGGGCCTGCAGGTTTCAGGAAGCCTTCCCTTAGCCTGGGAATGGGAGCTGAACTGTCCACTGGAGGCAGCTCCTCTGAGGAGGAAGAGAGGGCTAGAAGGAGGAGGAGGTCAGAAGTGCACATTCAGCCTCCAGGGTAGCCACCTTTGGGAGGACAGGCACTGGCACAAGGGGCGCAGGGCCAAGAGGTAGTCCAAGGCGGAAGGGGCCACAGAAGACACTACTATCCTGCTGCCAGGGTATACAGGCGGTGAAGCAGCTACCTCAATATGTCTGAGGTGCAGTGTCGAAGGAGGCTCCGTCTCTCAAGGGAGACAGTCAACTATATCTGTCAGATGATTGGGCCTGAGATCTCCACTAACTGTGTGGGTGGACACCCCATGCCAGTGGCTCTGAAGGCCACAGCTGCCCTCAGCTTCTAAGTCTCTGGCTTCTTCCAGGGGTTGGTGAGTGATCTTTGCGATGTCTCCCAATCAGCTGTGCACACTTGTGTCAAGCAGATTACAGACGCTCTGTTCAGCTGTGCATTGACCTTCATCCACTACCGTTGGAACTAGGCAAGCCAGACACAGCAAGTCAAAAGCTTCACAGCCATTGCTGGCTTCCCCCCTGTCCAGGGTGCAATAGGTGCCAGCAGGTGAGCCCAGTGCCTTCGTCAACAGGAAGGGCTTCCACTCCATGAACATGCAGATAATGTGTGATCACAGGATGTAGATTCTACAAGTCTGTACAAGGTACCCAGGCAAGTCTCACACCTACATCCTCAGACACTCCCAGGTGCCGGGGCTCTTCAGTGCTCCGGCCCGGCTGGATGGATGGCTGCTGGTTAACGAGGGCCATCCCCTCAGAAGGTGGCTCATGATGCCTCTCCGCCATCCAAGAACAGAGGCTGAGCAGTGATACAATAGGAGCCACGCCTCCACAAGGGCCACGGTGGAGAGAACCATCGGTCTTCTCAAGATGCGCTTCCAATACCTGGACAGCTCAGGGGGCGCACTCCAGTACCCCCCAGATCATGTCTCGGTGACAGTGGTCACATGCTGCGCTCTCCACAATCTTGCGCTGGAAAGGGGGGATGCAGTGGACGATGAAGACGTCGGCGCAGTGACTGCAGCTGCACACGATGAGTCCAGCAGTGAGTCTGAGGATGAGCATGCACAGGGAAATACTAAGGGGGCAGACGCTGACCCAGGCATACTCCAGGGAGGCAGGGATACCTGGGAGGCTTTAATCCAAAGAACCTTCAGCTAGCACACCACACATGGATCACCAGGACAAGCCTGGGCTGAAGGCTCCATACTCGACACCAAAGTGCAAAATCTGCCGGGTTAGGAACAGTCACTAAGAGCCTTGTTAATAAAGCTGAATGTCCCACGAAGCACTCATTACAGTTTTGGAAACATACACATGCAGAAGAAAAGAGGCACCCTCAGCCATGGTGACATATCTGAATTTAATATGTCAAGCAAACAAACTGATGCAAAATAAAAGACAACAGTGTCACAAATCGGAACAAATCATAAGGACCTCATCTCGGGCTAACACAAAAGCACCAGTGAGAAACCCGTGGTGTGCCTAAGGTGCCTTATGTTTACGTTTCAGGGTGCTACATCTTGGTGCTGCCCCACCGCTCGGAGTGGCATCTGAGTCAGCCTGCTGACTCTGCTGTCCTGTTGGCCTCGATGACCTTGGTGGCCGTCCTCTGGTGCATGGAGCCCGTGCTGGCCCTGCCTGGGAGGGAGCTGCCAGTTCCACAGCTGGCATTTCCCCAGTTGTCACAGTCTCACCGGATGCTACGGTCAAAACAAACAAGCAACTGCTATTCAAGTGCCACATAGCTCAGGTGATTGCTTGGAAGAGACCTGCAGGTTGACAGTTCCAAGGTGAGCTTATGAACTTCTTAAAAAAAATCCCAGGTTAGCATCCAAATGCCAAGTCCTGCCATTTTTTAAAAAGTAAAATCCAATTTAAAGAGATATGATTCTATCACAAGAAAGAATAGATTGTATTCAGCTGGCTTTGCATAGAGAGCTTCAGTGCAGTGCAACATGGACAATTAACTGGTAGATGTTACAACTAATGCCTGATCCAGCCTGAAAAGAGCCAACTGTAAAGAGGTTCATGGTCACAGTTACCCTCGCAGACACCTGCAATTCCATCCTCAATCTGCTTTGAGGTTGCAGTAGTGGCTGCAACAGGTGGCAGATTTCAGTTTGCATCTCCTTAGTAAAAGAACATGTTCCTCACTGATGTTGAGGTCAGAGAATTGCTCCCTGTAGACCCTGGGCAGGCATAGCCCCCTGTTGAGAGTCCTTCTGCCCCTCCTCCTCCTGGGGCATTGGAGTAGAAGAACACAGGAGTCTTGCTGCAATTGTACAGCACCACACCTGGATTATTATGAAAAGCTTTGTCTCCACACCCACTGGCCTTAGAAAGGAAGAGATGAAGGTTCATTAAATTGATTCCTGGAATGACAGGGTTGCCATATTAGGAGAAATTGAGTAGAATGGGGATATGGGGCAGAATTTTACGTTGGCGGGATTTTACAGTCCCGCCTAAGTCAATGGACTTTTGAACAAGTCGCTGCATTTTAAGGCCCCGCCCCAGCATGATGGGGCTGTAAAATCCTGCTGGTACTTTCTGATATTTGATAGGGTGAGAGGTGATCTCATTGAAATATATAAGGTTCTGAGAGGACTTGACAATGTAGCTGCTGAGAGGCTATTTCTCCAGATAGATCAATTTAGGAAACATTTATTCACTCAGAGGATTGTGAATTTTTGGAATTCTCTACACCAGAGAACTGTAGATGCTCAGTATATTCAAGACTGAAATCCATAGGTTTTTGGATTCAAGGGAAGCAAGGGATATGGAGATCAGTTGGAGAAGTGGAGTTGAGGCCAGTGATCAGCCATGATCTTATTAAATAGTAGAACAGTCTTGACAGGCTGAATGGCCTACTCATGATCTTATCGTTTTATGTCAGACTGTTGCTTGACCAGTCTGTGGGACAGCTCTTCCAATTTCAGCACATGTCCCCAGATGTTAGTGAGGGTCATGTCTAGTGCCCAGGTTGACGATGGGTGATCCATCTGATTTTGTTTTTATTAGACTTTTTCACAGTAATTTGATACAACTGAGCTTATTAGACCATTTCAGAGGGCAGTTAAGCAACAATCACATTACTATGAGTCACATATAGGCCAAACAGGGTAAGGACAGCAGATTTCCTTCCCTAAAGGACTTAATGAACCAGGTGGGTTTTAGTGGGCTTGTAATGACAAAATAGTAGTTTCATGATTGCCACAATTGACTATAGCTTTTTATTTCTGTGATGGTTGTTTAATGTTTACGCTTCTTTGTAAAAGGACATTTTAGTTAAAAAGAATGCTATATAAAAAACCTGCCAGTAGGCTATGCTAAGTCCAGGATGTATTACCCTCTGGTCTAGAAAAAGAATAAAGGAACCTTCTGGTTTTACACAGGAAGCAGGGGTTCAGAAGCAGAAATGTGCGCACTTGTATTCTAAATGGTTAAAAAGTGAAAACACTGTCATCATTATTAGGGACTTTAGATCCAGCTACTATGGACTTTGTAATTTATGTCAAGCAAATGGAACAGTTTTTCATTGCGAATGAGATTGAAAAGGAAAAGCAGGATTCAGTGCTTCTTACAGACATTGGAATGAAAAATTTCACTTTACTGAGAAATCTAATTGCTCCTGACAAGCCAGCAGATAAGAGCTTTAAAGAGCTTGTCATCATTTTGAAAAAACACTTCGATCCCAGACCAGCAATTATTGCCTAGTGATTCAAGTTTCACTGAAGAGAACAGCATGAGAGTGAATGAGTTCCCTAGTTCCTGGCTGGGTTGAGAAAATGAGAAGAATATTGTGATTTTAAAGGTTACCTGGAAGAAGCATTGCATGATCGTTTGGTTTGTGGACTAAGAAATGAAAGAATTCAGCGTAGATTGTTAACGGATCAAGAGTTGACACTGAAAAAAGCATTCCAGATTGCACAACGCATAGAAATGGCAGAGAAACAAGCTGGAGATTTGAAAGTGCATTCTAACAATGCCAAAGTTAAAATAGCAATGTCAGGATATGCTCGCTGTCAAGCATGTTACTGCTATAATGGAACAGGGCATAATGCTGAAGCCTGTAATTGGAAAACTGCTGATTGTCGCTACTGTGGGAAAAAAAGACACATACAGCGTAAATGTAGGTCAAAGGCTGATCACAGTCAAGCAGTCAAGAAGGGGCATCACAAGGAGCGCACAGAGAAGTCATGATTGAAAATAAACAGGCAGTTTACTTATTAAAAAGACACATTACTTGGAAACAAAATACAAAAGTAATGCAAGTCCAGATGAGACAGAAAGTGAAACTAACAGTGATAGTGAGGAAGAACAATTGTATTGCATTCAGTCTGATCTGAAACTAGATGAAGGCCTGAAAGTTCACATTGCCTTAAATGGTGAAGTGGTTGAAATGGAGGTTGACACTAGAGCATCTGTTTCTGTTGCTTCAGAGAAGACACGGGAGAAAATTTTCAAGCAATGCCCATTGGAGAAGACCGTCCTCCAGCTTAGCACCTACACAGATGAGCCTGTGAATAAACTTGGAAAAGTGTTCACTCAAGCTAAGTATGGAGATCAAATAGCAAGGTTGCCACTTATCATTGTGAAAGGGGACCTTCTATCGCTTATGGGCAGGAACTGGCTAAAGAAATTCGGCTGGACTGGAATAAAATAAAGTGCATTTCTGCCCCATGTTGCAGTCCTTGTTAGACAAGCATACTGATTTCTTCAAAGAAAGTCTTGGAGTTATTAAAGACATTGAAGCTGAACTTGCTGTGAAGGCCAAAGCTTCTCCAAGGTTCTTCAAATCACATTCAGTTCCCTACTCAATGTGACAGAAAATTGAGCAGGAACTAGAACGACTTGAAAACTTTCAAATAATTGAGAAAGTTGACTATGCAGAGTGGGCAGCTCCAATAGCCCCAGTAGTGAAGGATGACGGGTCTTTCAGATTATGTGGTGACTATAAAGTCACCATTAATCCTTTCCTGGAAGTGCATCAGTTCCCGCTACCGAAAATTGAGGACCTGTTCACTGCTCTGAATGGTGGTGGATTATTCACAAAGCAAATGCAGCTCAGTGAAGATTCCAGGAAGTTTACATCCATCAGCGCACACAGAGGCCTGTATCAATACAAATGACTACCATTTGGAATCACGTCATCACCAACCTTATTCCAGCAGGCCACCGCCAAAATACTGCAGGGCCTGCCTGGTGTAAACTGCTTCCAAGTTGACATGTTCATCACTGAGAAAAACCTCCCAACTCATTTAGAGAATCTAGGCAGGGTCCTGCGTAAACTGGAAAAATATGGCATCTGTTGTAAGAAATCGAAATGCTCATTCCTGAAGCCCTCAGTGGAGACATGTGATCGATGAAACTGGCCCCTCAACCTCACCCAGAAATGTGGAGGAGGTGGTGAAAGCACCAAAACGCAAAAAGGTTAAGGAACTTTGTTTGCTTTTGGGACTTGTGAATTACTATGGGCAGGATATTGCGCTCATTGGGTGGGTGCCCGACCCGAATGAGCATAAAATGACACGCGATGATGTTGGGCGAGTGTCCCAACATCATCACACACTCGTGCAATATTTCGGTCGGCGGGCATGCACGTGAGTTGGCAGGGCGCCTGCTGACACTTAACAGGCTTAGTAAAGCCATTAAAGTAATAATTAAATGAATTTTTTTGCTGTCTGCCTAACCTTACAGTTGGTGGGCAGGCAAAAAGGCCAAGCAACCTCCGGATTTTTTGCAAAACCTCATTCACGGGCGGGATGAGGCTTCGATCAGTGATTTAAAAAAAAAACAAATTTTCAAACTAATTTGAGAGGACATGCTATTAACATTTTTAAAATTCTTTATTTTTTATGCTTACAAAGCTTCAGCCCCCTGAGGCAGCTCTGTGCCTCAAGGAGCTTTTACTGTGCGCACTCGCACGCATGCACAAACTTCAGTGCTTGCACTCCTCTTGCCTCCCAGCCCGGCAGCGCTGAGCGCTGCAACTCGTGTTTCACGCTGGCTGGCTGTTAATTGACCAGCCATCGTGACATTGTAGTCGGAGCCCGATCTTGGGCAGCAGTCAGCTTCCCGACCACTCCCGAGTCTGACTGTCGAGCTCGCCCGACCACTAGAAAATCCTGACCTAGGGCAAGTTCATTTCCAGTTTGGCTACAAGGCAGCACCACTGAATAATCTGCTGAAGAAGAATTAAAAATGGGATTGGTCACAAGCCTGTCAGGAAAGTTTCAAGGAACTCAAGGAAGAGCTCACTTCTGCTAATGTTCTGGCACATTTCAATGAAAAGTTACCTGTCAGCCTAGCTTGTGATGCATCTGGATATGGTGTTGGAGCTGTCATCTCCCACACGTTTCCTGAGGGCCGTGAAAGGCCCATTGCAAACACCTCATGCACTTTGCCCTAGGCAGAACAAAATTATGCCCAAATTGAGATGGAAGCTTTTGAACTAATCTATGGGGTCAAGAAATTCCACCAATATTCATATGGGCATAAATTCATGTTAATTACAGACCACAAGCCTTTGACCTGGCTGCTTAGCCTGAAGTCACAAGCCTTGGTACTTGCTGCTACACGCCTACAAAGGCGGGCACTGATCTTATCTGCTGACCAGTACAAAATTACATTTCACTCTACTGAGAATCATGGAAATGCAGATGTACTTTCCGGACTCCCATTACACCAAAGCTCCACAACCCGAAGTGAAGTCACTGCTTTCAAGGTGAACCAGATAGACATGTTACCTGTTAAAGTGGATCAAATTCAACTTGAAACGCAGAGGAATACTGTGCTCTCTATAGTTTACCTGTACACACAGAAAGGTTTGTGTGCACCCCAAGAAGTGATTAGTGAGCTTAGACCTTACTATAAGTGTATATTTATGCTGACTGTGCAAGATGGTTGTTTGTTATGGGGAATCAGAGTTGTTATTCCTCCAAAATTCTAAATACGAGTGTTAGAAGCACTTCACCTCAATCACATAGGAATTGTCCAAATGAAAGCATTAGCTCGTCTGCATGTATGGTGGCTATATTTGGATAAAGACATTGAAGGCATGATCAGTGATTGCTCCCCATGCCAAGAAATGAAGCCTTCTCCTGCATCTGCCCCATTACATCCTTGAGCTTGGCCTGACCATGCACACCAGCGACTCCAGTGGACTTTGCCGGACTACTTCTCAGGCAAAAGTTCCTGATTGTGGTGGATGCCACACAAAGTGGCCTCATGTTATTCCCATGAAGCCGACTACTTCAGCAAAGACCATTGATGCTCTCAGGATTGTGTTCACTACTTTTGGATTGCCCGAGAAGATTGTGTCTGACAATGGCATACAGTTCACATCATGTGAATTTCAAACATTCCCGAAAAACAATGGGATCAAGCGGATTCTCATCTCACCTTACCACCCATCCTCAAATGATGAAGCAGAGTGCTTTGTCCAGACTTTCAAAACGGCCAAATTGAAGGGGAGGATACAAACAGATTGGAAGTTGAAGCTGAAGAGCTTTTCGATGATGTATCATAACACTCTACATTCAACAACAGGCGTATCTCCTGCTGAGCTGATATTTGGAAGACAGCTGTGTACCAGAATGGATTTGAAAGGAAAGATTGGCTCAAGGCAACTTGATCAGAAAAGGTCAAGTGAAACAAGTAAACCAGCTTGTGAATTTAATCTGGATCAGACTGTTTGGGTCTGAAATTACTGAGGAACACCAAAGTGGCTCCTGGGAAGACTCATCAAGCGTTGAGGACCACTGACCTATGATGTTAAATCTTCCTATGGAATCTGGAAGAGACATGCTGACCAGATAAAAGAAGCCAAATCCAAGGAACCAAATTTCCAGGGATCTCCAGTCACAGTGGAAGATTTCTGGGAAACAACTGCTCCAGTTGGTCAAACCCAACTTGATTCAACTGACAAACCTGTAGCACCTGTAGCTGCAACTGTTTAACCTGAACAGAAACAAGTGGAACAGCAGAACCTTCCATTTCTAAGCAATCAAACTGAGATACCTAAGCCGATACTCCTCTCTAAACCAAAGCAAATCTGCAAACCGCCTGACCAATTTGTTTCTGGCTAAAGGCAGGTGGTGGGGGGTTGGGGGGGTGAGGGGTGGGGGGAGATGTGATGTTTGTGTTTGACATTTATGCTTTTTGTAAAAAGACATTTTAGTTAAAAAGACAGTAGGGTGTGCTAAGCACCAAATGTCTTGACCTCTGGTGTAGAATAAGGAATAAAGGAACCTTCTGCTTTTACACAGGAAGCAGGGGTTTAGAAGCAGACAAGTGTGTGCGTGTGTGTGTGTGTGTGTGTGCATGCTTGTATTCTAAATGGTTAAGAAGTGACAAGATACTTCAATTTTTGATTTATTTATTTCACTGAATTTAAATTCCCTCACTGCCGTGGTTTTTGATTTGAACTTATATCTCCTGATTTTTATTTGAGGCATTTAGATTACTTGGCAAGTAACATATGCACTATGATGCTATCCGTACGTACCATCACTTCTTTCTGACCAAGGCTCTAAACCGAAAACATTAACTCATCTGCTCTCTACTCGAATGCTGACTGACCAGCTGTTTTCAACATTTCCTCTTCTTCCATTACCAAGCCTGTCCCCAAGGCTTGACTCGGTTTTGAACTTTCAATTCCAGTCGTCTCATTCTGAGTCAACCTTGAATTCAAAGACATTTCATTTATCCAAACTCACTTCTTGCAAAGATAGGATATGTGTCCCACGATGTTATAGCTCTCATGAAAATGTAGGTAATGCACTTAGTTTCTTAGATATCAAAGTCCAGTTGTACTTATAATGGGGACCATTTATCTGCACTTTCTCCAATCCTCATGGAAGGCCAAGCAACAAGAAATAACATTACAAAATCAATATCTTTGAATAATTTGCCTATGGGTGGTTATTTTATTTTGGTCAGTACTGCGTTCAGCAATGTAAATGGGGCAATAAAAACTGACATTACAAAAGTGTTCAAGTACAATTAGTTGGAGAATAATAAAGCATAAACAGGCATCACTATTTCTTTCTGAGCTGTAAATGAAGGCTCTTGAAACAACATAGCTGTTGAAAATGCCTTAAAACATTCAGCATACGCTATCAGCCCATATTTTACCAAGTTGCATATTTATATAGTCACCAGAAATTCTTCTTTGACCTTAAATGCACAGCTGGGAGCTTTAGACTAAATTATTTTCCTCAATATTCTTTAGCAAAGAACCTTCACAGGCACTAATATTTCATCATTGATAAAGGTCACTTTCAAGTCATTATGAATGAATGAGTGGACACCCATTGGTGGCAGATTAAGTCTTCTGAGACGACTCAATTATTTAATCCATGTTGACTGCGATTACAAATTATGAAATTAAAGCAATATAACAAAATGAAATCACACCAATTTATGACCTTTGTATTCTGTGGTCTCCAAGGAGACCAGAAGATAGGCAAAATGGATGATTATGTGAGATATTAGAGGACAGTATTCTGATACAGGCAATGCTTGTTCAGAAATTAATGAATCATATCAGTTCATAATCATCCAGGTACACTCTGTATTGTCTTGTATTTTAACTTATTTTACATTCTACTTTTATTGTAAGAGCAGGGATAGAGGTTTGGTGAAGACTGGAACCATTTTTATTGCTTACTTGGTCATTTAAATGAATAACTTGAGCTAATCTAAAACAAAAGCAAAATTAGTCATCCAAGAAAATGTAGATGTAAAAACAGCAAAGATTTTGATCCTGCTTTTTAAGAGGACATGGGGTATGTGTGATAGTTGGGGGGAGACTTTGCTGGTGGTGGATGTGTTGAATTTAACGGTAGGATCTCATCATTTTTTTTTCCAGCCTGATAGTCGGTCAAATTCACAAATTGATAATGGGAAAACCAATGGCAGGAGGCCACAGTCAAAGCTACTTGGGGACTGTCCTCAGCAATCAGGAAGGGGGAGGCTATGAGTAATCGGGGATTGGAAGCATGTGGGATGCAGGCCATCACAGGAGGGTGGGAGTAAGAGATCTGAGCTTTGGGGGTGTGGTAGCTGAGAGAGGTCAGCGCAGAAGCATAGAAGGCTAGAGATCAGGGATAGAAGGGCAGAAATCAGTGAACATGGCAGCTGGGAGAGAGAGCTCACAAGCTGCGGGGGTTGAGGATGGGTTGGCGGCTTGTGAGGGTGGGGGGATTGAAGCATTCCTCGAGGGCCAGGGGAGCACTCCTGCTCCACTTGTCCCACAAGAGTGCATAAAGGCACTTAACTGAACATATGAGGCTTGTCTAGCCAATGTTAAAATATACTGTTTGTGAAAGGGATGTGATGTTAAATTAGGCCCCTGCTCCTTTGGGGTGGTATCCTGTCCATGCTTAATTTCAGGCAAGTTATAATGATGTGGAATAGGTTCACAGTGCAATTGTATCATTCCTTTGGGTGATGGAGGGTTAAAATTCCCTTTGGTTTCACTTTAAAACTCACCCGTTTTAGCAAAAAACAGACACGGGTACTTTAGTTCCCTGGCCTCATTATAAGTTGAAGTGAATAACCTGACCAGAAACTTCACTCACTTCTGGGGAGGAATTTGCAGTTGGTCTGCTGGAGGCCTATTTAAAGTGGTCATGCACCACTTAAAGCGTTTCCTTGTGACTTCTATTGTTTCTAGGTTGTTTGTAATAAGAATTCTTGGAGAAATGAGTTGCAGGCAAGCCATCAAATTCTCATCAGAAGCATCCCTGAAGGTGCTTGAGGAAGATGTGAGGAGGGAACTCCACCTATTCACCAGCAGTACCCGTAGGGCTAGCAAGCACTCTGTCCACTGGCCAAGACAGATTGCTGAGGTAATTAGCTCCAGGAGAGACTGAGGACCTGGATACATTGCAGAAACTGCTTCAGTTACCTCACCAGAGCAGCAAGGGTGAGTGACTACTGGTGTTGAATTATTTCTTTCCCTCAAAAAATACTTGCCAGCAGCCTTGTTCTGTCATCGCACTCTTGCAACTGAATGAGAAGACTTAAAACTTGCCACATTGACCAATGTCACCTGTCCTCATCTCTCCTTATGTGGCTTATCAGGTGCCAAATTTTGTTTGGTTACACTCCTGTGAAAGGTCTTGGGACGTTGTACTATGTGTGAGTGTCAGTTGTTGTTGTTTAAGTCCCGATCCAGAGGCATTGAGCAGTATTTTGCCTTTTGGATCAGGACTCTGATTTTGGCATCATTTGGGGTCACAACACCTCACTAATCAGTCACCAGGTGGTAATTTTCCATGAACTGGCCAGTTGGTGGCCAGAGGAAAGGCTCACCACCTAACTTTAAAAACTATATATATTATTTCATGGGATATGGGCATCACCGGTAAGGCCTGCACTTGTTGCCCATCCCTATTTGCACGGTGTGACTTGCTCAGCCATTTCAGAAGGCAGTTAACACTCAATCACATTGCTGTGGATCTGGAGTCACATGTAGTCCAGACCAGGTGAGGACAGCAGATCTCCATCCCTAATGGGCATGAGTGAACCAGATGGGCTTTTACAACAATCAATGATAATTTCATGGTCACCATTATTGGGACTATTCCAGATTTTATTAACTGAATTTAAATTCCACCAGCTGCCATGGTAGGATATGAACCCTCTCCCCCTGGATTGTTAATTTAGTGACATTACCACTATGCCACCATCTCCCCATGAGGCAAGGAAGAGAGAGGGTGCCTCCATTTTGAGGTGTGCTCTCTTCAACTTTTTAAACATTCAAATTTTAAAAATCCCCTCAGCAACTGGACCACTTTTGTGGATGCCAAGGAGGCGGAGAGGGCCTCAAAGCCATGGAACATTACCCCCATACCCCCAGCCCACCCTGGTGGCACACCAGGGAGCAGCTTTCAGGCGGATGGTTTAGTCTCCAACCCTTCATGGCAGCCAGAAGTCAATTGGAAAATTCCAGTCAGCCTCTGACAGTAGGCTGTAACGGGACATAATCAGTTGGTTATCTGCCGCTTGTGGGTGAACACTGGATGATCACATCGTTCAATGGCCCCGGGTGGGATGGTGTGGAAAAACCAGTGTGCTGGCCAGCGGAGAAAATTTTTGCATGTGCTCATCCCCATCAGTGGCTGAAAATTCTGCCTTTGGACCCTGATATTAATATGTAGACATGTTGCAAGTAGGGATGGGCTGGAGGAGGTTAAGTGTCATGTGCAAAAACCCAGAAGTAAGTTCAGTGCATTTTTGAGTGCCATTCAAATGCAACCAACTCATCATCATTTTATTTCTAAGTTTGGAGTTTATTGCATGGCAGCAGAATCTCAACTCCATTGGAGTTGAAGACAGAGAGCCAAGGTGTCTCAGAGGATTCAAGAGGATCAAAGACTGGGAGCTGCTTCAAATGCATCTCCCTTTGGCCTGACAGAGGCTGTGAGAAGCTGGAGAAAGATATTCTTCACCAGCAGTGTGGGGAAGGAGCCTGTTACTGATACAAAGACAGTGTTGCCGGAGGTCAGTAGCAGGAACATTGGGCCATGCAAAGTGCCTTAATGACCTTTCCAGGTCAAGAAAAGTATGTACAGTTTCACATTCACCTACATCTTGATACATGCAACATTCCAACCCATCACTCTGCCCTTCCAGCCTACTCCATCGTATCAACCCTCCTAACCATTTACCTTACATGCTCACACATCTTTCTATTTCTATGCACTGCCTCACATCTCCATCTATCCATCCACCACCACCAATTACTCTCATCCTCGTGAACCTCATGTCAACTCAATACACACCACCCATTAGGTGAGCATATGCCATTACAGTGACTCATAGGCCTTTTCTTTCCCACACCGCAGAAGAAGAGAGTGCAGAACTTTAATGGGATGGAGAGACCTGGACGTGGTCCTCCACAGATTCCCCAGCTCACGAGTGCAGAAGAGAAAGCAGTAGAGATCAGTGGCATCTTAGCATTGTTGTCATCAGAGGTAGGGAGATGGGAATTTCCCAGCTACCTAGTGAAACAATTAAATATCAGTGGTCCACACGTTATGCAACACTCAGTCATGTTGACCTGATTTTAACAGAGAGTGAAATATGATCATCTTGAAAATGATCAGTTGCAACATTCTTACCTTGCCAGTGTTAGTTCATATCTTTTCTCTCCTCCCTCATACATGCAGTAGGAGTCCATGGACCTTGCAGATAATGCTGATGCCCTCTGAGGGTGCACTGACACAAGACTCATTGGGCAGGATTCCCCCTTCTTCAGGTGAGTGTGGCAGGTACGCACAGGAACTGCCCTGAAATGGACCACCACCTGCGATTGGGCCCTGGCCGCGATTTCATGCTGCCTTGCCAATGAACGGCCAGCCAGCATGAAAGGCTCACTGAAATACTCAGCATTGTTGGGGTGGGGGTGGAAGGAGGGTGAGCACGGAAGTCTGTGCATGCGCAGGGAAGTGTGCGCTGACAGCTCCCTGAGGACACAGAGCTGCCTCAGGGAGCTGAAGATTTGGACAAAGATGAATAAAGCTTTAATAAATGTTATAAACATAGGCCCAGATATTCCAGTCAGTAGCATTGCTGAGCACAAAGCAGCTACCCACAAAGTTTTCTCTGACCTGCTGATACTATTCATTTTCAGCCAAGATTTCAGCCTGGGCGTGCGTCCCATGGGATTTAGGCTTTACACTGTATTTATGTTTACTCCTAAGTGAGATTTAATTGCTGACTGGTGCTCTCAGTATTAAGAAGAAAAAATGGAATAAAAATGGGAATTACAGGTATTATGGGAATCTCAGCACTGTAATGATTTAAATATCGTATGCTTATATGAAGGCATGGCTTAAGTCTGCCATGGCTACACTAAGTTCAGACATTCGAATCCATTATTATTATTTAACCTTTTTACAGTAAGGCCACTAATGTACTGACTGTTTTCCCAGCCAATGCAGCATTCCAGAACTGCTGTCTATTCAGTGGTCCGTGCCAGTCTCATTCTTTCAAAGACTATGCTGAGAAAGATACCCGACTTTGAATCAATTCAATTTTACCAACCTCTTCAATTGTGGCATCTTTTGCCACATGTCCGAACTATTGAACAATCCAGTTAAACTGTGGAGCAGTGTGACTGTCATGATTAATAAGGTTTTCCTTAGTAAAAAGAGGCAAGAATAGGTAACAAGGTAGATCTCTTTGATCGATCTTATTTTTCTTCATTTAACAATCCCAAGCAGTTGCTTCGTGTGCCAGGGCAATCAATTTCTTAGGTGCTGTCAAATGAAATCTAGCATCCTGAACAGTGCAAGGAATGGGCCTCGTGCACTGAGTCACTTGAAAGCTGTTTAAATGCACATGATGCGACTGAATGACTGACCTCATTCCTCTGTTACTGTAGTCTAGAAATTGATGTTATTGTCAGCCACAAACAATCAGTTCATATGACATTAATCTATTTCCTTTTTTAAATATTGCCCATTTAAATAAATAAATCAATCAACTTCTGTGTTAAAATAGAAAACAAAGGAATATCAGATGGATGTTAAATGTTGATCCATTATTGTCAGCAGCAATCACTCCAGGACTATTTTTGTCCTGTTAGTTTTCTTTCTGAAGAAGATTTGAACATTCAGAGAAGAAAGAATCACAAGTTATTTGTGCCAAGATCTTGCACATTAGCTAAATTATCCATTAATTTAACTGCTCTGTCATTGTTGGCCGTACCTTCAGCTACCTAGGTCCAAAGCATTGGGATTCCCTGCCTAAACATCCTCTTCTCCATCTCTCTTTTTACCTTTAAGAATCTCCTAAAACCTACCTCCTTGACCAAGCCTTTGTTCATCTGTCATTTGGCTCATTGCCAAATTTTGTTTGATAACACTTCTGTAGAACACCTTGGGCCTTATTCACTTTTATAAAGGTGCTATATAAATGTGAGTTTTTGTTGCTGAAGGCACTATACACATGCAAGTATTAGTTTTGCTGTTGTATTAGCACCACTGCTGAAAGTCAGTGGGATTCATATGCCTTTGATGGTGTCATTGCTCCAACCTCCATTGTAACAAGTTGTGTGAACCCACTGTAGTCAAAAAACTTGCTCATTAGTGGACTGAGTGACTGAAGAAATTTTTCCTTCCAACATGCAGGCAGCAAAGTTCTGCTGATGTTCTGTGTGGACCTTCAGTAATTCTGGGGAAGATACAGGATAGTTGTATATGTTGTTATCCAACTTGACTGAGATTTGGCAACCACTTCTAGAAGCAGTGTAAATGAGACCCAATCATATTCATGCCATGTCTTTCATTGGGCGGAATCATCTGGTCCCATTGATGGAGGGCAACATGGTGGCCATGAGCGGACAATATGTTGAGAAGGCCAAAAATTAACTTCGCACCATCACGAAACCAGATTGCGATCGTCTGGTCCACCAGTCAATGGCGGGTCACATTTCCCGCTACTGCACGTCAGGAGCCTACTTCCAACACTTTAGCTTCTCATTATAAGCCCTGCTCGCTAGAATCATCCTCTCACATCAAATTCACCACCCACGTTGATGTGACTTCAGAATGGCGTGCTTCACACTGCTTTTAAAAGGTGTGCATCTGGCCAGCACAGACTGGAGGAAATAAATAAGCACATATGCCAGGTCAGGGGGTGGGGTGTGTGTGGGGGTGGGTGGGATGGGTAAGGGAAGTGACCACACACTTGGAAAAGCTTGTCAAAAAAAGCATTCTTCTGCAGCTGAGACCGTTCAGCAGCAGATCCATTGACATTCTTGGAGTCAGGCCTCTGAAGACTTTCTGCCCACTCAAGCAGCACAAAAGCATGAAAGTGCCACCAAATGCTCCAGAACTTTTCACCCCTCGGGTGCAGACTACAAATTAATTGCTTTTTAGGGGGCAGCAGAACAATTGCCTGACTGAGCAAGTTGGAGGATCCCCTTGTGAAAGGTGGCCATGGTGCTTACAGCCCCTTACAATGTCTTTATTAAGGTTTGGACCAGTATCTCTAAAGGTTCAAATTAACAGCGCAGCCTTGCAGTGTGGGTTAGGAGAATGCCTGAGCCTGAGCTGAGAGCACAGCATGCAGTCCAGTGACCGAAGCTGCTGTCAATCGGTCTAGTAGAGTGGGGTGGATGTGGGTGGGGTTTCAGACAGCCAATGAGCGCACGATACACTGGCCATCCAAGTAGTGGCGAGCACTCTCCTGAATGCATGGAGGGGCCTTCAGACTTAACCAAGAGAGGTTAGGACACAAATACTAACCCACATATCTCTCTCTTTGATCCTGCAGGAGGAGAACATCAGGATCATGGGGCCTAGTGATTTAGCGGTATGCCTCATGGCTTATAGAGACCAGAGAGAAAGAAGAAGAGAGCAGCAGAGGCACCTGGCTCAACAAAGGGTGGAACACCTCCCTCGAGATGAAGGGGCCACAGGGCCTGCTGCGCACGCAGCTGAAGATCCACAACGAGCCATCACTCGCAGGCGCTTTGCTAGACCCAGGATCTATAGACAGTGCTTGTCATTCCTATAGATGGCTGAGAATCGGTGTCACCAAAGACTGCACATGCCGAGGTAACCAGTTGATCACATATGCCACCCGCTGCAGGACTTGGTGCCACGGGGACATGGAGGGCATCCACTACCAGTGGCTGTGAAAGCAGCCAGGGCGCTCAATTTTTACGCCTGGCTCAGCAGGTGAACTGTGTGGGATCTTGCAAGCCTCCACACACAAGTGTATCCTGGAGGTCACAGATGCTATCTTCGCAAAGAATTTTGTGCATTTCACCTGGGATCAGGAAAGCCAGGAAGAAAGAGCGCTGGGATTTTCACAGATCTCAGACTTTCCACAGATGCAGGGTGCCATCAACTGCGATCATGTGGCACTTAGATGCCTATGGCAACAAGCAGTCAACTATGTCAACCACAAGGGCTTCCACTCGCTGAAAGTTCAGCTGGTGTGCGACCACCACAAACGCAAGCTACAGGACTGCAAGTGATTCCCAGGGAGTGTTCACAACTCCTATACCCTTAGCAGGTCTCAGATCCCTGACATTTTCCAGAGTCCAGAAAGGCTACAAGATTGGCTTCTCAGGGATAAGGGCTACCCACAGAGGATGTGGCTGATGACGCTCATGTGGCAGCCTCAGACTGCAGCAGAGCAACGGTATAATAAGGCTCATGCTGTAACCTGGACTTTGATGGAGCAAACAATAGGCATTCTGAAAATGAGGCTCTGGTGCCTTGACAGGTCCAGTGGAGCATCGTAATACAATCCACCGTGTGTGTCGCTCATCATTGTAGCTTACTGCACACTACACAACAGGGGGAGGGCCTGGCTGAGGAGGAGATAGAAGAGCCGCACATCTCCTCCAATGAGGAGGATGTCGTAGGGAATGACATGATGAGGTCCTTGAAGGCGAAGTTGCTAATGTTGAGACCATCGCACTGGGTAGAGGAGACAGGTGTGTGCAGCAGGCCCTCATAGCCACAAGGTTTGTGGATGATGATGATGAGATGCAGCAAGGACAGTCCTAACATCCTCACCCTGCATCTATGAATATTTGACTCTTGTGTGGCTGATGGCAGCCCACATATCCTCAGTGCTCAGGTTCATGTCATGGAGATGCAGCGTAGACCCTATTAGTCACTAGATTCCAGAAGGATGATGACAACATAGAGTGAGGACACTCCATAGATCTTCATATAGCTTCTGTGAATGTCTGACTCCTGTCTGGCTGAGGGCAGATCACTTGCGCTGTGTGAACAGGGTCATATTATGGAGATGCAGCGGTGAAACTAATGCACCTGATCCTTTGTCAGCCTTCAGTACCTTCAGGAGCACAGCGTCACCTGACACAGATGCTGAAGAGATGGGGGCCAGCCCCACCTCAAATGCTGAGAGCACACAGAGAGAATGATGGAACTCTGTGATGCCAGCCCATGACATTCTGGCAGCAATGACCAGCACCATCGAGGTGCAGGTATCACTAATGTGTCCAGTGAGTGTGAAGCTGGATCATCACTTTGGTCTGAAGATTATACACTGCACAGGGAAGAGGCCCTGGACTAAGACAGCTGCCTTTATCTTCTGCTGGAACCGAGGTTTCACATCTGAGTGAGACAAACAATGTTCATCATAACAAAGATCCACAGACAAGGATATATTCTTGGAAATTTATTAACAAAGTGAACATTACATACAAGTGATTAATACTAGTGTCCAGGCTGTACAACTACATCTTAATCTTACTAACCCTGCCGCTACGTGTAGGTGCTTCCCTGACTTCCACTGACTGCTGACTATGATGCCCTGTCTTTGATGATCATGGTAGGCGTCCTTTGGAGGGCTGAGACCTGGGGGGCCCAGCCTGCTTTCAGGGTCCTGCTGTGTGGCAGTGACACCCTCCTTGGCCTGTGGAACTGGAGCTGTGGGGGTCACAGCAAGAGGGAATTTGGTTCTGCTGGACATTCCCAGAGTCACCTGGATGGATGGTCCTGGAGTTTCAAGCTGCTGGACCTCCTCTCTGTGGGTGCTCAATGGCCCTTGGCTGATTCCTTGAGGAAAAGGGAAGCTGTAGTGAGATCGGGATACCCCACACCTCTCTTGTGTTGACACTGTTGGGGGCCAACTATGGCATCAACAATGGGGTTCAGCCCACGCAGCAGTGCAAAACCAAGGTGGCCACCATCCTGCCAGTGTTGACCTCAGTGCATCAGCATGCCGGCGCTATCACCTTGGACTGAAGGCAGACATACTCTTCCATTGTCCCTTGCAATCTGAGGAGTGCACCAAAAGTCCCTTCCTGATGGTCCCATGGTTGTCTTAGCAGCTCCAACAGCTGATTGTGGACCGAGCCCAGAAGCTCGTCATTGACTCGGATGCAGCAGATTCCTTGCCTTCAGCAGTCCTCTGAGTGCTGGTGACCAAGGACGTCCCTGCCTCCACCTTCTGAAGAACAGATTGTGTGCTGTATTGACCAGATTGTGATCCCGAGGCTGCTCTCTATTTAGGTCCTGCTGAGGTGTGTGTCCCTGCACTGGTGGAGGGTGTGTGTGTGAGCGCAGTGATGGATCCTCAAAGGTGCAACCCTCAGGGTCCTCATCTGAGGTGCCCTCGGCACTGAGGTCAGGGTCAAGATTGCTTGAGGGCGACGTGTCAAATGTGCCTTGGACAGAAAGTGGAGATTATTAGTGCTTGGCAGCCATGTTGAACATAGAACAGTGGACTCAGAGTAGTGTTGAGAGAAGGATGATGTGATGCAGGATCCTCACGTGGGTGTTCACTACTGACCACACCATCGCTGTAAGAACGGTCGACGTCCTCTCCGGTTAGCTCCAACGCATGGCTTTTGAACAGAGTGAGGCCCTTGACATCCAGCACTCCATCCCTAGTCTGTGAGCTATCTCGGTGATTGTGCATGATCTTGCCATGCATAAAGCCAGACGGAGAGACTGTGAGCCAGGCGCGTGCCAGGCCAAAAATGAGGGATGGCAGTCGTGCAAATATGTTTAGTGGAACCATCGAAGGGAAGAGGAGGCAATCTCCAGAGGAGGTGATGCCACATGGAGATGTGAGGGTTTGTGTGAGAGATTGAGTGGCGATGTCCTTTGAACTGGCAGTGAGTGACTGCCAGTGTGATGGGCTTGAGAGTGGGTGAGTTGACATTGATGAGAAGGTTGACTTACCCTGATGGTATAGATGAGATCATTCATCTGTTTCTGCACTGGATGGCCGACCTCCCCTGTGTAGCATTTGCATTGACCACCTCTGTCACCACCTCCCAAGCCGGAGTGGTGAGACTGATGGGTCTACTGCGACAGGGTACAGAACTTTGCAACAGGCCACCACAGCATCCAGAAGGCTTCCCAGAGATGTATCACTGAATTGGGGTAGGGGGGTGGGCTGCAATATTCCAGGCATTTTTGGGCCATGTCTTCACCGGAGTCCTGGGCTGCAAGCATTGAGAGGTATGCATGCGGCTACATTTTAAATATGGCATCCAGCGTGAGGAAGCAATAAGGTAATGGCGTGATGGGCCAATTGGAGGTTACCCGCCAACGATGTGGTGCGTTTCCCGTGACTGCATAATTAATGAGGCGGGAAGAGGACGATAGGGCGCGAAAACCTGCCAATGGGTAAAATGCCTTTTTCACGCCCATTACCGCAATTAGTGTAAATCTGGGGCGATTCCATCCATTATCTTGCAAAATGTTACTCAGACTTGAATTGAACAAACCCTTCAAAGATGCTCTTTCCTCATAGCTACTTCTCTCAAAGACCATCCTTCTATCAGTGGAGAGGCTGGGGGTCAAGAATGGAACTGTCCATAGCTGTTTAATTCAGGCAGCTATTTGCCAATTATAATATAGGTTTCCTTGTCCTTCCCAATTCCTTATATGTGAGCAAGATCTCTTCCTTTTCACATTCACATTCCCAATTGTTTAAAATCTAAATGTTTCCATCGAATGTAATCACTACATTGCCTGCCTCACAGAGTATGCCATGCCCAATGGGAGAGATATCTTAAAGTATTCAAAATAAATGAAAACATATTTGCCTTTAGCAAAAGTGGTTCCTTACACAGTTACCTCACTAAAAACTTGAGAATAGGTCAGAAGAAACATCTGACCCATCAGCAGCCTATCCAGTGCACTCACCTGAACTTGTTCTTTCACTTGCAGCATTGACACTGGATGTACGGGGTATAGAGACTGGCTACTAACCTCTGCCAAAAGATAGAAAATGAAGAACAATTTGCCAGTGACGCTACTCCTGCATATTTTACTGTGAAGAATTTTACAGTGAGATTGGCAACTGCTTTTTGATGTAATTTTGAGTGATGACAGCAGTTTATTTCTAGTTTTTGAGAATTATGAGGATGAAGGAAATACAAACATTCTTCTGTTTCTAATACACAAGGTAAAAATTGATATCAAACTCCCCTGTAGTGGGTCAACCAATTAAAAATAGAAGAAGGAGCGGTTCTCATCCAGCTATGACTGCAATTAGATGTTTTAAGTAGTGAAATAGCACTAGAGAGCCCTGGGTAGCCATTAATTGAACAACATTTCTGAAGAATGGGGTGTTAGAGTAAGGAAAGGCAGGTTTATGACCAAGCACAGGAAGCTGTATAGAAGGAGGGAATCCAGGTTAAGATACTAATGGTCATTCCTTTACTCCCAGAAGTACTTGGTGTAGAAAGTAGAGGAGGGGGTGACAGAAATAGGTGAAAGCAGTCAGCTCTCACAGTACTGGATGTCAGATTTAGGATGGATTGAATGCGCAGTCTAATGAGACCTTTAAATTATAATTGCTTTCATAATTGATAACCACATGTTTAGCCAGATAGATTTCAACTTAGAAGTTCCATGCTGAGCCTGGTGCTGGGCTGGTATTGCGCCCATTGGTCCTCCCTAACAATGATTCCTGTCAGAGCTTGTAGGGTCAATGGGCAGTCAGTGAGTTATGCCTTCTCTGTGGCTTTAGGATGTTCACGTTACAGATCTGTTCAGCCTTCCTTCTCTGAGATTATCTGACCTTATGGTTCATTGGGCCTACTGCTTCTGTAACCAAAGTTCCTACTACTCCATAAAGATCTTTCTCTTAGTTGTACAGGCAAGGGCCATCACTTGGTCATCTGTTGGAACTTGCTGAACGCAGCCTCTTTATTATACTGAGTTCTCTGGTTTCCCTGTGCCTTCTTTAAATGTGTCCTCATTATGGGCATAACTGCCTTGATCTGCTCTCTCACCATCACAATGTGTTCAACAATATGTTTTGGAAGAAGTGTTTTGTTCCTCCCATTCCTCTTTAGCAAGTTGAAGATTCCATGTAGCTATCGTCAATGAATTAACTGAGTGATCGAGACTTTGGCACCTGCCTGACTGCAAACAGGAGATACAGCAATAAGGTATCCCAGTTACACCCATACATATTCACAACCTTTCTTAGTGTATTCTTGAGGGTTCTACTGAACCTCTTTACAGGGGCATCAGTGTGAGGGTGTGTCACAAAGGTTCTTAGATTCTTAACACAATATGGAGCAAGGTACAAAGATCTTTCATCAGTTTAGATAAAAAGGGGAACCCCTGGTCCATTAAGATCATCTTTAGGATTTCCATCCTGCAGAACACCTTCACTAAGTCACCCACTATGGTTTTGGAGGTTGTGTTCCTCAGTGAACTCACCCTGGAATATTAAGTGGCTGTGCTAAGTGAGAGCATAGCCCCTCCTGGTGTCTATCAGGGGTCACGTGATGTTCTGCTGAGGCTCTGTCTAATGTGCTCCAAGCGCGGGCAATCTGGGGGGTGGGACTTTCTGACAAGAGTCCTGATCGTGCACGTTCTCTGTAATAAAGTTTAGCTTTTTTTTGTCGAAACCAGTCAACTCTGTTGAGTTATTACATTTGGCGACAAGGGTAAAATTAGTTCCCATTCTGCACCTCGTTCTGTACTGTGAGTACATCAAATCTTTTAAAAAAACTACTCACCAGTCATGCCATTCTTCAGCAGAATTGATCCATATGATGTGACTATGGAAGACTGGAGCCAGTATGTACATCGCCTCAGATTTTATTTCATAGCAAACAAAATTACCGCGGAGGAGAAGCAAAAAACCATCCTCTTGAGCAGTAAAACATACAACCTCATCCTCAACCTCATGGTCCCAAGCACACCTAATTCTAAGCCCAATAATGAATTAGGCTTTGCGAAAACACACTTACAGCTAAAGCCATCTGTAATAATGCAGCGTTTTAAATTTAGTTCCAGAGTTAAAGCCCTGGGACATTCCACTGCAACCTACATGGTGAACCTTAAGCAGTTAACAGAACACTGTGACTTTGGGAACACATTAAATGATTTGCTGGGGGGACCAATTAGTTTGTGGAGCTAAGAACGATGCCATACAGCACTGCTTATTCACTGAGGTTGACATCAACTTTAAGCACACTCCTGAAGTCTCCCTCACTGTGGAAAGTGCTGCGAGAGACTCGCAGGCTTTGCAATCCATACAACATGGTGACGTGTTCTTCATGTGGGACAGGAGCCTATCACTGACCATGGCGCGAAAACTAGACCCACAGCATCGAAGTGAAATGTATTGTCCAATGTGAGAAACATGAAAACGTTTAGTAGAAACACTTCAGCAGTGACTTCAAGATTAAATTGTTGTAGATGTGGAGGTGACTATGGAGCGGACATCTCTAAATTCAAGGAGGTAGAATGCCATTACAGCCATAAGAAAGGTCACGTGGTAAGGCAATGCCAGGCAAAGCTGAAGCAGCCTGCAAAGCAGCTAACCAATATGATCGAATTAAAGAATATAGTGGAGACTGAAGCAGCCAACAATGATGTTTATTCTCTGTATAACGTAACCGGTGTGAAAACCTAACCTATCACAGTCGCAGTCCAAGTTATTGAGAAGCCACTAATAATGGAGGTGGATACGGGAGCCACAATTATGGTGCTGGGAGATCACACTTTCAGCACTATAATGAAGGTAGACAGCCAATAAACCTGGAGCGAACAACCGCTAAATTAAGGACATACACGGGAGAAACCATTCAGGTAAAAGGCATCGCCAAAATACCAATTTCTTACAAGCAACAGACAGCTCAGCTGCCTGTAATAATTGTGAAAGGAGAAAGACCCAGTCTTCTAGGCCGTGACTGGTTACAGAAGATCAAGCTCAACAGGTCTGAGAAATTTCATCTCAAATCTGATGGAGTTCCAGAACTTCTAAGAAAATACAACATTTCTTTTGCGAAGAACTAGAGAAGTTAAAAGGCATGCAGGGCAAGATACATGTGGAACCATAGATGACACCTCACTTCTTTAAGGCAAGACCTGTGCCTTATACATTGAAAGATAAGGTTGACGAGGAGCTGTGCCAGTTAGAAAAGCTGGGCATTATCCAACCTGTTCAATTCTCAGGATGGGCTACGCCCATTGTTCCAGTGGTTAAGCCCGACTGCACCATACGTATCTGTGGAGACTATAAATTGATTGTGAATAAGGCAGCCAAACTAGACAAGTACACTTTACCAAAGATAGATGACTTATATGCCAAACTGACTGGAGGCAAGCACTATAAAAAATTGGATATGAACCACGCTTACCAGCAACTAGAGCTGGATAGCACATCAAGGAAGTACATAAACATTAACACATGCAAGGGTCTCTATCAGTACACCCTTCTACCCTTCGGGGTCTCGTCAGTGTGTGCTATCTTCCAGAGAACAATGGAGAGCCTTTTGCAAGGCCTCCCACAAGTAATTGTATATCTAGAAGATTTCCTCATCACGGGGTTAACTGAGACAGAACACTTGACCAGCCTGGAGGAGGTGCTAAGGAAGTTCATGGAAGCTGGCTTATGGTTAAAGAAAGAAACATGCACATTTCAGGCATCAGAAGTGACTTATCTAGGCCACAGAGTGGATGCCATGGTACTGCACCCAGTGGAAGATAAAGTTCAGGCAATAAAAGATGCGTTATCATCATCCAATGTAACTGAATCAAGTCCTTCCTGGGCATGATCAACTGCTATAACTGCTTCTTATCAAACCTATCAACTATGTTGGCACCATTACACTCATTACTAAAATAGAACTACCGTTGGCTTTGGGGGACACAAAAGGAAGAAGACTTTGTGAAAGCAAAGGAATTGTTGCATTCATCATGTCTATTGGTAAACTATGGCCCATCAAAAAAGCTGGTATTAACATGTGTTGCTTCTCCCTACAGTGTGGGAACTGTGTAATCCCATAGAATGTAAAATGGGTCTGAAAGGCCTATTGACTATGTCTCAAGAACTCTCTCCACAGCTGAGAAGGGTTATTCCCAGCTAGAAAAGGAAGATTTATTGGTGGTATTCGGGGTGAAGAAATTCCACCTCTACCTGCATGGATGACATTTCACCATTGTGTCAGACTGTAAACCAGTAATGGGTTTATTCAGTAAGGACAAGGCCATCCTGCCAATAGCATTAGCAAGAATATAACGATGGGCTCTGACATTATCTGCGTACAAGTATTCTTTTATGTATCATCCTGGCCTACACATTGCAAATACTGAGATGCACTCAGTCATTTCTCATTGCCAGACAATATTGTGCATACTACCGTTGCACAGGAATTAGTGTATTATTGAACTTAGATTCTTTGCTTGTGAGTGCAAAACAAATTAGAAATTGGGCGAACAGGTCCAACATTATCAAAAGTCAGAGATTTTGTCTTAAAAGGATGGTCAAACTTGCCTGTGTCGGAAGAATTGAGACAATTCCATGCCAGACAGACGGCATTAAGCTGCCAAGGCAGGATTTTGTTGTGGGGGGCAAGAGTGGTGGTCCCACTACAAGGCAGAGAGCCACTCTTGACAGGACTCCATACTGCCTATCCGGGCATATCAAAAATGCAAATGTTTGCACGAAGCGATTTATGGTGGCCAGGCATTGATGGAGATACTGCAAACTTGGTCAAGCACTGTCTCCGTTGTCAGCAACAGCAGAAGTTGCCTGTTCTGCATCCGTGGGAGTGGCCTGGTCAACCCTGGTTTGATTACACATTGATTACATAGGACCATTCTTGGGTACCATGTCCTTGTTAATTGTAGATGCGCGTTCCAAGTGGATGGATGTATATGAAGTCAAGTCGCCAATGCCAAATGCAACTATTGAGAAGCTACGTCACAGTTTCAGCATACATGGCCTACCTGAAATTGTTGTTTCAGATAATGGCACCACTTTTGCCAGTGCAGAGATTCAGAAATTTATGCAACTGAATGGAATCAGACATATTAAAACAGTCCGTTACCATCCCTCATCAAATGGCCTAGCCTAGGTGGCAGTAAAGTCTGGTATGAGAAAGCTATTGGAAGGCACTCTGGGATCTCGACTTTCCCAGTTTCTTTTCCATTATCGTATAACAACACATTTGACGACGGGTTCAACACCGTCCGAATTATTGAAGAAACGCCATCTATATACAAGGTTACACCTGGTGTTTTGAAATTTAGAGGGCAAGGTAGAGTGTAATCAGAGTAATTAAAAATTGGACCATGGCATACACAGCAAAGCTCGCACATTCAGTGTAGATGACACAGTATTCATGCGAAAGTTTGGCCTGATGGGCTTCTGGAACCATTGTCTCAGAGACTGGTCCATTATCTTCCCAAGTACAAATGGGAGATAGAATCGTCCATAAGCACATAGATCATATCCGTGCCAGAGAGACATTCCAACAACCAACTATTCCCCTATGATTAACGTTGAACCGTCAATTCCTGAGATGACTGATCGATGTAGAATAGACATGCCCAATGTCTCTGTAGAGTTGCCAAACCCTGAATTGCCACATTCCAATGATGTGTCTCATGCTGCTATTCCAGATCCTGTCGATCCCGTTGAGGAATCTCAAGTGGTAGAGCAATGCTGCTCTAGCCATAGAAGGAGAGCACCTCAGAGGCTTGATCTTTAATCACCTGAAATTGTATATCTGCATATGTTGTTGGATGTTCAAATGTTTCCCAGTTGATAGAAACTGTGAAAAATAAAGGGGTAGGAAATGTGGTAACTAAGGGTATAGCACCTCCTGCTGTTTTTAGGAGTCACCGATGTTCTGTTAAGGCTCTTACCAGTGAGCCATAAGCGCGGGCAATCCAGGGGGTGGGGCTTCCTGATGAGAGTCCTGATTGAGTGTATAGCACCTGAAAAACTCTCTGTAATAAAGATTAGCTGTTTCTTGTTGAAACTTGTCTGCTCCGTTGAGTCATTACAGTGGCGTAGTCAACGACCATCAAAATATAATGGTATCCTTGTGCTGAACTCACCGGTGATTCCACCAGGTGTCTGGAAAGAAAGATGGTAGCTTTTATGTGGCCCACTCAGGTCCATAGCAGTCCTTTTGAAAGACACCGCAATTATTGAGAGAGGACCTACTGGCCCACAATAGTGAGGCCTTGGCCCACATGGATCACACTCTGGACAGGTGATTCAGAACCAGTGTAGTTTTTCTTAGACTCCTGACTGGAAGAATCATCTTATTCTAGAGTTTTCTCCATTCCCAGGTAATCTCTGAGTGGGTGCTCATGAGCCACGTCAATGATAGTCCATGTATGTCACCAGGGAGGGAAATGAAGTAAGTATCTAATGAATAGGGATTGACGTGGTGACCAAAAACAATGGCTTTGGTCTTTCCAATATCTAGTTGGAGGAAATTTAGGATTATCAAGCACTGGATGTAAGTTAAGCAGTCTGATAATTTAGCAACAGTGGAGGAATCCAGAGAGGTGATGTTGAGGTAGGGCTGACTGTCGTCAGCGTACATATGAGAACTAACATTGTGTTTTCAGATGAAGTCACTGGGGGGCAGCATGTAGATGGAAAATAGGAGGGGGCCAATCATACACACCAGAGGTAACAGTGCAGGAGTGGGAAGAGAAGACATTGCAAGTGATAATCTGGCAAAGATAGATAGAAATGGAAATTGCACAAGAATTAATATACAGTAACAACTCATTTGGCTCAATGTGTGTTGTTGCTCATTCTCCACACAATTGGTGGTCCATATCTTGCGTGGAACCACCCTGTTCCCATATCCCTTTATCTCCCTTCCCTTCAGCCAACTACTGATATCTAAAACATAAACAGAATTACCTGGAAAAACTCAGCAGCATCGGCAGAGAAGAAAAGAGTTGACATTTCAAGTCCTCATGACCCTTCAACAGAACTGAGTGAATATTAGGAGAGGGGTGAAATATAACATGGTTTAAGATGAGGGGGGAGAGAAGTGGGGGGTGGGTGTGGTTGTAGGGACAAGCAAGCAGCGATAGGAGCAGATAATCAAAAGATGTAACAGACAATGGAACAAAGGGGTGTTGAAGGTGGTGATATTATCTAAACGAATGTGCTAATTAAGAATAGATGGCAGGGCACTCAAGGTACAGCTCCAGTGGGGATGGGGTGGAAAGACTAGCCCAGTGTACAAGATTAAATTAATGGAAATAGATGGGAAAAGAAAAATCCATATAAATTATTGGAAAAAACAAAAGGAAGGGGGAAGAAACGGAAAGGGGGTGGGGATGGAGGAGGGAGTTCAAGATCTAAAGTTGTTGAATTCAATATTCAGTCCGGAAGGCTGTAAAGTGCTTAGTCGGAAGATGAGGTGTTGTTCCTCCAGTTTGCGTTGGGCTTCACTGGAACAATGCAGCAAGCCAAGGACAGACATGTGGGCAAGAGAGCAGGGTGGAGTGTTAAAATGGCAAGGGCCAGGGAGGTTTGGGTCATTCTTGCGGACAGACCACGGGTGTTCTGCAAAGCAGTTGCCCAGTTTACATTTGGTCTCTCCAACGTAGAGGAGACCGCATTGGGAGCAATGAATATAGTAGACGAAGTTGGGGGAAATGCAAGTGAAATGCTGCTTCACTTGAAAGGAGTGTTTGGGCCCTTGGACGGTGAGGAGAGAGGAAGTGAAGGGGCAAGTGTTGCATCTTTTGCGTGGGCATGGGGAGGTGCCATAGGTAGGGGTTAAGGAGTAGGGGGTAATGGAGGAGGGGACCAGGGTGTCCCGGAGGGAACGATCCCTACGGAATGCCGCCAGGGGGGTGAAGGGAAGATGTGTTTGGTGGTGGCATCATGCTGGAGTTGGCGGAAATGGCGGAGGATGATCCTTTGAATGCGGAGGCTGGTGGGGTGGTAAGTGAGGACAAGGGGGACTTTATCATGTTTCTGGGAGGGAGGAGAAGGCGTGAGGGCAGATGCGCGGGAGATGCGCCGGACACGGTTGAGGGCCCTGTCAACGACCGTGGGTGGAAAACCTCGGTTAAGGAAGAAGGAGGACATGTCAGAGGAACTGTTTTTGAAGGTAGCATCATCGGAACAGATGCGACGGAGGCGAAGGAACTGAGAGAATGGGATGGAGTCCTTACAGGAAGCGGGTTTTGAGGAGCTGTAGTCGAGGTAGCTGTGGGAGTTGCTAGGCTTGTAATGGATATTGGTGGACAGTCTATCACCAGAAATTGAGACAGAGAGGTCAAGGAAGGGAAGGGAAGTGTCAATGATGGACCATGTGAAAATGATGGGGGGGTGGAAATCGGAAGCAAAATTAATACATTTTTCCAAGTCGCAACGAGAGCATGAAGCAGTACTGAAGTAATCATCGTTGTACCGGAGAAAGAGTTGTGGGAGGGGTCTGGAGTAGGACTGGAACAAGGAATGTTCCACATACCCCATAAAGAGACAGGCATAGCTGGGGCCCATGCGGGTACCCATAGCCACACCTTTTATTTGGATGAAGTGAGAGGAGTTAGAGAAATTATTCAGTGTGAGAACAATTTCAGCCAGACGGAGGAGAGTAGTGGTGGATGGGGATTGTTCGGGCCTCTGTTCAAGGAAGAAGCTAAGGGCCCTCAGACCATCCTGGTGGGGGATGGAGGTGCAGAGGGATTGGACGTCCATGGTGAAGAGGAAGCGGTTGGGGCCAGGGAACTGGAAATTGTTGATGTGACGTAAGGTGTCAGAGGAATCACGGATGTAGGTGGGAAAACTGATATCTGATATCTAACCTATTTTTGAATGTTGATATGAGGTGAAGACCAAATAGAACACCACTTAAAATCAAACAGCTCAATTTGCTGCTTTGTTCTAGCCCCTGCTGCTTTTACCAGTGGCTAAGGGTCCCCATTGACTCTGGTGGGAGCCTCATTAATATATGTTAATTAGGGTCCTGTGATGTACATATAGCCTGGGGTCATTTTAACAGCACATTGATCTCTGAGAACAGAGTGCATTCCACTTCCTCACAATCCTCTGTATAAAAATGTTTCTGCTTCTCTCCAACTTAAATCTTACATTTTATCTATCATCCATTGTTAGAGATTCCCTAATCCTTGTAAATAGCCTTTTTCTATCTACTCTGTTCCATCCCTATATAATTTTAAACCACAAATCAGTCCTTACTCTTCACTGCTTTAATGAAAACAGCCACAATTTTTCAATTCTTTCATCATGCCAGACATTATTCTAGGAGATAATTTGAGTATTGCTGTAAAAAGAGATATGTTTGTTTTTTGCCTTGCACTCATCATGCCACTCACAAGAATACCAAATAAGGGGGAAAATAACAATTTATACTGTATGTGATGAGAGTGCTGATTAGTTGGTAAGTAGCATTGCCATGGAGACAGCAACAGTGATGGTGATTGACAGCTAACTACCAAGCATTGTTTGAAATTTAAACCAGGCATTTTGACACTGATTGGTCAGAGCATTGTGCTAAGGAATGAGTAAGCAAATGGCTGTCACTTATTTTGTTTAGCTGAAATAGGTGCAATGTATGTGCAAGTGCCTTTTATCTGCAAAGAACAGGGCCCTGTGTATTAATATATGAAGCTTTAGTACAAGCAAATGTACCCCACTGCAAGCCCAACTGACAACCTTAAATTGGTTATCAACGTAATTCTTAGCACACAAAGGATTATTTAACAAATGTTGTTCAATTGCAGAATCACATCTAATGTTGGACACTGTGTTTTGAGTTTTGCAAGCATGGGCTTGTTGGGTACTGTCTGTACCCTGCCCGTTGTGAACAGTGGCTGGGACATGCTGTTTGATACAATCTGCCAGTCTTTCAGATGAATGGCCTACTTACCTAGTATCACACTGGTGCTGAAATTCATATACCACATTACTCATTTGTGTGATAGGCAGAATGTCTTTTTGGCTTGACGGCAGCATCCTGTTAGTGGCGAATACCACTCATGTTGCTTATGCATAGTAACAGCTTGAAACAGCTAGATTCACCAGTTGATCAAATTTTTTGAGATACCTTGCCCTTCCAGGATAATCTGAGGTAGACAGGGCATTATTCAGGACCGAAAGTTACAGCTTTAGACCTGTTCATGAGTTTGCACGATATACAGCTTGAAATGACCTGATCAGGGTTGTCATTATCCTGCAGGATGCCTTTGATGTACCCTATTTCAGCATCAAGATTCTTTGGTGAGCAAATGGCTCGGGTCCTATTTACAAGGTTGCCAATAAGACCAACCTTATAGCATGTGCAACTGTAAGAATCCCAACGCGGTTATTGACGAGTGAAGGTAGATGTGCGATTGACTGTGGTAGAGGACCCCACGCAGGGTGCAGCCCGTTAAAACATGTAAGGAAATTGTTACAGGCAGCTTCAGATTAAAATATAGCAAATGTATCATCCACATATTAAAAATATGTGAGGGGTAGGAGGTTAGGCGTCATTCCATTGAGGAAATGTTTCTCATGGAACCCAACAAAGATATTTGCTAGAGCTGGACCTAGAGGGGATCCCATGGCAACACCATCTATTTGGGCAGACATGGTGTCATTAAAATTGCGTGAGTTGCCGAGTTCATAAGTTTAATGAACACTGATTTACGCAATGGTGGTGGGTCTAGATCACCATGATATAGTGCTGCATAGCAAATATCTATGGCTTCCTTAAGTGGAACATTGGTGACTAACAATTGGCTAACAATTGCAAGTGAGCACATGGTCACAGCATTGCTAACAATATGCAAGTCCTGTATGGCCTTCACAAATGTTAAGGAGTCCTTCACTGTGTATGTGGAAAACTTGGTCAAAACTGATTGTAATAATTCACCCAACCATTTGGCCAATTCATGTTGTGCGGAACCGGTCATAGAACCGGTTGGGGCGTAGAGGGACATCACTTTTGTGTGCCTTAGGAAGCCGATACATATATGAATGTAGCGAACCGTGAGGACAAACGCTGTCACACATATCATGTGGTAGCTTATTGCTCTTACACAAGCCCAGCAAGTGTTTTTTTAGCTTACTTTTGAGCAAGGCTGTTCAATCATGTTGAGAAGCAGGTCTAATGGATACGAACTTGGACCTGTCATTAAGAATGGCGTGCATTTTGTTGATATAGTCACGCTTGTTAAGAATGACTAAGTCTGTCCCTTTGTCAGGTTTACTGATGTATATGTCCAGGTTGGACTTAAGGCCTCGCAACGCTCTAAGACATTCGCGTTGTATGTGAAAGTCCAGCAGGTCATTTAGAATCCTGCAATATGCGTGTGCTAGATCAGCTAGGAACGCTTTCAAGGATTCAGTGTCTTCTGTGGATGCTGGTTTGTGGCAGGATAGTTGGAAGTAGAGGAGTTGAAACTCAGCCAATACCTTTTCCTACTTAATTTGGGATGAAAGCACACCAAAGTTGAAACCATGCACAAGAACAAACACCTCACATTCTGAGAGTACATTCTCAGAGAGATTTGTTATATGTTTAGTGGCATCATTAATTGCATTACCAAACCGCTTCTGTTTAAGTGAGTTTATGGTGTGGACGTATTTCAATCGGGTACTGTTTATGGTATGGTCATCCATTGAAGCAATATTGTGGCATAAATGGATCAAATCGAAATATGAAAGAAATTTGTACACATCAGACCAAGCACAGTGTAGGGCATGGCGTAACTTAGTGACCCTACTACCAATCCGTTCAATCTCACCTCGCACAAATGCTTGCTCAGTCATGGGACTGTGCCGCACTTTAGCATTATTGATACATTTGGAAATGAAAACTAGCAAACCTTTGGTTTAATACACACTTGGAGAAATTCAATAGATACCTTACTTGTTCTTAACTTACCTGTAAGTCAAACTATGTTGTTGATATCCTGAATTTGGTCTTGGTTGTATCTCTGTCTCAGGTATACAAATAGTGGTTTGATAGTGCAGAACTTGAGTATTGATAAAAAAAGAGACATGTCTAAAACAGACAATATTCCACGAGTGACCATTATACATCCAGTCTGATCTTCCTTTCTTTCACTTCAATGCAAAGAAAAATTATTTGGGTTTATAACGGACAGCTTATCTGATATTGTCCATTTTTGTGTCACTGTTTAAATTTAAACTGGCGGCCCTAGTGAATCTGCACTCTGCTCCCTCCATTGCCTCAATGCTCTTCCTATAGTGTAGAGTCTAAAGCTCCACACAGGAAGTCTTATAGGAGGGTTTTATACAATTTCCCCAATGTTTGAATCAGCAAAGGTGACTATTCCTCAAAAGTAGCCCACTAGCTCTTTAGTACATCCTGAGGACATGACAGAACATTATTTATATGCACCCTTATTGTGTTGTGTATAATTGAAAATAAATTGGACCACCTCAACATAGTCTGAACCAATGTAGGTTCAGAACACAAAACTGTACAAAATGTGGCAATAAATTGACACTAAAATTGCAATCTTACTTAGCAAAGTTACTATGAGGGTTAGTGTAAAACAGAAATATCATACTGAGGAATACCATCATTTGTGGTAAACTAAAAAGGTTAAAAACAGTATCAAGCTTAAGGAAAAATCATATAATTGTGCAAAGAAGATTGGACAGAACATAAAGAATAGCAAAGAATGAGAAAAAGATTAATCAGGAGGGAAAAATTAGAGCATGAGAGAAATATAAAGACAGATAGTAAGACTTTCTATAGATACTTAAGTAAGGAGTGTTAACAAAGTGAGCGTTGGTCCTATAGAAAGTGAGTCTGGGAAATTAATAAGGGAAAAAAGGAGATGGCAGACTAATTAAACAGGTATTTTGCATTGGTCTTCACTATAGAGGATACAAGTAATATTCCTGAAATAGCTGTGAATCAGTAATTGGAAGGAAGGGAGGAACTCGGGAAAATTACAATCACCAGAGAAGTGGAACTGAGTAAATTGTTGGAGCTGTGGGCTGACAAATCCCCAGGCCCTGATGAATTTTATCCTAGGGTCTTAAAAGAAGTGGCCAGTGCGATAGTTGATGTGTTGGTTTTAATTTTCCAAAATTCTCTGGATTTGGGGAAGGTGCCATTAGATCTGAAAATAGCAAATGTAACTCCTTTATTCAAAAATGGAGGGAGACAGAAAGCAGGAATGTACAGGCCAGTTAGCTTAACATCTGTCATAGGGAAAATGTTGGAAGCCATTATTAAAGATGTTATGGCAGGTCACTTAGAAAAATTCAAGTCAGTCAGACAGAGTCAACATGGTTTTGTGAAAGGGAAATCATGTTTAACCAATTTATTGGAGTTCGTTGAAGGAGCCACATGTGCTGGGAATAAAGGGGAACTGGTGGATGTACTGTATTTAGATTTCTAGAAGGAATTTGATAAAGTGCCACATTAAAGGTTATTGTGGAAAATAAAAGCACATGGTATAGGGATTAACATACTGGTGTGGATGGAAGATTGGCTAGCTAACAGGAAACAGAGGATAGCCATAAATGGGTCTTTTTCTTGTTGATGGAATGTGACTGGCGGTGTGCCACAGGGATTGGTGTTGGGCCCTCAACTTTATACAATTTATATAAATGACTTGGATGAAGGAGTTGAAGGTATGATTTCTAAATTTGCTGATGATACAAAGATAGATAGGAAAGTAAATTGTGGAAAGCACATAAGGAGGCTACAAAGGGGCATAGATAGGTTAAGTGAGTGGGCAAAGATCTGTCAAATGGAATGTACTTTGGTCAAACATGAAATTTGCCCATTTTGGCAGAAAGTATAAAAAAGAAGCATATTATCTAAATGGTGAGAGATTGCGGAGCTCTGAGATGCAGAGGAATCTGGGTGCCCTAGTGCATGAATCACAAAAGGCTAGTATACAGGTACAGTAAGCAATTAGGAAAACTAAAAGAATGTTATTGTTTATTGTGAGGGGAGTGGAATATAAAAGTAGGGAGGTTGTGCTTCAGTTGTAAAGGCCACCTTTATTCCAGTATCTGGAATACTGCATGCAGTATTGGTCTCCTTATTTAAGGAAGAGTGTAAATGCATTCAAAGTAGTTCAGGAATAATACCAGGAATAGGCAGATTATTTTGAGGGAAGATTGGACAGGCTAGGCTTGTATCTGCTGGAGTTTAGAAGACTAAGAGGTGACTTGATTGAAACATATAAGATTCTGAGGGATATTGGGAGGATAGATGTGGAGAGGATGTTTCCTCGTGTGGGAGAATCTAGAGCTAGGGTGGGGTCACTGTTTAAAAATAACGGATCACCCATTTAAGACAGAGATGAGAAGAACATTTTTTCTCTCAGAGGATAGTGAGTCTTTGGAACTCCCTTCCTCAAAAGACAATAGATGCAGAGTCTTTGAATATTTTCAAGGCAGAGGTAGATGGATTCTTGATAAACAATAGGATGAAAGGTTCCCGGGGGTAGGCGGAAGGCTACAGTCAGATCAGCCATGATCTTACTGAATAGCAGGGCAGGCTTGAAGGACTGAGTGGCCTACTCCTGCTCCATGTTTGAATGTGTGTATGGTCGAATACTAAGGGTAACACTCCAAGATTGGGGTTAATTCAAGTCAACCAGACAGAGTCAACATGGTTTCGTGAAAGGGAAATCATGTTTAACCAATTTATTGGAGCTTTTTAAAGTAGCCACATGTGCTGGGGATAAAGGAGAACTGGTGGATGTACTGTATTTAGATTTCTAGAAGGTTATTGTGGAAAATAAAAACTCATGGAATAGGGATTAACATATTGGTGTGGATAGAAGATTGGCTGGGCAATATGGCAGTGATCACAACTGCTCTCCTGCTTGCTTGTGTTTGAAGCGCTTAAGCTACTTTACACACTTTGGAGGTTGCTTTACACTTTGGAAGTTTGGAATTTCGATTTGCATTTTGAAGTTCTTATTTGTCATATCTGCAATGGGTGCATATACGATGCATTACTTTGGACCTCAGATGATGACCACCAACAGCACCAATGATACCAGCAACACCAGGAGCAGGACCATTACCAGCAGCACCAGCAATAGTAGGAGGAACAGAAGATGCAGCAGGAGTAACAAGAGCACCAGCATCAGCAGGAGCAACACTTACTGCACCAGCAACATCCTACTCCTAAGGGACCTGCAGCTCCACAAGGGAGAGGGAATCAGCAGGAATGTGCACGTACAGGGGGGCATATCTAGCTCAGGGCTGATAAAGGGTCATCTACCTAAAACATTCTGTTTTTCTTCACAGATTTCCAATATCTGCAGCATTTAGCTCTAGGGTTGATAGATTTTTGTATTTAAAAAAATGGGGAAAAGTTAGACTGCAGACCAGCTATGATCATATTGAATGGTGAAATGGACTCAAGGGGCTGATTCTTATTCCAATGTTCTGATAAAACTAAAAGAAAAAGAATACAAAAATGTAAAAATAACTCAGATCCTTGCAAATGGGAAAGGTACAAAGTGCAGCAAAGGGTGACATGCAGATAGTAAAAGCTAAAGAGGTCTGAAAAAGAACTTGGAAGGAATATCAAAAACACTTAAAAACTTTTAAATATTAAAATAAAATATAAAATATAAAAAAAAGGGGTTTTCAATAGCAATATGGGCTGCTTGAAAACTGATAATGGTGATGTTGGCAATGAAAATAAGGTAAAGGACAGCGGAGATGTTCTTGTCTGACATATATTCAAATTTACCGATGATGCTAAGGGTGGAATTTTATGTGCCCGCTAATGTGGGCATGATCACTGGCGTGAACAGACAATATGGTGCGATCGGTTTCACAACGGCATGAAATGAGTTCACGATTGCCTGGGTTTCCCACCATTGGACGTCGGGAACCTCATTATAACACATAGGCCCTGCCATTGAGGTGACTTGTGGAAGGTGACCAAGGATCAGTGCAGTCACATTGAAATGATTGGAGTCAGGGTTCTAGTTTATCTGCCTACTCAAGCAATGCAAAGGCATCATAGTGTCACCAAGTGCTCCAAAGCTTTTCACTGCCCTCCCACCCCCACCCCCCTCCTCCCCACCTCCTCCCCACCCAGCACAGACTGCAAAGTCAAGAGCATTTTAGTAGATGGCAGAACAGTTGGACAACTGCACACGTTGTACAATCTCCTTGCTACTGCTGGCCATGGAGCAGTCACTGGTAGAGGTGCTCACAGTCCCTTGCAATGTCAGCATCCTGGTTTGGACCAGTCTCCCCCATGGTTCAAGCTAAAAGTGCAGCCTTGCAGTGTGGGTTAGGAGAATGCCTGCACCTGGGCTGAGAGCACAGCATGCAATCCAATGGGCAAACCTTCCACCAATTGGTTGGGTGGACTGGGGTGGAAGTGGTGGGGTTTCGGGCAGCCATGCAATGCACTAATCTCTGGCCATCCAAGTGGTGGCCAGCACTCCCGGGCATCGTTAAGTGACCTTCGCATTTAACCAGGACAGGCTCTTAGTACATCCATGCTAACCACGTGTCTTTCTCCTTCATCCTGCAGGAGGAATACATCAGGAGCAAGGAGCCTGGTGACCTAGCTGTATGTCTGATGGCCTACAGAGCACAAAGACAATGGAGGAGAGCATGACTGAGGCTCCTGGCTGCGCAGAGGCAGGAACAGCAAACTCAGGAAGAAGGGGCAGCTGGGGCTCTTGCTCACGTCACCCAAGAGCCACAGCGAGCCGTCATAGGCTGGCGCCAAGCGACACCCAGGGTCTATAAATGCCGCCTTTCATTCCTGCAGATGACTGAGAACCAATGTCGCTGGAGACTTCGCATGTCTAGGGAATTGGTCGATCACCTCTGCCAGCTACTGCAGGATTCGGCGCCACAGAGACATGGAGGGCATCCACTGTCAGTGGCTGTGAAAGTGACCAAAGTGCTCAATTTCTATGCCAGTGGCTCCTTTTAGGGCTCCACAGGTGACCTCTGTGGGATATCACAAACCTCCAACCACAAATGCATCCATGAGGTCACGGATGCCATCTTCATGAGCGCACCAGGACAGCCAAGCTACAAAAGCGCTTGAATTCGCCCAGGTCTCAGGTTTCCAGGTGCAGGGTGCGATCGACTGCACTCTTTTGGCACTCAGATCTCCATTGCAAGGGGTTCCATTCGCTGAATGTGCAGCTGGTGTGCGACCACCAGAAATGCATCCTGCAGGTGTGCGCATGGTTTCCAGGGAGTGTAAACGACGCCTACATCCATAGTCAGTCACAGATCCCTGGAGTCTTCCAGCATCCACAGAAGCTGCAGGGTTGGCTCCTTGGGTACAAGGGCTACCCGCAGAGGCTGTGGCTAATGACACCCGTGCGGCAGCCTCAGACTGCAGCAGAGTGATGCTATTATGAGGCTCATGCTGCAACTCGCAACTTGGTGGAGCAGACCATCAGGATACTGAAGATGCAGTTCCAATGCCTGGACCGGTCTGATGGAGCCTGCAATACAGTTCACAGGGGGTGTCATGCATTGTCGTTATCTTCTGCGGCCTTTACAACCTGGTGCTGCAACGGGTGGCGAGCTGGCTGGGGAAGAGATGGAGGAGCTGGAGGCCTCCTCCGATGAGGAGGATGCTGACGAGGATGAGGGTGAGCAGGTCCTTGGAGGCGACCGTGATGGAGATGAGGCTTTCGCACTGGCTGGACGCGGCAGGCGTGCTCAAGAGGCCCTCGTAGCTGTTAGATTTGTGGAGGATGATGATGACATGCAGTGAGGTGACCCCATAGTTCCACACATCACAGCTGTGAAGGTTTGTCTCCAGTATGGCTTATGGCAGCACCAATACCCTCTCTGATAATGCTCCTGTTATGGAGACGCAGTGGACGCCATAATAATCACTTGATTGCAGGAGGATGATGTCAACATGCAGTGAGGACACTTCATAAATCTTCACATAGCCTCTGAGAATGTTTAACTCCTGCCTGGCCATGGGCAGCTCGCTTGTGCTCCATGATCAGGTTCATATTATAGAGACGCAGCCATGAAACTTTAGAAGCATCTGACCCTTTGTCCTCCTTCATGCTCCCTTCAGGAGCTGGAGCACAGCATCAGTGGTCACAGATACTAAAGAGATGGAGGCCAGCCCCTCTTTAAAGGCGCTGAAAGCACATAGAGAGAATGAGAGAACTCTGTGGTGCCTGCCCACTACATTCTGGCAGCAATAACAAACACGGCCGAGGTGCAAGCATCAGTAATGTGTCCAGGAAGAGGCCCTGGACTGAGGCACCTGCCTTTATCTTGTGCAGAAAGGTTTCACATCTGAGTGACAAGAGCACTGATCATCAGAACAAGGAGCCATAGACAGGGAGACGCTCTTGGGAGTTTATTAACAATAGTGAATAGTATGTACAAATGATTAACATTCATGCCCAGGCTGTGCAACTAATTCTCCTTAACTTTCCTGACCCTGCCACTATGTCTTGGTGCTCCCTGGATATCCACAGCGGAGCTGGAGGCAACCTGCTGACTGCTATGCCCTGTCTGTGATTACTTTGGTGGGCGTCCTCTGGAGGGCCGAGACTTGGAGGGCCCCAGCCTGCTTTCAGGGTCCGGTTGTGTGGCAGTGGCACCTTTCTCGGTCTCCCAGATTTGCACTAAATGCAGTAGTGGGAGGGTAAAATGATGCTTTACCTGCTGGCCGCAATGATGGGTTTTTACGCTGTATCATCCCAAACCTGCCACATTATTTATGTAATCCCAGGAAATACACCACTTCCATGGCGAGTGGGCTCTTATTCACCTGCCTACCATCACCCTGATGCTGCATCATGCCAGGTGCCATATTTAAAGTCCAGCCACATCTCAGTGCTTCCAGACCACCACTGCTGCACGGAAGACATGGCCCTGAAACTGAAGAAGACTCCAGCCCCGAGGTTCAGCAACACGTCCCTTGAGCACCATTTGGATGCCATGGCGGCCCGCCGGGAGCTGGAGCTGCTGAGGTCACAGGAAGAGGGCAGTCGAGTGGGCTGGACACTCTCGGAGTCACCTGAATGGATTGGCCCGGATTGTGCACTTGCTGATCCTCTTCCCCATGGGTGCCTGGGGGTCCCAGGCTGACTCCTTGAGGAGAAGGGGTAGCTGGGGTGAGATCGAGCTGCCCAGCACCCCTCTCGCATACACACTGTTGGAAGCCAACTATGGCATCAGCGATGAAGTTGAGCCTGTGTAGCAGTGCAGAAGCGATGTCCTGAACCAAGGTCCCCATGGCAGCCACCAACCTACCAGTGTTGACTTCAGCATTTTGGCATGCTGGCGTTATCACCTTAGCCTGAAGGCAGATGGACTCCTCCGTTGTGCCTTGCAATCTGAGAAATGCAGCAGACATCCCTTCCTGAGGTTCCCGAGCTTGCCTTTGAAGCTCCAGCAACTGTGATATGACCAAATCCAGAGGCTCGTCATCTCGCTCAGACGCAGCAAATTTCTGTCCTACAGCAGTCCTCGAGTGCCAGACACCTGGGAAATACCTGCGGCCACCTGCTGTGGACCAGGCAGTGTGATGTGCTCACCAGATTGTGATCCCGAGGTTACTCTAAAGCTAGATCCCACTGAGGTGTGTGTCTCTGTGCTGGTGGAGGGTGTGGGTGAGCGCTGTGATGGGACTTCAAGGAGGATGCCTCCAGATTGCTCTTCAGAGGTTTCTTCGGGGTTTGATTGGAGGCCCTGGGTCATGGACTCCATTGGCTGTTTCCCAGATGTTCCTGTGGAAGCAAGAAGATATAATTAGTGCATGGCAGTGGCCTGTAAAACAGGACACATCACTCATAGCATGATTGTCTGATGGATGTTGCTCTGCTGGATCCTCACTTGGTAGAGCAGCATCGACCTCACCATCAGTACAGGAACAGTCCAGATCATTGTTGGCCAGCTGGATGGCTCTGTTTTCAAAGCCTGTGAGGACCTTGATTTTGGGCATTCTGCATGAGTTGAAAGTGATGAGAAGAGTGACTTACTTTGGGGAAACAGAAGAGATCATTCATCCTCTTGTGGCACTGGGTGGCTGTCCACTTTTGAAGGGCATTGGCGCTGACCACCACTGACACTGCCTCTCATGGACAGCTTAAGAGTGTCTTTTTGACAGTTTATTTGTCTTCCCCTGGAACGCTTGCCATTAGAGTGTCGAGGAAACAGAGTTCCTTGCAGGGAGATTCTTTTCAGTCATCCAGGCACAGTATCCAGTCCATCATAGTTGATTTTGCACAAGTTTTGCCTGAATGCTTATGGAGCTAGCTTGAAGAAGGGCACTTCTCAGTCCTCCCATTGAAACTGGAAGATCCAGTGGAGGCATTGCTGATGGAATTTCTCTTGTGCTCTTAGTTGATAACACAGTACAGGTCTCTCTGCAGTACAGGAGTGTGGTGATGACACCTACTCTATACATTAGGACTTTTGTTGACATGTCAAAAGATCTTTGTTGTCAAATACCCGTCACCGTAGTTTGCAGAAGACTGAATGCTGCAGCTGATCCAAAGCCAGATCTCCTCGTCACGGCAACCTTTTGAGTGAGGTGACTGCAAGCATTCCAGAGTCTCTCCTTCAACATATATGAGATATGGAATATTTGACTGATTAGACCTGGGTTAATATATGGGTTTTGTTTTGGTAATGTTCCTTGCACCTGTGAAACGCCTCGGGATGTTTCAGTACTCTAAATGCATTATATAAATTCAAGTTATTGTTAATGGAAGGATTCGATAGGGTCGATAGAAAGGAACTATAGAAATAAAAAAATACAATTCTGGATAACACACTTCCAAAAAGATGTAAAGGTTTTGAAAAATATAGAGGGGTGAAGGATTACATTTATGTGGGTAGACTGGAGATGCTAGGGTTGTTTCCCTGACAGCAGAGAAAGGTAAGGGGAAATTCGAAAGAGATATTCAAAATCATGAAGGTCTTAGATAGGGTAAGTAAAGAGGTAAGGCTAAAAATTGGTCTGAGCAATTTTTCAGCTGTAGGGCTCACAATTCATGACCTGCCCACACTAGTTCCAATGGAAGTAATTTACATGCTACACTTCATTTTCCTGATTGTAGTATAGGGCTGAGCATCTTCCATGCTGCTGTCTACCTCTGAGCTCTGAGCTCTGAGCTCAATAGTACATGATGCAGCCAGCCTTCTGTTCTTAAAGACAGCCTGTCTTTTCTTAAAAGGAAACTGCATTGAATAAGAGGGGGCTACTGATGAATGTGAATTCTAAATATGGAAAATGGAACACCAAGGCAATGAGAAGGCTCTGTGTGATGGATAAGGCACTGGAGGCTTTAGTGGTGGAGGAGGACAGGAGAAGAGGCCCATGATTCTGCAGGGGGCCAGGAGACCCTCAAGGACAATCCTCAGAAAGGATGAGGAGCAGCTGGACAGGAAGCTCAATTCCTAGCATCTTCCTCCACAAACCTGGCGGCAGTGCCACAAGAAGTCTAATGGTCTCTTGTAGTGGTCAGGTCAGTGAATGTATCTTCACATGACATCTCATACATGTCACACACCAATCTCTCATGTTGCTCAGTGTAGCACCCAGCAGAACTCCCTAGCACTCAGGACTCATGCCTAATATCCTGATATTGTACCTCACCATCACACAACTACCAATGCTGTTAACTTCAACCCTTTCTCTGCCTCCACATATCTTCATCTATTCAGCTATGGCAGGCACATCACCCATATACATCACAATCGCTGACATTCTTTCCTCTTTCATGCAGGACAAGGGAACGCACAAAATGAAGGGAGCAGAGCAGGCTGGCAGGGAACAAGGGCTTTTGCATCTCCTGAGTCCTATGGACGAGATGATTCTGTTATGATGTGGCAGGTGGTAAGTGTTGAGCTGATCAAATCCCAAAGGGAAACTTGGCCAAACTATCATAATGATTTGCAATTTGTATTTTTATTATGTGCACTAAAGTCAGAAGTAAAGGTTGCACAAGCACATTTAGGAATTTTAAATATTAAATTAAAACATTTATTAACATAAGAAAAGAAAACTTAAACACACAAGATTGCAGTTATGCAGTTAAATTTAGTCTTACAACATCTCCCAAAAAATTCTACTTATCTAAGCTTCCAAATAAACTCTCTCCTAGGCAACAGTCCAAATAGATTCTTAGTCTATAAAGCATCCAGTAATATTATCACAAGGCACCCACTGTTGCTATAAGCGAGATATTTCACAACTTCTCTCTCCCTTTAACTCAACAAAGGAACTCCAAGGCTTTTAACAAAATTTTGCTTTCTGGAACTAGTAAGCACTTCTCTGATGTGGCTAGAGGCTACTTTTTCACAAGTTTTTCTTCACACAGCTCACCTTTCAAGATCTCACATGGCCACTCACACCATACATCTTCCAATCTTCCCTTAAACATATTTCTCCCTTTTGATCTTTAAATTTATTGTTCTAAAGCTCCTTTGGAAATTATTTTTCCAGGAATATAAAAATCTTTCATGTTGTGATTATGGCCAGCACTTTCGGAAAAAATAAATTTAATAACTTTATCTTATTTATTTACCTTTTTGCCAGTTGTAAAACATCCAGTCATGTCTCTTTGAAATTTAAACAAGCTCTCAACTTACTTACAAATCCAAATGTTAGCTTGTCCATTTCCCTTTCAAAATGCCTGCTTTTACGCCTAATCCTTCTGATTATTTAAACTTTGCAGTCTGCCTTCAGTTTAATTAAATTAGTCACGTACATGCACACACACACAAACACGCAAACACACACACACACACATACACACACGCAGACTCAGCCCTCAAAAGCCTGCATCAGTATCCCACAATAATATTAGGAAAAAAATGACATTCTCTTTTCAGTTCTCAAGGGGCAGCTGCAACAGAGCCTTTGTCTCCCGACATTGCTCAGACCGTTTAGGATGCCATTATGTTCCTGCTTTATGCCCCTTCTCTGTTCCCAGCTCATCTTCATCCTTCTATCTGGCATGATGAGGAAGACGCAGATGGTGTCACCATAGACCTCTTGCTTTCCACCCTATCCTTCTTCTCTCATTTCAACTTCCCCTTCTGATTTTTTTTTTTGCTTTCAGACAGCCATAGAAGAGAGACCAACAGAATAGCACGGCTAAAGGGGTTGCATTACTTGACATAATACTCACAGCCACCAGCTCAGATTTTGGCTCTGCACATACTTTAAAGGCTAGTATAGAGTTGATGGGCATGCACACCATTATGCTGGGCATATCAGCTGGCTTGCCACATAGCCACCTGTCACTGTCAAAGAGCATGGAGGATCCCAACTCTAAGCTGACAGAGGACATAATGCTAAGCATGGCCTCTCTGCAGCCTCTGTCCTATCTCCCTGATGTAATGAAGACTCACAGGCAGTGCACTGTAGCCTTCTACCTATTAGAGTTTTGTGTAGACAGTTCACCTAATACTCTGCCTTTCCTTTGAGGATGTAACAATGCTCCCTGTCAAATCCAGGAACTCACACAAGACCTTCAAAACATTCCTGTACTGCCAGACTTCACAATGGCAGAAGTTATTCAAAGTTACCTTAACTGCAAGACGGATGCCTAGCCCTATAAGTAATGTTAGTGCTGGACCCCGGTCACAGTGGGATGCTTGATCTTTAGTAAATGAAAAGTACATTTGCTGAATGAACCTGCCTGATCCAAATTTGGTATTTGGACATCACATCAGGTGCTAGGGCAGTATGACATCAAGATAGGATGGGCTCAGAAACTTCTGGTGCACATGGTAGGGCCTGCGCAAACTGCTTTCTCAAGATGAAATACTGTGAGGGCCACACCAAAAGCAGCTGGCAGCATAGTGTGCATCCCAGGAGGGTAATCAGATTCCCTTGCACTGTCTCCAGTGGTGCAGATCCAAATTTTGCACTCAAACTATTTCCAATGGCAAGAGTCGATAACCAGGGAACAGAGATTTAAAACAAAAACAGAATTACCTGGAAAAACTCAGCAGGTCTGGCAGCATCGGCGGAGAAGAAAAGAGTTGATGTTTCGAGTCCTCATGACCCTTCGACAGAACTAGGTGAATCGAAGGAAGGGGTGAAATATAAGCTGGTTTAAGGTAGGGGGGAAGGTGGTTGGGTGGGGGGGAGAGAAGTGGAGGGGGGTGGTGTGGTTGTAGGGACAAACAAGCAGTGATAGAAGCAGATCATCAAAAGATGTCACAGACAACAGAACAAAAGAACACATAGGTGTCGAAGTTGGTGATATTATCTAAACGAATGTGCTAATTAAGAATGGATGGTAGGGCACTCAAGGTATAGCTCAACTGGGGGTGGGGGGAGCATAAAAGATTTAAAAATATTTTAAAATAATGGAAATAGGTGGGAAAAAGAAAAATCTATATAATTTATTGGAAAAAAAAACAAAAGGAAGGGGGAAGAAACAGAAAGGGGGTGGGGATGGAGGAGGGAGGTCAAGACCTAAAGTTGTTGAATTCAATATTCAGTCCGGAAGGCTGTAAAGTGCCTAGTTGGAAGATGAGGTGTTGTTCCTCCAGTTTGCGTTGGGCTTCACTGGAACAATGCAGCAAGCCAAGGACAGACATGTGGGCAAGAGAGCAGGGTGGAGTGTTGAAATGGCAAGCAACAGGGAGGTTTGAGTCATTCTTGTGGACAGACCGCAGGTGTTCTGGAAAGCGGTTGCCCAGTTTTAAGCTAATCAACAGAGATTTAAGCTAATCAACAAAAGAAGCAAGGAGTCAAAATGAGGAAATGTTGTTTCACGCAATTGGCAAAGCAAATTAGCAATTTGCCTAGGTACGTCCTATCCATGAAAAAGCAGGACGAATCCAACTTGCCCACGTACTGCCCCATCAGTGTACTCTTGACCATCAGTAAATTGATCGAAGGGGTCATTGTAAGTACTATCAAGCAGCATTTACTCAGCAATAACCTGCTCGCTGATGCTCAGTTCGGGTTTCACCAGAGCCACTCAGCCCCTGACCTCATTACAGCCTTAGTCCAAACGCTGACAAAACAGCTGAACCCAAGAATTGATGTAAGAGTGACTTCCCTTGACATCAAGGCAGCATTTGACCGAGTGTGGCATCAAAGAGCCCTAGCAAAATTGCAGTCAATAGGACATGGATGGAGTCATACCGAGCACAAAGGAACTTAGTTGTGGTTGTTGGAGGTCAATAATTTCACTTCCAGAACATCCCTTCAGGTGTTTCTTAGGGTAGTGACCTAAGCCCAACCATTTTTAGCTGATCTATCAATGATGTTCCCTCCATCACAAGGTCAGAAGTGGGGATGTTCGTTCATGATTGCATAATGTTCAGCACCATTCGCAATTCCTCAGATACTGAAACAGTCCATGTCTACATGCAGCAAGACCTGGACAACAATTAGGCTTGGGCTGATAAGTGGCAAGTAACATTCACTTGGACAGGCAGGAAGGAAAGTGTGGTAGGGTAGCTTTGTTAGTGCGAGATGGAATAAGTATGGTTGTATTATGATGCAGCTGATGGTAAAGGCTGAGTTGTTCAAATCTCAGTGGGAGACACAACTATCATAACCCATTTTTGCAATTTGTATGTTTCGAGATGCAGACTTTGAATTCAGTAGTAATAAGACCATCGAGTCTCAAGATTTTTTTTATAAAACTAAATTAAACATTTATTAATATAAGAAAGATTGTAAGCATAGACATATGTCTAAAAAATTACTATTGTAATAACTACAAAAATCCCCTAATTAATCTGATTCTCAGTTATACCCCCATTAAAGCAATAGTAAATCTCATAGATTTAAAGAGACATTTGGCAAAGCACACCCTGGACAATCACATTCAAAATGAGTTTCTTTCAGCTCTCGGTCCTTGCAGACAGCAACTTGAGGCTTACAGGCTGGCGGCTTCTCACACTTGTTCTTAAAATGCCTCTACCTACACACAATCTCCTTTCTCCTTTATTCATATCTTTCTCTTTGAATGTAAATTTTCCATTGCATCGCTAGGCTTTTAACTATACCTCATCTAACAATAACATTCTTTCATCCCATCAATTTTATTATTAAGCTAAAAAAAATGCATTGCTTGGTGTCTTCGAGCTAGGTGTAAGATTTTACCTGCAGTCTTGGATGGTTCCTTCTAACAAATGCAAATTTACAGTTTACCTTCTATCCTCCTCATGTTTACCAATTAAGACATACGCACACACACACATAGACACAGACCCCACTAGAGCTCTATCTTAAAATAATTTCCAATAACATTATTATATCTTCTTGACAATAGCAAGAAATGATCTTGGATTGGAAGATATAGAATTCATATGAGTGGAAGGAAAAAATAACAAGGGGAAGAAGACATTGGTGGGTGTAGTCTATTGGCCCCATAACAGTAACTCTACTGTGGGACAAAGAAGAAATCAGGAGATAATGAGGGCATGTAAAAAAGGCAATACATTAATGATGTGTGACTTTCATCTTCATGTAGTTTGAGGAAATCAAATTGGCAGAGGTAGCTATGAGTATGAATTCATAGAGTGTATGCGGGACAGTTTCCTAGATTAATATGTTGTGGTTTGAACCAGGGATCAGGCTATTTTGGATTTGGTAATGTGTAATGAGGCAGGTTTAATAAATGATCTCAGAGTAAAGGATCTCCTAGGAAACAGTGACCATAACATGGTAGAATTTAGCATTCAAATTGAGAGTGAGAAATTTGGGTCAGAAACAACTGTCCTAAACTTAAATAAGGGTAATTAGAAAGGAATGAGAGCAGAGTTTGGGTGGAGTGGACTTGGAAAAGAGTTTAGCAGAAAAGTGGGTTGATGAACAATGGTAGATGTTTAAGAAAATAGTTCATGACTGAAACAAAGATATGTCCCAGTGATGAAGAAGGATTCTAGGAAGGGGATAAACCAACCATGGTTAACCAAGAAAGTTAAGGATAGTATTAAATTGAAAGAAAAAACTTACATTGTGGCAAAGATTAGTAGTAAGCCAGAGGATTGGGAAAGTTTTAAAAATCAACAAAAGATGACTAAAAAAACAAGAGGGAGAAAGTAAACTTTGAGAGTAAACTAGCAAGTAATATAAAAATGGACAGTAAGATCTTTTTTGAATATATAAAAAGGAAGAGAGAGGCCAAAGTGAACATAGGTCCCTTAGAGAGTGAGGCTGGGGAAAAAAAAATAGGGAACCGGGAAATGGCAGAGGAGTTGAATACATACTTTGCATCAGTCTTCACTGTAGAAGATACTAATAGCATTCCAAAAGTACTAAATAATCAAGGGGCAAAAGATGACGGTGGGGGTGGGACAGAAATAAATACAATAACTATCACTGGAGAAAAAGTACTAGGGAAACTAATGGCGCTAAAGACGGACAAGTCTTCTGAACTTGATGGGTTGCATCCTAGAATACTAAATGAAGTAGCAACAGAGATAATGGATGCACTGGTAGTAATCTTCCAAGAATCCTTAGATTCTGGAAAAGTCCCAGAGGATAGGAAAACCACCACCCTTATTCAAAAAGGGAGGGAGACAAAAAACAGGTAATTATAGGCCAGTTCGCAACATCCATTATTGGGAAAATGTTAGAGTCTTTATTAAGGATGTTATAGCAGAGCATTTAGAATTCCATAATCTAATCAAACAGAGTCAGCATGGCTTCGTGAAGGGGAAATCATGCCTGACAAATTTATTAGAATTTGTTGAGGAGGTAACAAGTAGGACAGATAAAGGGAAACCAGTAGATGTAACATATTTAGATTTACAAAAGGCATTCGATAAGGTACCACACATAAGGCTACTTAATAAGATAAGAGCCTATGGTGTTGGGGGTAGTATATTAGCATGGATAGGGGATTGGCTAACTAATAGAAGACAGAAAGTTGGAATAAGGGAGGCATTTTCAGGATGGCAACCTGTAACTAGTGGAGTGCCACAGGGATCCGTGCTGGGGCCACAATTATTTACAATATGTATTAATAACTTGGAAGAGGAAAGTGAAAGTAAGATCACCAAGTATGTGGATGATACAAAAATAGGTAGGAAGGCAAGTGTTTAGGATGACACAAAGAGTCTACAGAGAGATATAGACAGGTTAAATTAATGGGTAAAAACTTTGCAGATGGAATATAAAGTGGGAAAATGTGAGGTAATACACTTTGGCAGGAAGAATAGAAGAGCTGAATATTATTTAAATGGAGAAAGACTGCAGAAAGCTGCAGCACAGAGAGATTTGAGGGTCATTGTGTGTGAATCACAAAAAGCTAGCATACAAGTTCAGCAGGTAATAGGGAAGGAAAATGGAATGTTGACCTTTATTTCAAAGACAATGGAGTGTAAAAATAGGGACGTCTTGCTAAAACTGTACAAGGCACTATTTGGACTGTACCTAGAATACTGTGAACAGTTTTGGAAAGACATACTGGCATTGGAGGCAGTCCAAAGAAGGTTCACTAGGTTGATCCCGGGTATGGAGGGATTTTCTTATGAGGAGAGATTGAGTAGGTTGGGCCTGTACTCATTGGAATTTAGAAGAATGAGAGGCGACCTTATTGAAACATATAAGATTCTTAGGGGGCTTGACAGGGTAGATGCTGAGAGGTTGTTTCTACTTGTGGGAGAGTTTAGGACCAGAGGGCATAATCTCAGAGTAAGGGGTCACCCATTTAAGACAGGGATGATGAGGAATTTCTTCTCTCAGAGGGTAGTGAATCTGTAGGATTCTTTACTGCAGGGGGCTGTAGAGGTTGGGTTGTTAAGTATATTCAAGGCTGAAATAGACAGATTTTTAATCAGTAAGGGAATCAAGGGTTGTGGGGAAAAGGCAGGAAAGTGGAGTTGAGGATTAATAGGTCAACCATAATCTCATTGAATGGTGGAGCAGACTTGATGGCCCAAATGACCTACTTCTGCTCCTACGTGTTATGGTCTTATACAGGCCACACAAGTGCTAGGTAATAACCAGCTCCAACAATAGAGAATTTAACCATCTTCCCTTGACATTCAATGGCATTTCCATTGCTGAATCTCTCACTATCAACTTCTTGGGTGTTACTATTGACCAGAGATTGATCTGGACCAGCCATATATATACTATGGCTGGAAGCGCATGTCAGAGGCTGGGAAGTTTACAATGAGTAACTCACTTCCTCACTCCACACAGCCTGTCCATCATCTGCAAGCCATAAATCGGGAGTGTCATGGGGCTGAATATTCTGTTTGGTGGTGGGGGGTGGGGGGGGTGGTGGCACAGAGCAGAACTGGGCACGGGCACAGGCAGGCATGGACCCAATCACTGCCTGCAATCGGGTCCACGCCATCATTTTACGCAGTGGGCCAATTAAGGCCCATTCACTGTAATGCCTGACTCCCAAGGATAGCGGGAGTGGGTGGGCGGCGGCGGGGGTGCATTGTCTGCTGGGTCCAATGGTGACCCAGGGACCTGTTTATCTGAAACACTGGCAGCTCACAATGGCAAGTGGAAGGGCTATCAGAGGGCTTCCGGTGAGCAGGCCAGTTCGGAGTGTAGGCCAGCAGAGCAGGCAAGGCTGGAAGATAGGGCAGTGGGACAGGCCAGGCTGGAGGGTAGGGCTGGGGGCCAGTGTGCCCCTCATTTCTTGGATGACTGCCTTGCTGCCCTCCTCGAGGAGGTGGCAGAACATTGGGAGGTGCTGGATCCCCAGGATGGGAGGAGGAGGCCCCCCCCCACATGACAAAACACGCTGGGAGGAGGTGGCGGAGGTGGTGAGCTCCCACGTCGTGGTGCGGCCAACTGGATCCAGTGTCGCAAGCGCTTCAATGATTTGTTGCGCTCTGGCAGGGTGAGTACCATGTTGGCATTGGGCATTTAACCCAGCTTACCAGCCCCCTGCTCCCCACCCCCCCCAACCCAAGTCTGAGTGTAGGGACTGCACTGAATCATTGACGGCATTTGTCCTTTGCTAACGAAAATAAAAATGCTGAAAAACCTCAGCAGGTCTGACAGCAACTGTGGAGAGAGAGACAGAGATAACGTTTTGAGTCCGTATGACTCTTTTTCAGATCTAAAGGGAGGTAGAGATGTGGTGAAAATAGGTCCTTTGCTGGGTGGGCCAGCAGATACTGCCCATGCTGAGGTCAGCCTGAGAGGGTGATGAGGAGGTGAGTTTTGTCCCCGCAGCATGTGTTACACTGAGTCCTACATGACTAGTTTGGGGGCAACCTGGAGGATCTGCACCTAGGTGTTGTGTTTGAACTCCAGGACATGTCCAAGTCACGGTGATGACATGCTGGGAACGGAGCTTCAACGTGGCGTGGTAACCAACCATTAGCTGCGCTCTGCACTCCACATGCTTGTGCCTCCTTGCTATGGAAGGATATACCATGTGGTGCCTAATGTGATGTAGGCAGCATGTGTCCAAGGGGGAGGGGTGGGGGGTTGTGCGGAGTAGGCTTAGCATCTTTGTGTGAGTGATTGGCAGCAGCAGGGTGAGGAGGCTCTGGAGCCCTGTTATGTCCCACTCTGGTTGGGGTGGGCCGTGCGTGGAGAGAGTCCATGTGCAATTTTCACAAATCAATACTCGTCTCTCATTTTCAGGAGAAGAATTCTCATAACGCGCAGAGCGTGTGAAGACTGGTGGTGGCCAGGCGCAGATCGTCATTCCAAGCCCCTTTGAGCAGGAGGCCCTGGATCTGGAGAGGTGTCATGCGCCCAGGTCCACTGGTTCTGTGAGGCTGGGGTGCCACGGCCAGGTATTTGTGCCCAACAGTGAGGTCAGTATTGTCCTCCCAATAGCCATAGTACTGCTGAATGTTAATTGATTTAATTTTGCAACATGGCTTGACCATTGGTCATGGAAGGATGAGCACATAATGATCTGGGGGACAGGGTTGCACTTTGTCATTGTCTCCACATTAACTGATCCACTGTCCTTGTTCTTTCTTTCAGCTTCAGTGGAGCTGAGCCAGCAGGAGCAGCAGAGGCCCCCTCTCACACCTGAGGGGCCTGAAGTCTCACTAGTGTCACACCATTTCTGCGAGGCAGGCACCAGCGCAGATACTAGCACTCGGAGGGAATTCAAACATTGGCTAGTGTCCCGGGGCACAGTGATGAGGGCACTTCACAGTCACTGGAGGAGCTGGCAGAGACAGAGAATGCCCATGTTGCTAGCATTCGGAGGACTGCAGGGGACCAGGCACATGCTCAGTCGGTGCCTGATGATGTGCCTCTGGAGTCGTCCGTGACACAGCAGGTGCAGGAAATACGGCCGGGTGTGCAGGAGCATCTGGTGGAGATACATGAAACTATGCTTGGCTTGGTGTCCGTGGTGGAGGAGTCTATGCGGACAATCGCCAAATGAGCCACATGTCCAAGTACCATGCATCCTCCACGGAGAGAGTGGTGACTCTCGTGGAGAGGCTCCTCCAGGAGACCTGTCAGGTCTTCCTGGGGATGAGCTATGACCAGCAAGCCCTCACATCGGCATTGATCTCAGCTGGTCAGTGCCAGTGTGGGAGATGGTTTGGGCATCAACTTTCTCAGCTCTCGGTGTCCATCCATCCACAGTGAGCAGTGAGGTCAGAAGCGACCTCACATCAATGCAGCAGCTGTTTGTCATCTCTGTCGGATCCCCTCAGGGTGCTCTGGATGAGGGTGGCAGCCTCTGCCAGTGACCGTGGCATCCCGTGAGGCTTCAACAACTGAGGAGATGCCAGCTGTGGAACTGGCAGCTCCCTCCCAGGCAGGCCCAGCGCAGGCTCCATGAGCCAGAGGACGACCGCCAAGGTCACCAAGGCCAACAGGACAGCAGAGTCAGCAGGCTGTCTCAGATGCCACTCCAAACGATGGGGCAGCACCAAGATCCAGCACCTGGAAACAAAAACATAAGGCACCTTAGGCACACCACGAGTTTCTCACTGGTGCTTTTGTGTTGGCCCAAGATGAGGTCCTTGTGATTTGTTTTGTTTGGTAACACTATTGTCTTTTTTTTGGAATAAGTTGGTTTGCTTGACAGAATAAATTCGTATATGTCACCATGGCTGAGGGTGCGTCTTTTCTTCTGCATGTGTATGGTTTCTAAAACTGTAATGAGTGCTTGGTTGGACATTCAGCTTTATTAACAAGGCCCTTAGTGACTGTTTCTAACCTGGTAGATTTTGCACTTAGGTGTTGAGTATGGAGCCTTCAGCCCAGGCTTGTCCTGGTGATCCATCTGTGGTGTGTTAGCTGAAGGTTCATTGGATTAAAGTCTCCTGGGGCGTCCCTGCCTCCCTGAAGTATGCCTGGGTCAGCGTCTAGCCCCTCAGCATTTCCCTGTGCATGCTCTTCCTCGGATTCACCCCTGGACTCATCATGTGTAGCCACAGCCACTGCGTCGACGTCTTCATCGTCCATTGGGTCCCCCCTTTCCAGCGCAAGATTGTGGAGAGCACAGCATGCAACCACTATCACCGAGACACGACCTGGGGGGTACTGGAGTGCACCCCCTGAGCGGTCCAGGCATCGGAAGCACATCTTGAGAAGACTGATGGCTCTCTCCACCACAGCCCATGTGGTGCCGTGGCTTCTATTGTAGCGCTGCTCAGCTTCTGATATTGGATGGCAGAGAGGCGTCATGAGCCACCTTCTGAGGGGATAGCCCTTGTCACCCAGCATCCATCCATCAAGCCGGGCTGGAGCACTGAAGAGCCCCGGCACCTGGGAGTGTCTGAGGATGTAGGCATTGTGGGAGCTGCCTGGGTACCTTACACAGACTTGTAAAATCAGCATCCTGTGGTCACACACTATCTGCACATTCATGAAGTGGAAGCCCTCCCTGTTGACGAAGGCACTGGGCTCACCTGCTGGCGCCTTGATGGCTACATTTGTACAGTCTATTGCACCCTGGACAAGGGGGAAGCCAGCAATGGCCATGAAGCCTCTTGCTTGCTCTGTCTGGCTGGCCCGGTCCCATCGATAGTGGATGTATGTTAATGCATGCCTGAACAGAGCATCTTTAACCTGCTTGACACAAGTGTGCACAGCTGATAGGGAGACACCGCAATGATCACCCACTGAACACTGGAAGGAGCCAGAGGCATAGGAGTTGAGGGCAGCTGTGACCTTCAGAGCCACTGGCATGGGGTGTCCACCCACACAGTTAGCAGAGATCTCAGACCCTATCATCTGACAGATATAGTTGTCTGTCTCCCTTGAGAGGGGGACCCTCCTTCGGCACTGCATCTCAGACATATTGAGGTAGCTGCTTCGCTGCCTGTATACCCTGGCAGCAGGATAGTGGCATCTTCTGCAGGCCCCTTCCACCTTGGACTACCTCTCGGCCCTGCACCACTTGTGCCTGTGCCTGTCCTCCGAAAGCCTCCCCTGAAGGCTGAGTGTGCACTCCTGGCCTCCTCCCCCTTTTAGCCCTCCCTTCCTCCTCAGAGGAGCTGCCGGCAGTGGACAGTTTAGCTCCCATTCCCAGGCTAAGGGAAGGCTTCCTGAAACCTGCAGGCCCAGAAAAGATTCCTCACTGCAGAGTGTTGACCTCAAGGTTAAGAGTCCAGAAAAAGCAGCTGGTATGCGTTTTGAAGTACTGCAGATCATACAGGCAAGTTTCAAAAACTTTCAGAAATAAATACTTTACTGTGCACACTCGTGACCCCAGTGAGCCCTCTTATCCTGCCCATGGATGAGGTTAATACAAGTGTGTCCTTCCTGCCTGCCCAAGCTGTGCGCTGAGCCGAAGATTGCACGGGCACCGAAAAATCAGCATCGATTGGTGCCTCAAGGGCCTTAACTGGCCTGTTAATCAATGGCGGGTGCGCATTGGACATCATCTCGCGCCCGCCCAGCGAAATATCATGATAGCGCGTGGTGACGTCAGAACGCTCGCCCGACATCACTGCATATCATTTTACATGTGGACGCCAAAGGGAAAATTGAGCCCATGGAATACTTTCCATTTGCCTTGATGAGTGCAGATCCAACAACACTCAAGAAGTTTGACACCATCCAGGCAAAGCAGCCCACTTAATTGGCACCCCATCCATCACCTTCAAATTTCACTTCCTCCACCACTGACGCACAGTCTCTGCACTGTGTACCATCTACAAGATGCACTTCAGCAACTTACCAAGGCTCCTTTGACAGCACCTTCCAAATCTGTGAGCTCTACCACCTCAAAGGACAAGGGCACAGGATGCATGGGAACACCACCTGCAAGTTCACCTCCAGATCATTCACCATCCTGACTTGGAACTATATCAGCATTCCTTCACTACCACTGGGTCAAAATCCTGGAACCCCCTCCCTAACAGCATTATGGGTGTACCTACACCATATGGCCAGCAGCGTTCAAGAAGGCGGCTTACCACCACTTTCTTAAGGGCAATTAAGGATCGACAATAAATACTGGCTTAAACAAAAAGTAATGGTTAAGATTTATAATGTGCTGCCTGATAGAGTGGTGAGTCCAAATTCAATTGTAGCCTTTAAGAAGGTATTGGACAAATAACTGAGGTGGAAAATATTACCAGGATATATTGAAAGAGCAGGGTAAATCCCCGGGTGCTGTGCCCTGTGTGTGCACAGTCACTCACTCTCTCTCTCTCTCTTGCGCTCTCCTCCTCCCCGCCCCCCCGGCATCTGGTTTTGCCATATTCCTTTTTTTTAATTTTTGAAAGAGCCAACACAGAATGAGTGGGCCAAATACTGTGCTATTTTATGATTCTCTTACATCCAGAAATGATGGGCAGGTAAAGACCACCTGGTCCAGAAGGCTTGGACATCATACCTACTTTCTACGCCCCCAATTCTCCCACTGCCCTCAATGCCACCCCCCAATACCACCCCACCATCCATTTGTTGGAGGGGCAAAAATAACAGGAGAAAACCTCTGGAAAATTCCTCTCTCACATCTCTGATGGTTGAAACCAGTTCACGAGATCAAAGAGCTGAAGAGTTAAGTCCATATAATCGTTTTTAAAAGAAGACTAAACCCATTTCATTATTACTGTCACAACATTTGCATTAATAGTGGAAAGTGATTTAAGGTAATGAAATTGTACTGAACTTTAGTCTATCTTTAAAACATAAATAAAACAAAAATAAATTGTCATCGGATTTATGGGAGAAATGCTCAATGTCGAATTGTCACTGGCTCTTTTGCGCTGATCTTGTGTTTCCCATTAATTGATGTTTCAGGTAATTGAATTTGCTCCCAATCCTGATTAAATTTCATGAGGTGAGAGCTGTTTGCAAAATTGATGTAACCAGTTGCAGTCATTGTACAGGAATTGAAATTTTACTCCTGGGGTTCAGGCATTATAATCCAATGAGTGAGACCGCAATGTGTAAGTCAAACTGAGGCAGGAAATATAAATATCAGTGTCCAAGCTTGGCATTAAATCAGTAAAAAGGAAGTCACCATATCTAATTAATACCTTCAAATATAATTTTTATGCTGCTATAATTAGTCTCCTTCATCTGAAGATATTGATTCAAATTTGGTTAAGGTCTATTGATGCTAACAAGTTTCTAGGAACTCACTTAAGGGCCATTCATGATTTGTGAACCTGGACAATAAATGCTAGAAGACTATTTAGCAGTGGAGGGCTTTGCAGGTGTTGCAATGTTACAACCAGGTGTGAAGGGGTAAATTGGCTCTCCTCTATTCAACCTCCTCAGTTGGTCACAACAAAGGTTTCCGTTTCTTTTTTACAAGGATATGCCTTTTCTCAAATCAAAATGTATTTAACTATTTATTTAGCTGATAGTGATAAGGAGCCAATCAAACAAGTTCTTCTTGTGTCAAAGAAAGAACAAACTTATTAACCACTAAACCGGTGAAAACTAATAAAAACATGATGTCAAAGTCAGGCATTTGGCCCTCACACAGTAATTTAGGCCCACACACACACACATACACACACACACACACACACACACACACACAAATATCAGAGAAAGGGGAGTTAGAGTCCAATACAAAGGTAAAGGAATATATGGTTAAGTGTCCTTGAGGCATAGATTTTAAACATTGTGGCTGATTTGGGTTAGCTGGTTTCTTGGATGCAGTCAGATGTAGAAGATGGTGCAATTATTATGACTGGAATTTTCCGCCCCTGCTGTGGTAGAGGCAGGGCTGGAGAATGTGGTGAGCCAGCCAAAAGTCCATTGACTTCAGTGGGACTGGAAGATCCTGCCCCACGAGATCTTGGTTCGCTGGTAGGTTACTGGTTGAATTGGTTTCTTGAACTAGGCGACACACTTATTCCAAAAGAGACAGAGATGGGGAGAGCAGCCTTCAGCCTGTTTCCTCTGCTGAAGACTTTCTTGACACTGCCTGTGTCACTTGCAATCTCTCACTAGTGGCTGGGCAGCCTTGCCTTTAAATACTTCACCTATTGTGTATTTCAGAGGTTTTTTGGGTGTGTCTGTGGCAGCCATAGTTTCAAATCCAATACTTTTCATTTTTAATGTCCTTAGTTACGAGTTTCGATAGGTATCTGGAATATAGGAAATAAAAGATTTTTATTTGTTCACAGGATGAGGTTATGTTAGTCATTTCTCATAATTAACTCTGCATAAGTTGCACTTACACGCAGCAGTGGTCTTTTTCATGTTATTTAACCTGAACAGGCTTCACACTTCCTTGAGATAGCTGTGTGCAATATGGAAATGAGCTCCTCAGATCAGGAGCAGTTCCCTGACAGCTATTCAAATGTTTAAGATGAATTTGTAAACTGAATGAATGAATTCAGTTACAGAGATAGCCAGTAAAAATAAGGAAAAAAATAAGGTCAGTCAGATGTAGTAAGATGCCTAAAATATGGCCGTGATAATTTGAGCAGTGTCATCTTTGCTGCTGGCTGTTGCCTACTCTATTGCTCACAATGATGTTATGGAGTAGAACAGTACAACTATGTATGCACAATGTTAGCAGCGATTGCAGCCATGGGCCCATTTCTCCTTCAAGAGAAGGAGGAACACTGATAGTCTCCACGCAAACACTAGCGCACTTATGTTGGTGGCAGCCCTTTGGCCCATGATGGAGGCTTACAAATGCCTCCTCCATATGTCCACCCTCAAGAGACCTGGAATGGTCAGCAAAGAGAGATGACTGACTGTTGTCAAGATGCAGTCATGTATCTACAGGGATCTGCAGCTGCCACACCCCCTTGTCAGCCCCTGAATACTCGCTCCCTCCTCATCATGTACACTCTCTCATGTTGCCTCTTGCAAGCTCCAAAGAGGAAATCAGTATGGAGATCTCCCCCTGGTGGAGCAAAGGAGGTCATGGATCCATTTGCAGCCATGCACTCATGCTCAGGGGGTGGGGGTAGTGGTGGGTATCCACGTGGCTGCTGACCTCCTCTGCAATGCCCATCCAGGCTTGCTTTCTCAGGTAGACCCATTTTGTTTTTTGCGGTTCCTTGGGGAGAGAAGCTCCCACCTTAACCGTGCAACCCGGAGGAAAACCTGCAGGGAGGAATCGCTAAACCCTGGGGCCATCTAACGTCTTCCTTCTGCTTCCGCCTTGTTTGCGAGCTTTGGAGCTTCTGAAACCATGTGTGGTCATGGTGGCAAATTTCTGCCCACAGCTGGTGTTGCCATTTCCATGGATCGTCAGCTAGAGTTTCCCACTTGTCATTGTTGATGTTGAGGGCTTTTATGTCTCCTTTGACAGCATCCTTGAATCGGAGCAATTGACATCTCACCAGTCCCTTGGCACAGGTTACCTCTCCATATACATATCTTGGGGATGCAGTCAGCTTTCATCCTCTGTACATGCCCAAGCCAACAAAGCCTTCTTTGCTTGGTTTTACCAGCAAGCTTGGCATGTGTACCCTAGAAAAGATTGCTCCATTGGTGACTTTGTCTTTCTATGTGTTGCCAAAGATGCATCGTAGACACCAGAGATGGAAGTTGTTAAGCTTTTGCTCTTGGTAGGTGTAAGTTGTCCAGGTTTCACTGCCATACAGCAATGTGCTGAGGATACAGGTCTTGTAGAACAGGCCTTATTCAGAACAGGATAGGCACATCTTTCTTATTTAGTAAATGAACTATGTTGATAATATGAAGCCAAAATAGGTGCTGAGTTAAAAACACAGGCTTTTGATCACAACAAAGGGAATGTAAGAAATGGTAATTGCTGTAACATAAAAGGCTGTAGATTTCGGTTGTTATTGAACATAAACATCAAAGGTTTGTATAACAAAAACAATGATTTGGGGAACACAGGGATAGAAAGTGATGTAAGACTCTTCATCCCTGTCTAGCAATTCATTCAAATAACACCCGATCATGCATCCAACATGAAATAGTCCATAAAAGAAAATGAGATCAAAAAGGAGATACAACATTTCACTCAGTAAGAATTTAAATCTACATTTAAGACCAGATAAAGTGAATAGGCTTGGATAATCTTGTGCATGTTAAATTTTGACCTAAGACTAATGTGTGCTGCTTTGTACGGCATTTTGAGATAAATGTTTTGTAACAATAATAAATCAAGTCAATTATCAGACATATTACTGTCACTAATTCTTCAAATTTGTTAAGTGAGTAAGAGACAAATTATCCAACATACCAGAGAGAAGATGAGAAATTCTTATAAACTGTTATGATCTGTGATGTGCTGCCTGAAAGGGTGTAGGAAGCAAATTCAGTAGTAATTTTCAGAGGGAAATTGGATATATGCTGGAAAATGAAAAAAAAAATGTGGGCTATAGTGCAATAACAGGAGAGTGGGACTAATATGACAGTTCTTTCAAAGATCTGACAGAATCCAACCTGTCCACCCAGTGCAACACATGTCTCCTATCAGTTATCACTGGATTACAATTGCACATCCTGTCCAGTATTCCCCTTTCAATGTTACAACTCTATTGGTCTCCACCTATTTGAGTGAGGAGACATTGCAAAGGTACTGGGACCTGTAGCTAATTCTGATCCTGTAGGTATCAGTAACAATGGGAGAGATTTTAACCTAATCAAAACCGATCCACTTGCTCAGAGTTAAAATTGGGACCAATATTAGCCCCAAATCAATTCAAGATCATGGCAAATATAAGGATATATTTCATACTTTCCCCTCTGTTATTATATTAATATAACATTATAGATAATTAAATGCACTTCAGAATCTGCTATTAAACCAAATCTTCTCAAACGAAACACATTACAGACTTTATGATATTATTGACTTCATGATATGAATCAATACTTGTATTCAGGCTTTGACTATATTCCCTTTAATATTAGTGATACTTTAAACGAGCTGCAGTTTAATTACGTACAAGCCACAGGGATAAGCGAGAGGGACATTTATTACAATCGAAAAGTTAGAGACTGGGGTGGAAAAAATTTGCCTTGAAAAGTCCCTGGGGAGAGCTTGAAATGTCTCAGATTCTTCAAGTGGTTCGTGGATGATTAGAAAAATGCAATGACCCTGATTGCTAAGGAGCACATTGTAGAAATGGGAGGAAAAGGTGCAGTTAGTTCACTAGAGAACTCAATATTGCTCCACAGGACTAGTCATCTCATGGAAGATCTGCTGTCTTCAGTTTTATTTTTTCCATAAATTGTACAGTCCCCTTTGTGCCAGCACATTGAATGCAATGTTGGCTTCAGTAAATTATTTCCATGACAGTGGCTGAAAATACAGCACTCACTCACATCTTGCTCAGTCTTTGGGAGAGGACGCAAAGGAGATTTGCCAGAATGATACCAGGAATGAGGGACTTCAGTTATGAGCATAGGCTAGAAAAGCTAGAATTCTTTGCCTTAGGGCAGAGAAGTTTAAGGCGAGATTTAATAAATGTGTTAAAAATGATTAAGGGCTTTGATAAAGCAGATAGGGAGCAAATGTTTCCATTGGCTGGAAAGTTGATTACCAGAGATGACAGGTAAAATAATTAACCAAAGAGTGAGAAATTATTTTATGCAGCAAGTTGTTATAATCTGGATTGCACTGTCTGAAAGAGTGGTAGAGGTAGATCCAATAGTAACTTTTAAGAAGGAGTGTGGATATATAATTGAAGAGGAAGAATTTCCAGGGCTCTGGGGAAAGAGCAGAGTGAGAGTGGGAGGGGTTGGGGTTTTGGGGGTGATAGGGGGGGTGGGAAGATTGGAGTTATTTGGGTAATCTTTTCAATGAGCCAGCACAGATTTATAGGGCTGCAAGGCTGCATTGTAAGATTCTGTGATTCTATGATTAGTTTCAAAATCATCATTATTTAATAGTGGTTCTCTATGAAACATTAAAAGTTGGACAATCTCATAACGGAGTTGCTATATAGTCTTGATGAGGGGGTTTGGGGGGGTGGTGGGGGTGTGGTCATATCTGAAATGTTGAACTTCCTTTCCGATCCTGATTGACCTGCTTTCTATTTTCAGCATTTCCTAGTCTTATTTCACACTTCCAGTATTCATATTTTTCCTTGCTAAAGATTGATTTGTTCCTCAAGTTAGGGAGAATCTTCTACTATTTTGTCAATGATTTTGGTAGTGATTCTGGGTATTATTGGGCATAACATTCTGATCAGTAGTCATGTATCTGTGAGGGTGAAAGCCTGGAATTGCTGGAAGCTGTGAAACAAAATTCACCCCACTATGTTCAAAAAACAGTAAGCTTCCCTGGTGACTGATTGCAATTGGCCAGACATCGCAATACATAGAATCATTCTCCGGTGCCTATGCCTCAGTGTCTATTGATTTGAAGAGATCCTTTATAAAAAACTCTTCGGCTGACAGTGACAGAGGCGATTATTTTCATTTTAAAATCCTTTTGCCAAGGGATGAAGTAAAGTGATTTATAAACATTGTAAGACATTTCTTGAAGCAGTTCTCCAAAGTGTAGACTGGAGTGTCTCACGCAATGGAAGTGCTATTTTACATGTGAAGAAGTCGATACTGCATGTTCAGAAATTAACAGATTAAATAAAGAATTCAGGAGGAATTTCTAAACAGGTTAAATAAAGAAAGAATTCAAAGGAATGTCTTTACAGCAAGAGTGATGAGAATGTAGAACTTGCAGTCACATGGATTGGTTGAAACAGATAGAATTGCTGTTTTTAGGGGGAGGCCTGATAAAAACATAAGGAAGAAGAGCATAGGGGGAACTGAGGACAGGATGGTAAGAGGTGATTAGAGGGAAAGAGGCTTGTGTAGAATATAAACACCAGCATAGACTAATTGGGCCAAATGGCCTGTTTGTGTATTGTAGATTTGTTGTTCTCAGGCCAATCAAGTGCTTTCGTGATCAAGATATCTATTGTATTTTTTTCTCGCTGCCCACTAGTCTCCTTATTTGAACCTTTCCATAGCCTTTAATGGACATTGGCCTAATTTACAACAGCTGCACCAGAGAAGTTGGCTGATTCTCATATTCAACAGTCTCTAAGCATTATTCTGCAAAGCAAAGCCACCGGTTTATTATTATGTTTCTTACAAAAGATTCCATGCTGCTATTCAAAGAATAGCAGGGGATTATCCCCCAGTGGCCTGGTCAATATTCAACCAATATCGCTAAAAAATAGGTGATCTGCTCATTCACCTCATCACTGTTTGTAGTAACTTGCTGTGTGCTATTTGGCTGCTGGTGTTTTCTGCGTTATAGCTCTGACTACAATTCAAAAGTAATTCATTAGTTGTGAAGTACTTTTATTGCGAGTGGTGGCTGAGTTGGTACTATTGATAGAGTTGATTGCTTCTTGGGTGGAAACTTTGGGCAGAATTTTCTGTCTACCGGACGAGCGGGCCCGACCCAATTTCTGGTGGGCGGGGAGCCGATCCCCACTGGAGAAGCAGGCCCCGCTGCCATTCTACGTGGGCAGGCCAATTAAGGCCCGCCCATCATAACGCCCGGCGGGAAGCGCTATGCTCATCCTGTGCGGGCGGGGGGGGCGGTATTCCCCAAATGCGAGAGTGCTAAGTGCTGCTTCAGGGAGATCGCTAAAAATTGTACAAACATTAAGAATAGAAAAAAAATCCTTAACATGTCCCCCTCATGTGACAATGTCACACGAGATGAGACATGTTAACAAATTTCACTAAAACTTTATTCAACTTTTTTAAACCCTACATGAAACCTCATCCCGCCGGTGGATGAGGTTTCATGTTTTTTCTATTCCCTGCTGGGGCTCCTGGCCTGCCCACCAACCTTAAGGTTGGATGGGCAGGTCCTTTAATTGGTTTAATGATCCTGTCAATGGCCTCAATTGGCCATTGACAGAACGGCGGCCCCACAGCTGATTTTGCTGCACTCCCGCCTTCCTGAAAATTTAAATGGGGTGGGATGATGTCGGGGGTTCCGCCCAATGTCATCCGGTGTAATTTTACGCGTCGGTGAGCGGGCCTCACCCCCTGCTCGCCAACGACAAAATTCAGCCATTTAAGTTTATTTACAAAGTACTCAGCAGTAATTACGTACTTGCTTTCAACTCAGACTCTACTGCTATACAACCAACTACTGACTACTGATGTAGCCCATGTTACTCTCCTATTGGGTACTAAAGATCGTGCAATCTTCCATAGCAAGCATTCTTCTTAAAGATATATTACACACAAATTAAAACCATAATCAATATATCCCTCCTGCTTTACTTGAATATACATTTCCTATTTACAAGTGCAAACTTCTCAAAAAAAACAAAATATTTCACTGGGCAAGGAATTTACAAATTCAGTCTTTCTGATGGTTTCCTTACATGTGCAGAACATCTCAGCTCAACTACTTCAGGTGCTTTGTCAGGAACCTCCATTTCTGGAGCTGCCTGGACATCAGGTGCTTCGGTGGTCACCTGCAGTTCTGTATCCTCAACTCTCACAGGAACATCAGACATACCTATATCAGGTTGAGAACTTTCAACAGGAAACACTGACCCAGTTGTGATCACTGGTGGAACCAATTCTTGGTGCATTGTTTCTCTCTTCCTTAAATGATCTACATGTCTCCATCTGCCTTGGCCTTCCAACCCCATGTAGTAACATAAAGGTTCAGTCACTGCACTTATTTCACCTGATAACCACTTTGGTCCTTACTCTGAAGTTCTTCACGTATATCGTCTTTCCCACGGTAAATTTTCTCTCACGACTATGACAGTGGTGTCGAGTTTTCTGGCTTCCCTGACTTCTTTCCACCTTCCCCTCTAAATTCGGCATTATTAAGCTCAATCTCATCCTGAGACAATGCTTCAACAATAACTCTACAGGTGTGACACCTGTTGTTGTGTGAAGGGTAGTCCTATAATGGAAAAGAAAGCGTGCTAGCTTGGTTGCTAAGGAATCTCCAGTTAGTTTTCTTCATGTCTGCGTTGAGTGTTTGAACTGCCCTTTCAGCCAGTCCATTTGAGGAAGGGTGGTACGGTGAAGTTTTTACATGAGGGATACAGTTGAGGCTGGTAAGCCATTAAAGCTCAGCACTCGTAAATGCCTTGCCATTATCAGAAATGGCTACTTCTGGTAGTCCATTAATGGCAAAATTTTGATGCAGATTCTCAATTGTAGCAGCTAACGTTGGTGACTTCACCTCATGTATGTCCAACCATTCTGAGTGCGCATCAACAATGGGCAGAAACATCTTTCCCACATAGCCAATGTGTAACTGCACCCATGGTCTTCCTGGCCACTCCCAAGGTTGTAACGGAGCTGTTGATGGTAACTTTTGCGGTTGCTGACATTGCACACAATTCTTCACTAAACAATCGCACCATCCATCCCAGGCCACCATAAGTAGCTGCGTGATATGGTATTCATTTGGGATATTCCTGGATGTGGACTGTGTAGTTCAATTAACAGTGGCTGTCTTCCCTTTGGAGGTACTATCACTATTGCTCCCCACAGTAAGATGCCACTCTGGCTGGTTATTTCATGTCTTCTGTTGAAGTATGGTTTCACTTAATCAGATACAGGCCATTGTGACCAACCATGCAACACTTGTTCTCGTACTTGCGATAGGACTGGTTCCTGACTTGTCCAGTCTCTGATCCGTTGAGCACATACCGGCCAGGAATCTAAGAAACTTAACAATAAAGCACGTCCACATCAGTTTCTTGTAAAGGCAAATGACTAAGCGCATTGGCGCTTGCGATTTTGTTGCTAGGCCTACATATGAAAGTGTATTCGTATGCTGCCAGGATTAAAGCCCATCATTGTATTCTTGCCAAGGCTATGAGTGGTATAGCCTTGACCTCACTGAATAATCCTAATGATGGTTTGTGGTCTGAAACAATTGTACTAGTGAAATTTCTTGACATTAAAGATGATGGACAGGCCTTCTTTTTCTATTCACAAGTATCCCTTTTCCGCTTTGGTGAGCATTCTTGATACATAACCTATAGGCCGTTCCATGCAATCATCCATCTGATGGAAGAGAACTGCCCGCACTCCATAGGGGGATGAGTCACATATCAGAACCAATTCTTTTGTCTGGTCGTAATGCACTAATAGATTGGACAAGTGCAACAATTGTTTCACCCTTATGAAAACTTCTTTCTGGGGTGCATCCCAAGACCAATATTGGTTCTTTTAGAGTAGAGAATGTAGAGGGTTGGGGGCAGCATTATTGACAAATTGGGTAAGAACTGCCCATAATAGCCGTTTATTCCTAGGAACGCTTTGAACTCTGAGGCGTTCTTCAGAGCAGATGCCTCTCTCTTATGGATCTCACTTTCTCCCCAACAGGGTGGAGGCCCTGTGAATGTACCCGGTGACCCAAATAGATTACCTCCCTCACTTGGAACGTGCACTTTTCTTTTGTTAAACACACTCCAACTGCAAGAAATATTTTAAGACTTCTTCTAAGTTTGCCAAATGCCCTTTTTCAGTGAATCATGTCACCAAAGCATCGTCTAAATAGACTACAACCTGGGGCAGCCACTGCAGTAAACTTTCTATTGTTCTCTGGAAGGTGGCGCAAGCTGAGGAGATGTCGAAAGGCAACTGAGTACATTGGTACAACACTTTGTGGAAATTAATTGTGATAAGTTCCCGGTAGGCATTATCTAACTCTAGCTGTTGCTAAGCATAACTCATGTCAAGCTTCGTGTGGGTGGTTCTACCTGTCAACTTGGCATACAGGTCTTCTATTTTTGGAATGGGATGTCTGTCTAGCTTAGCCACTTTATTAACTATCAATTTGTAACCTCCACAAATTCGGACACTTTGGTCAGATTTAAGGACAGAGACTATTGGCGCTACCCGTTCAGAGAACTGCACAGGTTATATAATGCCCAGTTTTTCTAGCCTGTCCAGTTCGGTGTCGACTTTTTCTCACAGTGTATATGGCACTGGTATCAGCTTCATGAAGTGGGATTGCCTCCGGATCCACATGAATTTTTTCCTGCAGTCCCTGGATCTTCTCAAGTTTGTCCTTGAAGACTGTGGCATACTTTTGAAGTAGGTCTGGTAACCCATTTGCTCTCAACTTGAAAATTTCAGCCCATTCTAACTTAATCTCTTTTAGCCAGTTTCGCCCCAGGAGGCTTCGCCGCTCACCTGTGACTACCATCAAGAGTAGCTTTGCCTATTGGCTTCCATAATGGACAGTTACTCTACTTATGCCTTTGACTTGGATGTCTTCACTCACGTATGTCTTTAATTGGGCAGTTGTTTCTTCAAAATTCAATTGATGTTCACCATTATTCAGATATCTGAAGATATGTAGCCCAATTACTGTAGTGGAAGCTCAAATGTACACTTCCATTCTAACATGTTTGCTATTTACTTTCACTGTTACAAATATTAGTTCTGTCTTTCCAATTTTCCGATTAAGCAATGAGTAAATATCTGAATTTATTGGATCAGGCTCTTCTACATTGTAGATCTCACTGGGTTTTTTCTTTTGTTTAAAAACCTATTTGAATCTTTCCTTGCACTGAATCATTATATGTCATTTCTGTGACAATACTAACATTTGATTTTTTAAAACTGCCAATTGTTAAAAGACTGCTTGTATCCACCTCTTTTGAAATTATTCTTTGTTTTCGCTGCTAAGAGATTTTTCCTCATTTTGCAGCTTGTTTCCCTCTTCTCGGCAGAGGCTTACGTTTTCACGCCGTTTTTGGCTGGGGCTTCCTGCCTGACGTGTAGGACAGCGCCATTTTGCACATCCTCTATGGCTTTTGAATCTCTTACTGTGCTTTCCATGGCCAGTACTATCTCTAGCGCCTTCTTGAAATCCAAAGTCACTTCGGCCAATAATCTCTTCTAAATCATGTCCCCATTCACAATGCACAATAAACGAACACTGAGCATGTTGTTTAGTGGTGTACCAAATTCACAATGTTCTGTTAACTGCTCCAAACCACATAACATGCAACAGTCTCACCTGGGGCTCCATTTCTTGAATTAAACTTGAACCTGTGCATCATTACTGAGGGCTTTGGTAGATAACAGCCCTTCACAAAGTCCACCGAATTTTTTGAATCTGGATACTGGGGGCCATCAAACTTCAAATCAAGCCATAGGTTTTATTCCCACATGTACTAAAGAGGATTGCTCGCCTCTTCTCCTGTAATCTCGTTTGCCTGGAAAAAGAATGTGAGATGTTCAAGGTAATGAGACCAATCATCCATGGCTGGATCAAAAGGATCAATTCTTCCAAATTGCAGCATTTCAAGAGGGAATTATTTTGTCGGTTCGAACTGAACTTCGACTTACACTCACTTGGAGAGGTAAAGTGCCAAATTCTTTTCACTTGGCTTCTTCCATTCAACTTGTTTTATCCTTGTCATCAGTTTGTTGTGAGTGGTGGCCGAGTTGGTACTATTGATAGAGTTGATCAGCAGATTCTACTGGGGTGGAAACTTAAGGCACTCAGCAGCAACTACATATGTGCTTTCAACTCAAATTCTATCTCCATACAACCAACTAACTACTGATTGCTGATTACAGAGGTAGCCCGTACTACTCTCCTGTTGGGTACTAAAGATCATGTGATCTTCCACAACAAGCATTCTTCTTAAAAGTATATTACACGTGAATTAAAACCATAATTACCATATCCCTCCCCCTTTACTCAAATATGCATTTCATATTTACAGGTACAAACTTCTCAAAAGAACAAAATATTTCACTGGGTCAGGAATTTACAAATTCAGTCTTTCTGGTAGTTTCCTTACATGTGCAGAAGACCTTAGCTTGACTACTTCAGATGCTTTGTCAGGAGCCTCAGTTTCTGGAGTTGTGTACTAAAGATCATGTGATCATCCATAACAAGCATTCTTCTTAAAGGTATATTACACACTAATTAAAACCATATTTACCACAATTTTGGAATGTACCAAGGTCTTGGACCATTTTTGTTTAGTTACTCATGCTGGGGTACAGTGCTATGGTGTAAACCAACCACCAGAAACATGCTCAATGGTGAGGTATCATAGTTGCCTCCATTCTTTTCCTCTTCTGAACCCACTGCACAGTGTTTAGGACTAGTAAACCAGGTAGAGCTTGTGTCTCTTTAGACCAGAAGAATTTGCAGCCGAGTCCAAAATCACCATTCCCTAGTTCAGACCCAACTGTAGCTTTGGCTGAGATCAGCTCTGTCTGTGTAAAGTGGGAAACAAAATTGAGATCTTCCTGTTCTATGTGGTTTATCATACCTGTCATTTATCATTCACTATTAAGATGACAGAACCTGATTGTCCATGCAGTAAACATTGTTTCTTCTAATTGAATCATACGATGAGACAGCACAGAGGAGGTCATCAGACAGTCGTGCCTGTGCCAGATCTATGAAAGGACTTTCCAATTAGTTCTCCTCCCCTGTTATTTCCCCATAGACCTACATTACTTTTTCCTTTTCAGTATTTATCCAATTCCCTTTTCAAAGTTATTATTGAACTTGCTTCTACCACTCTTTTTGCCAGTACATTCCAGATCACAATGGGCTGTGTAAAATGTTTTTCCTCAGATTGCCTCTGGTTCTTTTGCTAATTAACTTAAATCTGTGCACTTTGGTTACTTTGTCACCTAAATCAGTTTCTCCTTACTTTATCAAAACCATTGAACATCCTAAACACCTCTATTAAATCTCCCTTTAATCTTCGCTGCTCTAAGAAGAACAGCTTCAGCTTCTTCAGTCTCTCCACATAATTGAAGTCTCTCATCCCAGGTACCATTCCAGTAAATCTCCCTCCCACTTGGAAATCCTGCCCAGTAAATGTTGATGTGTTATATCAGCTAACAGGCAGGCAATCTATTGAACAGGCTTGCTAGTAGTGGATGCAGTTAGTATTGTCCACTACACATATCCTGAGGCCATCAGGAGACATTCAATTGAATGGGTATTTTTGAAACCCTGAAGATGATTGTCTTAACCCCCTCAGGATGAATGTTTTCAAACAATAAACCAGGATGTGGTTAATCAACCCAAGGCCACCACAGATTTGGAAAAGCAACTGAAATTGTGAGGAATCACATGGTAAGGCAGCCAAGTTTGTCCCTTTGTAATTTTTTAATGCTGACTGTAGAAAGTAAGACAGCAGCAACAGAAAAGAACTGCCACCTATGCCTTAAAAGAACCAGACGCTGTAACATCGCAATGTATCCAAGCCTGTTCTATTTTGGCTTCACTAATGTAACAAACTGACCTTCCAGTAACAAGACTACAAGAAGTATTCATGACCTGCAGAAATTCCATCCCTTTGAGAGAATCTTGAAAATACCTTGACATATGATTTTGGTTGTTGAATTCACCTAAAATACCCCTCAGGAGTGAAGACATCCTCTTCATCAGGCCTGCAATGTGTATTTTCGGGAACATGACAATCAGGCGAATTATGAACTATTCATTTTGCTTATGACCTGTAAAAGTGCACTATTCTCTTCAACTGTACTTGCCTTGAGTGTGGTTGTGTGTGAGGCTGTGTGAGTGAGTGCCATGGAGTTAGATTTCAGAGTGAGCATGTAAATAATCAATTCTCTTTCTTTATTTAAACCCACAAAAAGCTTGCCACTGTTTAATAAAATTGTCCATGCATCCAGGTGTTAAAAACAACATACGTCTTCAATTCAAAAGCTTACTGATTACAGATAGTTGGGAAGGGAAAAGGGATTTCAGCAGCCCCTCTCACCCTGTCCATAACAGTCTTTGTAATAGAGACATGATGGACAAAATTTAATGCCCTCCCCCATGGTGAGTTTTTTGGAGGGGGTCATTTAATCAGGCAAGACAGTGATGGAGAGGGATACCGCCGCTTTTCTGCATCTGTCACAATTAAGTCCATTGTGGGAAGGCTCATGGATGCTATCCCACCCCGCTGCCAATTGAGGCCCTTGAGTGGATAATTAATGCCCATTTAAGGGCCTCAGCCAGTGGTGGACGGGGGACTCACCTTGTGGGAAGCCTAAAAATCAACCCCTGTTGTGTTTGACTGCAGGCTGCCAGCAGGCCCCTTTTTCAAAGGCACTCAATGCCTGATCCAGTGACCTAGCTTCAAGAATGGGTGAGGTGGTGAGGGGGAAGACACACATCTGTCCTAGCTACCAACACACCTCTCCCATGACCCCCGGCCCCTGATAGTCCTCCTGCCATCATTCGCCTGTGCTTTGGATCCTTGGCAATCCTGGGCCTTTTGTGGATGCATTACTGATGGCAGTCACTGCCTCCTGGGTACTGCTGACAAGAAATGAAGAGCTGTCTGCCTTTGATTGGCTGCCAGTTCTCCTCTTGTGGGCATTCCGCTCCCATAGGCTACATTATGCATGTTTGGCTGAAAGCCCTAACCTCCATTAGTTTGTTGAAACAGGTGCAGAGAAGGGGAAACATTGCTTGATTGACAGCTCAAGCTTTTTTATCTTAGAACTATTTTGACCAATGTTTATTTACACAATATAAAGAGATGTCAAGTGCCTATAGTTTCTGCTATTAATACTTTAACGGTCAGGTTGATTGACACTTTTATGTAGTTGTGGTAGCAGCATTTTTTCAAGAAACTTATAAATGCCTATTTTTGTAAGCTGTTCCACACATGCCATTGTTACTAGAGGGTTCATTGGCCCTGTACAGAGTGTATGCTGGGTGAATGGGCCTGAAAGCGCAATGAGTTGACATGAAGGATATGATGGATCATTGGGGGTGGGTGAAGGCATGAGTTGGCATGGAAGGTATGAGGAAACATTGGAGGTGGGTGGGGGGCATGGGTTAGCATGGGGGTTGGCGGCATGGATAAGACCTTTTGAAGTTATCTTTCAAAATTTTCCCACATCCAGGCTATGGTTCATGACTCCTCTAGGGGTTCATAAACCACAAATCCTTGAGAAGCTGGCCTGACTCCAAACTGCAGAGGGCTAGGAGATGCCTACCTTCGCAAAGGAGCCAGCCAGGTCAGCAATGCAGGGTGTAGGCTCGCTGCCTGCATCCTTTTCCCATGCAAGAAAAAATTGGAGGTATCAGGAATGGAGTGGGTATCCCAGCATCAGGTCCTGTCTGCCATTTTTAAAGGTCCGTAGATTCTCCATGGCTCTGTGAAAATCCAGCCCATGATCCCCAAATCTCTCCACCACTGGAGTGTTCTTATCCTCATGCCTTGTTCTGCTCTGGACTACTTGATAGAAGTTGGTTATCACGATTAGTCAACAATTCCATGATCTTTGTATCATGTGACTATGAGAATAGTAGAAGGTGAACCTTGGTCCTTTTTAAACTTACAATTCCTATGTTAATGTTCTGAGGCAAGAGAAGCTGCAAATATTCATAAGATCATAAGAAATAAGAGCTGGAGTAGGCCATTTGACTGACCGAACCTGCTCTGCCAGTCAACAAGATCATGGCTGATTTGATCATGACCCTAACTACACTTTCTTGGCTTCTCCCCATAATTCTTGACTCCCTGTAGATCAAAAATTCCATGTAAAATTGTTATCAGGAAAACCATGAAGTGATAAAGTTTAGGGAGCTTATCCGGCTCATTGTAGAGTCAGGTTCCATATTTTAATGGCGTTTTTATCTGCTAAGGAATCAAACACTTCAAGAGCATTAGTTAAAATAAATGGACCCAAAGAATATACATTGGCACTCAAGTATCCTGGTTTGCCTGTGTAATTAAATTAACTTAAAGAGATCCATGCCAGCCCACCTCCATCAATCAAGTAATCTGACTTGTCAAATGTGTATAATTAGTTTGTAATTGATGATATTCATAGCAGAAACTACTATAGCTAACCGTTCCCCTGTAAACATGCCTGCCACGGTTTTGCATAGCAAAGCAACTTTTTTGGCACTTATGTGTGTTATTTGTAACATCTTAATGGTCGCTCATGGTAAACATAATGCAAGCATTTCATTTTGATAATATCCCAAAAAGAACAGAGTTTTTCTTCAAATGCCTAAATATATTTTACTTTGTAATTTGTGGAAATAAATACCATAACCTTCATCTTTTAATGCTTATCTATAAATCTTAGGGTTTCAATTTACTCGAGAAAGCACTTTAGTCTGACAGATCCAGGTTAAACTACCAGTTCTACATTGCTCTCCAATGACAATAATATTGCATTTGTATGGTACTTGTAACAAACTAAAGCACACTAAGGTTCCTCACAGTTTTGTAATAATGAATACAAAGACATGAATTGATGGTGAGCAATGGGGGGTTGTGAAAGGGAGGCTTAGTTATTTGCAGGAATGCTTTTTGTTGGTGGCGGGGGTGCAGTGGCTTTGGGGGCAAAAGGGGCTTTTGGATGTGTGTGTTAGATGGGTGCATTAGCAGACTTAATCAACTTCACAATAATGAGGGCATACTAGGTATTCCCAGCATCCTAGGCAGCAATATTCATCCCTAGTGGTGCACTGCCCACATCATTTCCCACCTCCTGTATTTTTCTCTTCCTTCTCAGAATTGTTCTGTGTTCTGTGCCTTGATCCTCCCGTAGGTCCAAACATTACCCCTATGCAATGCTGTTCAGAGTTCATCACACCACAGCCATTCTGAAAACTCTAGCTGGGGTACCTTCAATTTTACCCAGGCACCTGCAGTGCTCCTTCAGAGTACCAGCATGGTTTTATGACATGTCTGGTGGTCATGTGGCAGTAAGTGTAGCGCTATTGGGTCTCAGTCCTCTGGTTTCTGAGAGGTGTAGGTATGTTTTAAGTGGGTATCCCTGAGCAGCCAACTGGTACCAATGCTTTGCAGCGCAATGCGATTGGGGAAGGTGGACTGCCAGAGGATGAAAGTATCATGCCAAAGGCCTGGGAATCTTGCCCATTAAGATCTCTTTGCACTTGCAAAGTAGCTGCATATTGCTGGACTATAAGCCCTTGCAGTTGAAACTTGTAATTGACCTGGGGTTGCCTTAATTATACGATGTTTGCATTTGACAATAGGTTGCACCGATTGGATGCCAACTAGAGCAGCAAACTGGAGTGCCCACTTAGTTATTATTGGCACACAGTAGCTAGCCCTAGCAAACAAACCATCAATCATCTGTGTAAAATATTTATGGGCTGCCTGCTGTGAGATCTACAAATGTCTCTGGAAGGAGCCAGAGAGAAAGATGTTGAGATCTGCAGTGACTTTGACAGCCACTGGTAAAGTGTGGTCCCCAGGCCAACTAAGCAGCAGGTCTTGTTCCATCAGGTGGCAAATGTTTGCCCCACCTGATGCCAGCCCCTAGCCTCCTAAGACACTGGTATTTCAACACATCAACAAAGCTAATCCTATTCTTGTATACTCTGTTTGCCACATATGCCCTCCTGAAAGCTGCACCTCTCTGCTAATCCTTACTCTCCTGTGGAATTGCAGCTATGTGAGCAGTATGCTGCTGCTACTTCTGATGGTCATCACCTTGGTCCTCATCTGAGGTATAATCTAGCACAACATAAATGACACTCATGCTGATTTGATGGATCAGACCTCCAAACCTTCTAAGGGTGAATGACATTTCCACAGTGTGTAAATAACCCCTCAACACAGAACAAGCCTTTTAACATAAGCAGGTAAGAAAGCAGATGTGAGGCATCAATAATTATTGCCATTTCTCCCTGTCATGGCATCAGCCCCCTCAATTGCAACTATGTTCTTATCTTGCTTTCACTGGCAAGTTCCAGGAAGTCTGGGAAACCCATAGACATTTGAACATGACACTAATTGGTCAATTAACATGTCAATTGACAACACTTCCTCCTCAAGGGGGTTGCGTGTGTGCAGTCTATCACGCTGGCATGAAATGCAGGAGTTGACTGATCGGAGCCGGGTTGGTGACATGCTTTCATTTTTACCAGATTTCACTCCACCCAACATGCTCCTCCAGTTTAGAATTCCTCCTGTCATCTCTGAATGTGCAGCACTCCCTCAGTACTGCATTAAAGAGTAATCCTTTTAGTTGCAGATCAGCCTATTGTGAATGTCGTAGCATCCAATTTTACCCATGTTACTTTGTAATAACAATACTTTTTTAATCTTCATGGTCAAGTAAATGGGAAAAACACTGGCTTCTGTCAAGTTACAGAAAATAGTTCATAACCCCTTGATGTGGATTTTAGATATAATGAGACATTGGGTAAGTCATTTGTTATGGTTTTAAAATTGTTTCACTTAATATTTTGAAGTTGAATATACCAAGAGATACCATTGTGGTTAATAGGTGTCGCAGAAATAATGATAACTGTTGTTCAAAAAGAAAGTTAATTTAAATTTAATGTAACAAAATAGTCCAAAATAAATAAGCCTCATTTCAGAAGGTGATGAATTAAAAACAACTGAACCTGAATTAAAAACAAATAGAATTTCTCCTACTCTAACGTTTTGGGAAAACAAATTCTGACAGTAAGTCGGTCAAGTCACATAGGACTGAATACTGTTATTGATTTGGCTGCTGAACCTTTTGGCAGAATACTCTTCCCCCCATCAGCCCCTAATGCTGCCAAAGTTTACATTTTCCCTGTGGTCTGATGCCACTCAGGTAAATGTAAGCAGGCTAACTGATTCAACACAATAGCACATATAGGCGTTAAGTGATAAAGCCTCAAGTGAGAAATACAGGTTACAGGAGCTTGAATTCACCACTGAGTGCTAAATACATGGAGCAGGCTCCCAGCAAAAATAATAAGAGTCTATGTCAAAACACAGCAGGTTGGGAATGAAGCTGATAGTATAACTAAACATGCAGAATGGACATATTCTGCAGGACATGATGATTGCCTTCAGTTTGGGGCTAGGAGTTTGATGCTTGTGGAATGTATTAGGCTAGGGGTGGTTATGGAGCTGTGAGGTGGTTTCTTGAGTATGATTGGAAGCCTTTTAGTATTTGTCTAAAACTTTCCTTTCAGAAATTAATTTAATGGAGAAGAATGCTAAATATGGTATATTCTAGAATATATAGATGGAATAGACTTCATGGGGCTTTTTGACTTTGTGCAATAGTATAAAATGGGTGCTGGCAAATTGCAGCTCTATTACGTTTCTCCTGAGTTTTGTTTTCATTGAAGTAAATGGAAATAAAAATCAGTGAGGTGTAAAAAGAGCTGGCAACTGGCTCGTGCTAAAACATTGCACAAAGCCAAAATTACCCCCCACGTGTATTTTCACATTCTAAACTATCATAACAGAGTCTGTGTAAAAACACAGCAGGTTGGGAATGAAGCTGATAGTAAGAATAAACATGCAGAATGGACATATCGGCAGGACATGATGATTGCCTTCAGTTTGGGGCTGGGAGTTTGTTGCTTGCGGAAAGTCAGAGACTAGGAATCCTGCAACGAGTAACTCACCTCCTGACTCCCCAAAGCCTGTCCACCATCTACAAGGCACAAGTCAGGAGTGTGATGGGATACTCTCCATTTGCCTGGATGGGTGCAGCTCCCACAACACTCAAGAAGCTTGACACCATCCAAGGCAAAGCAACCCACTTGATTGGCACCCCTTCCACAAACATTCACTCCGTCCACCACAGATGAACAGTGGCAGCAGTGTGTACCATCTACAAGATGCACTGCAGAAACTCACCAAGGTTCCTTAGGCAGCACCTTCCAAATCCATGACTATTACCATGTAGAAGAACAAGGGCAGCAGGTACATGGGAACAACACCACCAGGAAGTTTCCCTCCAAGTTACTCACCATCCTGATTTGGAAATATATTGCTGTTCCTTCACTGTTGCTGGGTCAAAATCCTGGAACTCCCTCCCTAACCTAGGTGTGGGTGCACCTACACCACAGGGACTGCAGCAGTTCAAGAAGTCAGCTCACCAACACCTTCTCAAGGGCAATTAGGGATTGGCAATAAATGCTGGCCTAGTCAGCAATGCCCACATCCCATAAATGAATTTTTAAAATGCTCGTTTTAAGTCATCAGGCCGGTTCTGAGAGGAAAATTTAGGTTCATACTATTTCAAAACATGGACAGAAATGTAGGACTGCCTGACCACAAATCTATGAGAGTGTTATACCATATCAAAAAGAAGTATTGCGCACTCACTATCAGAGTTTCTAGATTGTGAGCCACCATATTTGTATTAGGACAGATGGATAAAAATTAGCAGTAATTTGAATTTTAATTCCAAAGTGAATCTGATAGTGACCTCTCTGAAGAAGAGTCATACAGACTCGAAAAGTTAACCCCGCTTCTCTCTCTACAGATGCTGCCAAGTGTGCTGAGTTTTTTTCCAGCATTTTCCATTTTTATTCCTGATAATGACCTGACAATAAGTTGAACACTAAATTTAACCCAACGTGACACTTTGGCTTCATGGTTGGACATTTCTTTAAAAATACAGCATCAGCATTATTTGAAGGGAGTAAATATTATCTAAATATTATGTATGTGGTACTGTTTTTCCATAATTATTGCGACATGTTTCATGAGAACTGGTTTTTTTGAAAAATATACTTTATTCATAAAATATCTGGCAGAACATTCCAAACCATTTCAAAATCACCATCACAAAAGTACAATCAGATTCAACTTTTACACATGTATCACAAGGTGCATCAATACAATCAATAAATATTACAATCATTTCAATATGGTCAATGCAGACAATCCGACAAAGGTATTGGAGTCATCAACACACATCATGTTGCACTCTGAGGTGCTTCAATACATTTGTAATACACTTAGAATTCACTGCATACATTCATTTTGAGCTGTACAGCCCGTGGGGCTCTCAACAGTTCCCAGCCCCTCGGTACACTGTGGCAGAAAGGTCTTAGACAGCAACCTTTCCCCATTGTGCCTTTGCGGCCACTAAAGATTTAGTGCGTCCCTCAGCACGTAGTCCTGGACTTTGGAATGTGCCAGTCTGCAACACTCGGTCAGGGACAACTCTTTGCACTGGAAGACCAACAGATCAAAGAGCTTCTTTCACTGAGTTGATGATCCTCCAGCTGCAGTTGATGTCTGTCTCAGTGTGTGTCCCTGGGAACAGCCCGTAGAGCACAGAGTCCTGTGTCACAGAACTGCTCAGGATGAACCTCAACAGAAACCACGGCATCTCTCTCCAGACCTTCTTTGCAAAGCCACAATCCACAAGGAAGTGAACAATGGTCTCATCCCCACCACAGCCACCTTGAGGGAAATGTGCAGAGGGGGTGAGACTCCTGGCGTGTTGGAAGGATCTGATGGGGAGGGCCTTTCTCACCACCAGCCAAGCTAATTCTTCGTGCTTGTTGGAAAGTTTTGGCGATGAGGCATTCTGCCAAATGACTTTGACAGTCTGCTCGGGAACCATCCCACAGGATCCACACTCTCCTTTTCCCACAGGGCCTCTAAGACGTTATGTGCCAACTACTGCCTGATGGACTTGTGGTCAAAGGTGTTTCTCTGCATAAATTTTTCCATG